>NC_142035.1:69299847-69609423 GCF_982192425.1 Myodes glareolus | reverse complement strand
CTGTTACCTGAAATTGTTTAGTCATGCTTCTCACACTATCAGCCCAAGGTCTGAAAGTCACGTGGTTTGTGACTGAGGAAAATCACAAGAAATGTTTGCTATGTGGAGAGCTGCCCTGATGGACTTCACAGCAGCATACGCAAGGGGTGGGTACTAGAAAAGCCAAGAAACTGGGGTATGGATCAAGAAGTATCGAAGAGGGGAAGAGTCTCCTGCTACATGAGCTCAATTCAGTTCTTGGAGGGGGAGTGGGGAGAGCAGCCTTGCTGGAATCCTACTGAGTCTGAAGACTTTCACTGTGGCAGACATCATTCTTAGTTCACTAGATAAGGGAATATGCAGAGTCTGACAGAGGATGTCCCATGATCCAGAGCTTGTGAGAGCAGCACTGTTGTCCATGAACTTGCTTTGTAGGCATAAGAGAGACACCCCATGACTTACCCCTGATAATTAGAGTAATTAGATTATTCATGCATATGTTACAAATAATCTATACCTTTTAAAACATTTTATCGATTCTTTGTGGATTTCACAGCATGCATTCCAATTCCATTTCATCTTCCTGTCCCTTCATATCCACCCTCTGCCTTTCCACCTTTCCCTGCAAATTAAAACTTAAAAGAAAAGAGGAAGAAAATCTCATGGTGGAAGCTGTATTATGACATAGTGAGTCACACAATATACCCTTTAGTCCATAAATCTTTACTTGGAAGTGTTTATTGCAATGTATCATTGGTCTGGTTTGAGGACTCTTGCTTCTCCTACACTCTAGATACTAGACCCATACTCGGACTCCTCTTGGATAGCCTGTTGTTGCCCTGTGTCATGGAGATCCTCCAGCGTTGGGTCTGCAGGACTGGCCCTTCAGGTGCTTCAGCAGATCATAGACGAGGTGGATGCTGGGTGATCCAACTCATACCTCTAGTTCTGGGCCTGGGGGTCACTGGTTTGATCAGCCCACCAGGTGGGCCTCGTCCTCGCAGCCAGGGCAAGGTCTCTAGCACTGCCTGCACAAGCTCACCCGATGCAGCAAGCAGTAAGGGGCAGAATCAGTTCTCCTAGTCTTTAACCCTCAGGCAGGCTCACTGGCACCTACAACACCGGGACCAGCTCTACTGTGTTGCCCAGGTGAGGTGCTAGGGCCCTCTCACAAGTGCTGCCGCTGGTGAAGGACAAGGCCAGTTCTCCCACTCTCCTGGCCCAGAGACCAGCTCTCCCCGTGAAGAGGGGGAGGACATCTTTCCCTCACCCATACCTCCATCGAGCAGAGGTATGGGTATGTCTGTCAGTCCTTCTGCTCTCCAGGTGCTCTTCACCTGCCACCACACCAACAGTTCTACTGTGCTGCCCAGGGCAAGTCCAGGGTCTGATCTGCCAAGTGCTGCAGCCAGCAGAAACAGGGCCAATTCTGTTCTCACAACCTCAGGGTTAGCTCTCAAGATCATCATTGGTGGTGAAGGTTGGGGGAGGCGGAAATCTATAATTTTTGAAACACTCCCCTGCACCCCAGTTATTTAATCTCAATGCTGCCTCTGAAGAGCACCATTTATCAGCTAGAGCAAGTGAGACCTTGGAAGAAAAGTGTGTTTAACTGGGGACAGCCACACTGAAAGGTGTTAGATTTGGACTCAAACTAATTTAATGGTATATTGTGAGACAAGAGCTATGACTTCCATGAACTCTACAAGAACAGTAGCTAAATATAGCTGTGATCCATGGACATGACAGAGAATGTAAATAGAGGTTTCTGGCACCCTCTCCCCTATTGCTTGGAGTCTTAGCTGGGGGCATCCTTGTGGATTCCTGGGAATTTTCCTAGTACCAGGTTACTCTCTAATCCCCTAATGGCTCCCTCTATCATGATGTCTCTTTCCTTGCTTCCCTCTGTCCCTCCTCCAACTCAACCATCCTGCTTCCTCATGTTTAGTTTCTCCTCCCTCCCCTCCCCATCTCCACACTCCCAATATACTCAAAAGATCTTAACTATTTCCTCTTCCAAGGAGGATCCATGCACAGCTCTCTTAGGGTCCTTCTTGTTGCTTAGCTTCTCAGGAATTGTGAATTGTATGTAGCCTGGCTATCCTTTTCCTTATGTGTACTATCCACTTATGAGTGAGTACATACCGTGTTTGTCTTTCTGGGTCTGGGTTACCTCACTCAGGATGGTGTTTTTCTAGTTTCATCCACTTGCATGCAAATTTCAAAACGCCATTGTTTTGTACCACTGATTAATACTCCATTGTGTAAATGTACCACATTTTCTTTATCCATTCTTTGGCTGACAGCCATCTAGGTTGTCTCCTGGTTTTGGTTATTACAAATAATGCTGTTATGAATATAGTTAAGTAAATGTCCTTTTGATATGAATGTGCATCCTTTGGGTATATGCCCAACAGTAGTATTGCTGGGTCTTGTCATTATAAAGCCTTCATCCAGTAACTGATGGGAGCAGATGCAGAGATCCACAGCTAAGCACTGGGCTGAGCTCTCAGAATCTATTCAAGAGAGAAAGGAGAGATTATATGAGCAAAGGGATGAAGATTGTGATGGGGAAACCCACAGAGACAGCTGACCCAAGCTAGTGGGAGCTCAGGGAATCTGGACTGTCAGCTGAGGACCCTGCATAGAACCAACCTAGACACTCTGAATGTGGGTGACAGTTCTGTAGCGTGGGAAGTCTATGGGACCACTGGCAATGGGAGTAGAATTTATCCCTAGTACATGAACTGGCATTTTGGAGCCCATTCTCTATGGAGGAATACCTTGCTCAACCACAATCCAAGGGGAAGGGGTTGGTCCTGCCTCAACTTGATGTGTCAGACTTTGTTGATTCCCCCATAGGAAGCCTTACCATTTCCACCCCCTCTAAAAAAAACCATTAGAGTAGTTCTGGAGACATAATTCAGTGGGAGAGTACATGGTTAGCAGGCATATAGCTCTTGGCTCAATGCCCAGTACCACCAAAGAAATACATTGGAATAGACAGAGTCCCCATGAATTTAAAGTCTTCCAAAATGTTTTAGGTTTTAGAACATTCTCTCAAATTATTCATTTTGTGCAAAAAAAAAGTACATTATGGGGAGAAATACAATAACCTTGAGCCACATCAATTAATTTTGACATAGGATAATTATAGAAGTTATTTGGCAAAATTGACTTAAAAAAGAGACAAAAATTTTCAATGGAAATTTGCAAATTATTGAGGTTATGAAGAAATGGTTATTATGAATATAAATCCATAATTTCACATTTTAGATACTATAAACAAGAATTGTTTCTTAAGACAAATTCATACTACATAGCTTCAAGTATGTATCTCAACACCTAAACCTATGAACAAGATTTATAAGGCTCATCTTAATATGTAGGAAATAAATATTAATACTAAGGAGGCTGTGTCTGTGTGTTTATTAAATATTCAAACTGACTGTGGTAAGGTATGCTCATAATCCCCACAGTTGAGAGCCTGAGGCTGGAGGATGATCATGTACTCAAGGCCAACTTGAACTGTATCAAGACAGCCTGCTTCAAGAGGACACAATACTAAGCAAACTATGAAAAACTCAAGTTTCAGGGTATTATGGGAATGCTTCTAGTTAGATGTCACAGTGTTGTATGTGAATTTAACGATTGTTGTCTTTCTAACAACTCATCTAGAAATGATAATGATGCTCTCTAGAAAAGAACTTTTGAGTCTTAAAAACTCAAAAACTAATTTATTTGACTCAAAAATGTCTCCACTAATAGATACATGTCAAGAAAGACTTATGGAGATTTTAAACAGGGGTTTATGATATGTAAGAAATAGAAGGTGTAATTTTAAGTGGCTGCATTTTTATAATTGCAATATATAAATATAACTAATTAGGAAATTAGACAGAATATGAATGCATTTGATTATTTTATCTACCTATGCAGAAGTTTGTCTATTCCTGTTGACAAGTTTTGTTGTTGATTTTCTCATTGGGAAAGCGGAGAATAGCTTCTAATTAGTGTATTCACAAATGTATAATATACAAGGAATTCAAAGAACTTATGATTTTTGTCATGATGATTATTTTAATTCTTTTTGAAATACTAAATATCTCATATTTCAAAAAGATTATTTGGATATGTTTTCTCTGAATTTGTTAATATTTGTGTTTGGCCTACACTGTAGCATATCTGAAAGGTAGGATCCTTGGGTTTGAGGCCCAAACCTTGACCAAGGAGGAAAATGCATCCACCTAGACTTGCCTTTTCTAGGTTCCAGGACTGAAAAAGAATCTCGTCCTTTTACACTCTGTAACAGAAATTCCTTCATCACAATGCCCGGTTTCCTGCCTAATCAATAGAATGGCAGCAAACTTGCATTGACCCTTTAATTAGTTTTCCAGTCAAACCACACAGCGGCTTAAGACGTTAGAAGTGATTCTTTCAGCGTCTCAGAAGCTGAAAGTCTGAAGTCAATAGCCCACCATCATGGCTTGTTCTTGAAAGTTCTGGGAGAACTCTATGCCCTGACCCTCTCCTGGATTCCCATCACAGACAGCTTTGGGATTCTTAGTTTATAGGCATGTTCATGTGACTACTCAAAGGAACCTTTCTCTCCTCTTATAAGGACCCCAGTCACCGGATTTAGAGTCTACCCCGAATTTTATCTCAAAATCCTTAATTTTATCTACAAAACAACAACAAAAAAGGTCATCTTCATGTGGACTGTGTGTTAGAATTTGGGCATATCATTTGGGGTGATTTCCCAATACATCTGTATACCGCTACCCTCTTTGCTTTTAAACAGCAAGCAAGATAATTAGTTTAAGTCAACTTAACACAAGCTATAGTAATCTAAGAAGAAGGGGAGTCACTTAAGGAACTGCCTTTGCCAGACTGGCCTGCAGGCAGTTCTATGGGGGCAGTTTCATGATTAATGATTGATATAGGAGAGCTCAACTCACTGAAGGTGGTACTACCCCTGGATAGGTGGGCTTGGGTTATATAAGAAAGCAGGTTGAGGAAGCCCTGGGGAGCTTGACAGAAAGCAGCCATCCTCCATGACCTCTCCTTCAGGCTTCCCTGCAAGAGGGAAAGTAAGCTGAGATGAAATAAGCCCTTTCCAACCCAAGTTACTTTTCATCATGGTCTTTATCACAGCAAGAGAAATCAAACTAAGGTAGCAAGTAACAATTTGGTAATCAAAACTGTAAAAACAAACCCAGTAAACAGCGTTTCTCCAGGGCTTTGACTGCTGGGACCGGCAGTTTCTGGATTCATTACCAGTATCTGGTCAGAACCCCCACAAAACGTAGCAAACAGCCACCACAGCAGGCTGCCCACGTGTCTTAATATTATTACTCGTCTTCGTCAAAGGGCATGGGAATACACAGTTGAAAGGTGAAGTCAACTTAAAAAATAAAATCACAACCTAGACTGGAGGTCCTTGTCCCATGCTTTGCTGTGATTGATCTCTTTTTAAATCACACAGACCAAGGTCTGCCAGGGCAAAGATTGGCTTGTTCACTGTTGTATTACTAACATGAGACCTGTTATAAAGAAGAATCTCTGTAAATATTAGCTGAATGAAAGGAACATCTTCAGTGCCTTGTGCCATGTCATGTATCGGAGACCTGTCTGTCATCAGGAGTGTCACCTGCTGAGTGCTTCTCCTCCCATGCTGAAGTATAGGGCACTTTCCTAAGAGGCTCTGCAAAGGAAAGTAATGGCTGTCCTGCAACGTCCTGGGCCCAAGTAAATAAGGCAATTGCCTGTTAATGAATGTTTGCCTTCTCTAAAATGGATACAAGAGTTCAATAAACTACCTTTGTAAAACTTGCAACGGAAACAAATTATATTGTATTAAGTAATACCTTTGAGTGTGTATGGGGCATGAGAAGGAGAGAGAGAAATGAAGGCTTCATTCAATGAAAATGGAGAGGGGAGAAGAAGGAGGAGGAGGAAGAGGAAGAGGAAGAGGAAGAGGAAGAAGAAGAAGAAGAAGAAGAAGAAGAAGAAGAAGAAGAAGAAGAAGAAGAAGAAGAAGAAGAAAAAGAAGCATTTTCTAGAAAACCAAAAATTAGATTAGAATGTTGTAGATGAAGGTTCTCACAATAGAGTTCATGGAGTCTCACAAGCTTTACTTTAAACTTTGTAAAGTAAATCTTATCCTTCCATCTTCTATCACTGACCTTAATGTTGATTTTTTTTCTTCTTCTGTGACCTATTTCATCATGCGTTTGAATGGACTTAACTAATTAACAGCTTAGATAGACTTAGGTTGCCATTTGAATAAAAATGGCTCCCATGGGCTCATATATTTGAATACTTGATCCTCAATTGGTGGAACTGTTGGGGAAGGATTTGGTTGTGTGACCTTGTTGGAGGAAGTATGTCACTGGGAGCAGGTTTGGAGGTTTCAAAGCCCCTGAGATTTCAATTCATTTTCGCAGATCCCTTCTTGCAGAGAAGGATGTAATCTCTCAGTTACTGCTGCAGTCCCATGGCTGCTGCCTGCTTCCTTCTGCCACACTTGCTGCCATGACACTCTTAGACTCTAGCTCCTGGGACTGTAAGCCCTAATAAAACCTTTCTTCTATACCTTGCCTTGGCCACATTGTCTCTTCACGGCAATAGAAAAATAATCAAGACAATTTCCTGTAAATATCCTGAATGTGATGATATCAATGACCCTGCCACCTTCCATGGTCAGAGGAATAAACACAAATTAGAAACATGACTTCTTCATCATCTGGGCAGACCTGAACTCTGCCGATCTAGGGAGTCAGCGCTGGGCAGCTACTCTCTCTTTATCTCTGTCTGCTTTTCAAACTCTTTTTCTATGTCTCTCGTTTTGTCTCTTTCTTTTCTGTCAAATCTAATAGTCTCTCAGTGCTGCTAAGCACTATCAGGTACTTCCTCATTAATCCAAACTATGATTAACAAACCAAACAATACTTGCTCTTTAGCATCTTTTCATTTGGACACATTCTAGATCAGCAGTTTTTAACCTGTGGGTCATGATCACTTTGAGAGTCAAATGACCCTTTCATAGGAGTCACCAGTGACTGTCAGAAAACACAGATATTAACAATGCATAGCAGTAGCAGAATTATAGTTATGAAGTAGCAACAAAATAATGCTATGGCTGAGGAGTCACCACAGCATGAGGAACTGTAATAAAGGACCACAGCATTAGGAAGATTAAGAGTCACTGTTCTAGACTGTTCGTAACAGTTAAGAACTGACACCAAGATTTTATCTCAGTTTTCTTCCTTAGCACACCCAAGGCAGGGCTGGCCAAAATGCCAACCAAAACTATATAAGAAATTAGTGTTATAAATAAAATAAAATAAAATAAAATATGGGTTGAATTTTAGTAAATTACAACTAAGGCCAAGAAAAAGAGAGCACGGTTCTATGTTTTGCTCAAAATCACAAAATAATCTGACTTTAGATCAGTTTGCATAGGGTGAGTACCGTGGGTTTTCCCTTCTGTGAACGGAGGTGTTAAGATGCAGCTCCCAGAAATGAGCAGGACTCTAGTGGAAGCTCATTATGCGCAGGCTCTCTTCCACTCGAGCCCTGGAAATGTTCTGATATTGATTAAGAAAGGAATTTCCCTATAATAAATATTATATCTAGACACATTTGTTTCAAATTTCTATATAATTATATACAGACCCCAGCATGTTTAGGTTATTGTGGCAGAGTATGTATGACACTGAGTATGGGCTTATATGTACACACCGTGTTTGAGCATTTGATTGTATGTAAATTATGCCATTTAGAAAGTCTTTTCTTTCCCCTCTGCAAAACCATGGACTCTTGTCTCTATTCCTGGAAAGACCTCCTGACATTCTGCTTTGACTCCAGCTATAGATGTGCCCCAGCTGGCAAAGGCAAAAGCAAGATGCTTAAGTGTTTATGGGCCACAATACTCAATTATGAATCCATGTTTTCTCATTTAAACAATTCCAGCAAAACAAGATACACTCGGTTTACATTTGATGCCATGTTTCTCCTCTTCAACCACACCTTCAACCACACCTGCCTTGCTCTCTGGAAAGTTACTCCTAAATTCTAAATTCAGCGTGCCTCTGCTTTTCATCTCGGAAACACTCATTTATCCTCAAAAAATGCAAAAAAAAAGCTTGCTAACTGAATGCAGAAAACCACATAATACTAATGTTTTGAACACTTCTTAGCGATGTGGGGGGTTTAGGGTGTGTGTGTGTGTGTGTGTGTGTGTGTGTGTGTGTGTGTGTGTACTTAACCCAATTATTGTCTCTATATGAAGGTCTCTTAACATAAAAATCTTCCATTAAACATTCAATTTTTTTGAAACCAGGAATTACACTCCCCTACATCTTCATTCAACTGTTGACCAAACTCTCAGCAGTGCTGAGTTTCCTAGGTTCTTCTTACCCTTGTTGCCCCTGGGATCCTTGTACAGACAACTGGACTTCATTTGTCATTGAACAGATGTTTATAAACAGTCTAAGCATATAGTCGGGACCCAACAAATATTTTGGGTTGCTAGATCAACAAATATTTTGGTTGCTTGCACATTGCTCAGATAACAAACAAAATAAAACTTGGTAAGATTTATTGACACCCTGTGAGCTGGGTATAAAAATGTAACATCGACTTAATATTGGGAGAGATTTAGTGTGGAGCATGTGACTTTCCAGACCAGGTAAAACACAAACAAACCACCCAGGTGCTTCCTTCTTAAACTTTTGCATTTCCCTACAGGAAAAAGCCAGCCTCCATATCATAAGAGAACACAACTGAAGAGCTACAAAAATGGGAAGTGAGACCTCCAACCAACACCAACAAATAGCGGCTCTGTGAGTAGACCACGCCCCTCTAGTTCCGTCCCACCCTCAGATGACTGCAACCCCAGAGGCTGTCTCAAGTGTCACTGCATTGCTACTTGAAGTCATTAGGTCTTGGGGTCCGTTTGTTGTTCAAAAATAGAAAAATATTGCAAAAGAAAAAACCCAATAAAGGATACAAAACAGTTACTGAAGCACACAGAGATCTTAGTCCCTCGTAAACTGTCATTATAGTCACAGGAAATCTTCACAACAAAATTGTCCATATTCAGAAAACAGATGCAAATGTCTCAAGGGAGCCTAATGGGTACGAATATAATGAAATGCTGACCAGACAAGCAGAATACGCTTTGAGTGCACACTTCCTTCTTTTACTGCCTCTGCTGTACCTTTTGGTTCTTCCATGGCCCCCGATAGGAAACACGATCTCACAAAGCAACAGAACAAATAAAGGATGCTATGTCAGTCACTGGAAAAGCTAGACCAACATTCTAGACTGGTTACAAAGCTGGAACAGTCTAGAAATTGACTGCATTCAAATCAAAAAGGAAGACCCCCCCCCCCTTCTGCAGCTCTGGACAACTTCACCAAGAACAAAAGGAGCTAAACTGCACTCACTCTGGTTGGTCGACATCCTTCTACAGGGCCCAGCCAGCAACAAAAAGGATAACATGCATTTCTAGATGTTCATATTCTCACTCTGTATCCTCAGATTCCACTCCACTCTGCCACTTCCTTTGGAACTGATGAGTCTTAGAACTGAGAAAAAGGATGGAGGCAGGCCACTCCCACAGGATCCGCAGAGTCCTGAGCTAGCGCAGGACTCCTTTCTGCCTGGGACAGAGCCAGATTTGCGGTGCTGGCTCCGAGGGCCTGCCTTTATTTTTAGCAGGTAATCAGCCCTCATTTTGTTGTTCTCAGAAAAGCCCCGCCCTTGTCTAAATGACTCCTGTAATTAGCACCTCTCTAGCTCTAATTCCCTCCCTAACCGCCTGTAATTATTATCTGCTGACCTTTGTTGCCTTAATTGCTGTTTGACTCCTGATCCCCTCGTAAGGTCTGCATTCTCCCTTTCCCCTCCCTTCTGACTCAAGGACCTATATTATACAGTACACTATTTGTTTCTCTAATCCCAGGGAGGCTTTGGAATCCCCACTTCTCTGCTATTTGAGACACCTCCAATTTTCACTTGCAGAGAAACTGTTCTACACACACAACTTTTGCCAGGCTGGCCTTGCTGTATTCTCAGACATGACTTCCCAGGCTGGCAAGATCAGTCAGCAAGGGAAAAGGCGCTTGCTGCTAAGCCTGGTGATCTGAGTTAAGCACCCTAACATCCACAAGTTGTCCTCGGACCGTTATATTCACCCCGCGGCTCCTAAACCCACATGGGTGTGTATACACACACACACTTGATTGACTGGCTGATTGATTGTTTGATTCACTTGATTTTTTTTTTAAAGGAATTAACTTCCAAGTCAAAATAATGAAACCTCTTTTTGTGGTAGAGAGGATGGAGACCTGAAGTAATTCAGGGATTTTCTCCTTGGGATGAGGTTTTGATTACAAGAGATGGCACTGTGTGCCCTCTAGGCTGTTTGCCTTTGACCCCAGAAGCTCGTCCTTCTCCCAGTTCAACAAATCAAACTTGAGCCACCAGAGAGGTCTCTGTTTCTGGACTGTTCCCTCACACTAGTCATGACTACTTACCTTGATTGTAATCTGAACCTCACCCTTTCCGAATTTGAAGATTACTTCTACCCTATTCTCTGTCAAAAGCTGCTGTATAACAAGAATAAAATACAATTTTCCGACAAGCCATCATTTATCAAGTACCATTTTGAGGTCTTCCGGAGGAATTCTAGATCATCCCCTCAACCAAATGAAATATTGCTACCCCATTAATATACTTACTCTTTACTCGTTCATTTCTGTCTATGAATTTTCAGCTCTTCTTATTTTAATGTGTCCTGCCCGCCAGCACACAAAGGTGACCAAGTAGCCTCCACCTGTTTTTGTTCCTGTGTAGACGCAGATAGAGGCTGGAGGCTAAGGCCATATGTCTTGCCCTAGCACTCTCTACTTTATATTTTGAGACAGGGTCTCTCACTAAACCTGGAGCTCATGGATTGGCTAGACAGTCTGGCCAGTGAGCCTCTAGGATCTCTCTGTTTCTGCCTTCCCAGCACTGAATGTCATGGAAGTGCCAAAACAGGTTTTTCAATATGGGTGGTGGGAAGCTGGTCTCAGGTGCCCACACATGCAAAGTAAGCATGTTACCAACGCCAATGATCTTAAGGCATAGGCGTCTCCCATCATCTCTATTCTTCTCTTCTTGTTTACTAGGTAACGGCTCCAAAAAGTTGCACGCATGTTCTATTCCAGCTCCTCCCCTCCACTCTCCTTCAGACATATACCATCAGGTTATATGCTGACCACAACCTTTGTCAAAGTCTCTGGTAACCTCCCTGTGGCTAAAACCAATCATCAGTCCTGCTTCCTTGTCCTTCCTATTGAAACTCTAAGTTTGTCTCTCGGTCACGATCTCTAAACTTCCAGACTTCCAGGGCACCACTCTCTGACCTTCTCCACCCCCTGCCACACAGACATGTCATTCCTTTCCCGTATCCTTCAGGAGGGGAGGTCTTCTTCTTCTTTCTGACTGGAGCCTGAGTTCTCAGATTTCTCCTTCAGGTTGCTCATCTTATCTCGTGGTTTTATACCATCACCGTGCTGACGACTGCCGAGTTCTGTCGTTCACCCTGACCTCACCTATGAGTCTCTGATTCACACACTCTATGTTTTATTTATCACTATCACTCTTCTGATACATAAGCAAACCAAAATGACGTGTCCGAAATCAAACTTTGTACTTCCTGTGCAATGCCTCCTTCACACTCTCCCTGTCACCATCTCCCTGGGCTCAGTCACACTGCCTTCATTGCTTGACTTGCTTAAGCCAAGAACTCTGAAGTCATCTTTGGCTCTGCACTTTCTCTTTGCCACATTATCTAAGCATGCTGCAAATGTTATCAGTGTTCCTTTCTGATCATATCTACCATCGGAATACTTCAAGAAACACTTTTACTATAATGGTCTAAGAAGCCAGAGTGCTTCTGTCTATTACTGAGTAGAGTCCTTTTTTTTCTCTCTCTCTCTTCAACACCAGAGATAGATATATTATATCAGATCATGCTAACCCTCACCTCAGTTGAGAACCTGTCAGTGTCCCAACTTCCTCAATGAAAGCAGGCATCCTCAGACAAATCTACAAAGCCCTAATGATCTGGCTCCCAACTATCCCTCTGAGCTCATTTCTTGTCATTTTTTCCCTCTGCTAAAGCTACACTTGATCAAGGAATCATCAGCCATATTTGGCTTCCAGGCCTCTAGAATCACACTGATCAGTCTTCTGTCAGTTATCTTCCCAGTTTTCGGCTTCTTCATTCAGGTTGTTGCTTAGATATTACCTCATGTATACCTTCCTTGACCATATGATGGATACTTCTAGCATGGCTGTCTTCATGCCTTCCTTCTGTTCATAGTTTTCTATTATCCTTACCATAGAATATGGGCAGTACCCATCAGGAGAGATGGTGGACAACCATTCCCTGACTATATTTAAGATTCTCTTTCCATCAGAGTCATTCTAAAGATATTCTCCCTGCTGCCATTGAAGAAGTAAGTGTCCATGGTAGAACACTAGCTGACAAGTAGTTAAGGGTGATCTTTGACCAAAAACTACAAGAAACTAGATGTCTTTGTTCTACAAAGCAACTCAGATGCCGGTTGTCCTTCACCAGGCATAGTGGCTCATGCCCTTAATCCCAACATTGAGGGTTGAAAGTAGGAGAATCTTGAGTTTAAGACCAATTTGGGTTACACAGTAAGTTCAAAGCTAGCATGAAGCTCTGTGTCAAAACAGTGCAGGCAGAAAAGTACTAGTATCCACAAGACCCTGGAATCAATTCCGTGCACCACAAAAGAACACTAGATTGTTCTCCTTTGAGTCTTGCGCTGGGAATCCAATGCATCTAACACCTTGACTATGACTTTATTAGTTTCGAAACCTTGGACCAGACAAACTGTGCCTTATCTTTGCAGAATCAAGGAGTTCATTTTGGTAAGGTATTAAGTTTGTGTTGATAGATAACAAGTACAACTACCCTAAGAAACCTCTGTCCCTGCCATCTAATCCGCCCTCACTTTTTTCTATAATGCATGATTGATGTTCTAGCCTATCTGATACTTAAATTTTACTTGCATGTTTGTTATCTTGATCCTCCAACAAAATGTAAAACCAAACAAAATTTCATAGCTGATCTGTGACTTGCTTTCTTAAAGAAACTAGGTAGATATCTTGAAAATAATGTGTTAGCCCACTTCCATTACTATAACGAGATTCCCTGGAGGCAAATTAGATTGTAAAGAAAAGATATTTATTTTGGCTCACAGTTCTGGAGGCACAAGGCATGGAGCTTATGGTGATGATTTTCTTGCTGACGGAGTCCAACGACCATGGAACCCAATGACAAGAGAGAAGGAAATCAACATGTGTATCTCTTTTGATAGTTCTCTTCTTACAAAGCCAATAGTATTCATTCAAGCTCCACCTTGATGACCTTTCATCTAGATGTGCTTCTAAACACCTAATCATGTTAATTTTCTAGTCTCTGATACCACACAATGGAGGCTAAATTTCAGCCTCCGTTGGGGAACTGGTGAACAGTTTTATATTTTAGTAATAGCAACATTTTTATGTTCTCTGTGGTCCTAAGGTAAGAAAACTACTAGAAAAATAAAATATTTCCAGTTTGTATTAACAGTAGATTCAAGAGAGGTCAAATTATTGCCATATTGCTGTGAAGTTTTCTAAGCACATAATTCTAACTTCTGTGACTACCTCACTGAAGATGAATCCTTAGACAACACTGGGCAAGGAACAGCTCAGAACGGCACACAAGCAAACAGCTCCTGCTCTGACCGTCTCACATTCTTTATGTCATTTCTATGTGCTCTTCCTCTGAACTTTGGTCTGCCCTGCCAGTGTCTAATGAACTGATCTACTCTCGAGTTATAAGAGCCTAGCTCTGCCTCACATTGGCATGAGGATTTGTGCTCCTCCTCCTTTGTAGAGTGCTCGTACAAAAGCGCCCTAGAAGGCTGCCTGTTTAGGAGTTCCTCTGGAGGTTTTACCCTGGTGTATCTACTTCCTCTTCCATGTCCAGCTTCTCCACTTCCTTCAGTATTTCTCCCTTGGGAGCGCTTCATTAATAAACCACTTACAAGTTCTTGTCTCTTGTTTGGCCAGACCCATGTCCCGGAATGTTCTCCTGCCAGTGTCTGTAATGAAGCAGGCACCTCATTGATCAGCTGGGGATGAGAAAACTAAAGTGCCAGGGTGGAGGGACGTTCAAAATTAGTATTCTAAGCAGAGTTTACTTTGAAATACACCAGCATAAGCATAATAACTACTAGTATTTAATCAGGTAGGTAAAACAAACGAAGGTCTCTAAAGGGAATCTGCATTCTCAAATTGGTCAATTAGCATCTGAAAGAATCCAATCAATACTACCTACTTCAAAGGTAACAGCAGAAGACTCTTTAGAAATTATTTGTCACTGCTGAAATGAGATTTAGGGTTTGAATTAAGCTAAAAGTACTGCAGGCAGCTCTTTGTGAAAGTGAATGTAATATGACAATTGATCAGCCCAGCATGATAATATTTTGCAGTAGAATCAGAGATCTAAAACTCTGTGTGCTCTTAGGTCGGCATCCCAGAACTCATATCTTAGCCTTTGCATTTACTGGATGTATTAATTACTTAGTGGTGGATGTGATCAAATGTCTGACAAAGACAATTTAAGGAAAACAGGATTTATTTTGTCTCAGAGTTCCAGGGTAGAGCCCATCATCACTGCAGGAAGGCGCATGGGCTGGTCACACTTCCCCCACAGTCAAGGAGGAAAGAGTGCTGGGTGTTTGTGCCCAGTTAGCTGCTTCCCTTGTGTGCAGCCTAGGACCCAACCCAGTGAATGATGCCTCCCACTTCTAGGTAAGACTTCCCACCTCAATTAATACATTCCAGAAAGGCTCTCATGGACATGCCTCCTAAGTGATTCTAGATCACTGCTTCTCAGCCATCCTAATGCTATGACCTTTCAATACGATTCCTCGTGTTGGGGTGATTCCAACCATAAAATTGTTTTCAAGTCTACTTTATAACTTTAACTTTGCTAATGCTCTGAATCGTAAGGGAAATATCTGTGTTTTCTGGTCATATTAGGTAACCCCTGTGAAAGGGTCGTTCTGCCCCCCAAAGGGATCTCTACTCACAGGTAAAGAACCATCACACACTCTCAGAAAGAAAGGAAATGCATGTTCTTGTATGTTCTCCCTCATGATTATCTTAGCCTGGAATATAAATGTATATGTGTAAATAAATGTGGGTACAGTACAACAAGCAGAAAGAAGAGAAAGGATAGACATTAGGGGGTGAATAATAGACGTGTAAGTCACAAAAGATGATGGAGACAATTGTTCTTCCAGTTTCAACTCTGTTGTGGAATTTTTGTTTTCTAGTGGTGGATAAATCCATAAAAAATAGTGAAAATATAATGTGAAACTCTACAGTTACAGAACAACCATGTTAATTGTATAGATGTACAGAGTTTGAATCTAGTCATTTTTTTTTCTTTTTTTTAAATTTCATGTTCTTTATATTAAGGTCTTAACTAAAAAAGAAAAATTACAGATTCAATAGCCTTCTCTCCTATCACCCTATCACTTTCTATTAGTCTAATTGGTAGTACTTTTGGGGGTCTATAGAATTATTGAAAGTCCTTGGTGTCTCCAGTGCAAGCCACACAGATTCAGACGACTAAAAGATATCCACAAAATTCTGTCCTGAATCACTTCCTCCATGCTCTCTCTAGTTCTAGCAAGACAGTTGTCTAGTCACACTCTTGGAATTTTCTCCAGAGCATTCTTTCCTGACCTGACCAGTGGTCTTCAAATGCTAGCATGTTTTTTAATCTAGACTAGAGATTTGATAGAATTTTCAAAAAATTCCAGTCCTGTTTTTTTTTTTTGCTTTGCAATTTTCTGTCCACTTTTTCCTTTCTTCTCGTAACATCATAGCACAAGTACCCAGAAGAAATTTTACCACAAATTTAAATTTGTCTTGGAAATCTCTTCAAGCAATGTCCAAGTTACAGGGGCGGTTTCCATACAATTACAGGACACAGTTCAGTTAATTTCCTGCCACTGTACAAGAAGAGGTGGCTTTTCCCACAATAATTTGCTCTTCATTTGCATCCAGCACCCACACATAATGGCACCATAGATGCTAGCATTTCTGCTAATATTCTAATGTGGTTATATACACTGTCTGAGGTGAGTATAGCCATGGTGGCCTTTCTCTGCCGCACTCTTCTTTCTCTCCTCACACCATAAATGCCGTAGACTTCCACATTTTTGCCAGTCAGTAGAAGTGTTTCAGAAAATCTGGTTGTTACCACCATGTCCTTAAAAAGTCTTCGAGTTGCTGCCCATTACTCAATTCCAAAGTCAATCTTGTATTTTTATATATTTGTTACAACAGCCCTCTGCTTCCCAGCACCCTATCTGTATTAGTTTCTGGTTTATACTATAGCACAGTATCTCAAACTGGATGGCTTAAACAAAGTTTAAGTAAAAACTTTGTATAAATAGGAAATGAAAAATTCATTAGGACTACCCTTCCTCTCGCGGCTCCAAAGAAGAATCAGTTCCTTGCCTTTTCGACCGGAAATACTGGTGGGTGATAACACTCTTTAGCTTATTCCAATCGCTGTCTCCAGTTTCACGTAACGTTTTCTCCCACATGGCTGTCTCGTGGAAAGACATTTGTGGCTACAGGTTTTCAAGTCTAGTCAACAACATAATCTCCTCACCTCAGTTACATCTCCTAAACTCTTCCTGTCCATTAGGTAACATTTACGCATTGTTCTAAAATATCCAAGTAGGAAATGATATCTTTGGAGAGCCATTATTCAGCCTATTACCCAGTGTGTGTGTGCACATGCGTGCATATGTGTGTGTGTGGAGGGATGCATATATGCTTGTGAAGAGAGTTATGAATAAGTCATGTCACAGCCCATGTGGATGACTGAAGACAACTTTCCCTGTAAGTCCTCTCTTGATATCTAATTTAAAGCAGGCTCTCTTTTGCCGTTTTCCACCACATACCCCAGGCAAGATTCTCCAGTCTTCACCTCCTGTCCGACCACTGGTTCACGGGCATTACAGTTGCTGGTGCTACCTCTCAGTTCAGCTTTCAGATGGATTCTAGGGATTCTAACATGGATCTTCTTGCCTGTACAGCAAGTATTTTCTTCACTCAGCCATCTCCCAGACACCAGATGTTGTCTAGACCTTTGCGGCAGCTTCACCTTTCCTGTACATAGCAGCAACATCTGTTCAAAACCCTCCAGCACTCTACAGGTTAAAAACCCAAAATCTCCGTAGTGTCCTCATGATTTCCTTGACTTTAAGTATAGGCAATTTACCTTTCAAACCTTTTAAATGGATTGTAGGGTTTCTCTGTTCACGATTGCTAAACACAGAGAAGAGCCCATCCCTACACAAATTGTCTCACTTCCCCATAATTTACTGAGAATTGTTTGGGGGCCACTCGCATGCTGCAAGAAAAACAGGGAAGTAGAGAGTTGCAGGAAATGGTTTTAAACCACAAACTGAGAAAAGCTTCTCTCTGCTGTGAAGTTTGTTGGATATTCATTTCCTTCTGCTTCTCTATAACTTCTGGGTGCTGGGAACTGAACTGAGAGTCTCTGCAAAAGCAGCATACACTCTTAACCACAATCTCTCCACTCCTTTTCCATTTCTGCCAAATTCCACTTTCGTCTTAACCTCCGTCATAATGCTTGCTGTCTTTTAAGGATGTATCAAGCATTTTCAGTATCTTGAACATAACAGCCATTTAATAATCACCATTGAAAGAAAGAAGAAATGTGCTAATTAATAAGGGAAGTGAATTTCAAGCAGTGGTCATGTTAATACCCTACTTGAAATGGGCTCAACCCTGAGGCTCCTACCCTTTTCATTCTTGTGGCTTAGTCTGTCCACAGGAGTTTAGAGGAAGGGTTTTCAGAGAAGCATGTCTTTTTGAAATCCTAAATGTTATTTCTTGAAAACGCCTTCCACCTGGTGGCTATGTGTGGTCTTCGGTGACGGCAGCACATCTTTTGTAGAAGAGGCGTTGGTGGTTAAGAAATAGGAGTCTACTCAGTAGAGAGTAGCCCCACCTTCAGGCTTTCTCTTTCCTAGTAGAACCAAGAGAACCATGCCCGGATATGATCAATGACAACCAGAACCAACATTGCTGGTTCATAGCTGCATCTCTCCATCGTTTTAACAGCCCAGCTTTACTTATCTAGCCTGTGCTTTGGATAAAGAGTTTCTAATTGAGGGAGGAGTCCCTACTCACCTGTACGTCCCCCTGCTGATGAAAGTCACCTCGAAAAATTGTGGCAAAACAGACTTCATCATAGAAAACTAATTCACTAAGGAGTCATTTCTTTCATGTTCTCTTTGTTATCACTCCTGTAGGCATGAACCATGTGAGGGAAGAGGGTAGCAATAGCAGGGGTTCCACTTGACAGTCTGGCGTTGATTGGCTGTGTTCATACATGTTATCTAACACATATAAAATCAGAAAAACTGAGTGAGTCATTACTAACACCTACCGCCTGACTTTCCCCATGCATAGCTATCCTTACTCCCATCCCTTAAATATGAGTAATATGCTGGGTATATGGATATGACTGTGTCCTCTCACTTTCCAAAATCTTAATAGAACGGTTAACATTTTTAGATGAAGGGAGAAAATTCTTTCTTGTTCAGTCTTCTTCTCCTTGAGATTTTACTTGTGGTGACTGCAGCTAGGAAAACCAATTTGAACCATAAGACAGAAGCTCCATGTTAGAGACAGTAGAATATCAAGATAGATGGAACCAGCATCCCCAGCGTCTCCCAATGGCCTGGACAGCCATCTCCAATAGCCCATTTGGAGGAAACAAATGTTTGGTAAAGACATTTTGATTTTGTTTGGGTCATGGTTGTTTGGGGGTTTCCCCTGTAACAGGCCCTCGGACGCCACAGCTGAGAAGTGATAGAGTACGTATTTCCCCAAGGTGTGATTGCAGACCTCCCTATTACTCTAGCTGATTTCTGTAGTTGATACAAACTCCTGGGATCTCTGGGAGTTTGACAGTATTGGCTGAAAGACATGGTTAGGCATCAGAAGCACAGCTTTTCCTCAGAGTTAAGCCACTGCTGAGACATTCTGCATGCTGCTTAGAGGCAGAGACAAACAATCAACCCATCGGTAATATAATAGAGTCCACATCTCCAAATCTTCCCGTAGTACCTGCAATGTCCAGCTTTCTATCAGTCCCATGGCCCTACAGGTACAGAGTCCAGACCAGAGGCATAGTCCCCTGAATTCCAGACTCATTGCTGCACATCACCTCAGGCTGCTCCCCTGGGACCTGGGACAAATCTGATGAACAATTTTCCTTTGTTTTTTTTTTCAATGAAAATACAGAGAACTTTGCAGTGTGTTGGAAGAAAGGAAGTAAACAAACATGACTGCCTGATTCCCCAAGGACAAAGACTGTATTTTATTCATCTTGCCATCCCCAAGGTCTCTTATAGGATGCATCATATTCCAGTCATTTAATGTAAGATTCATGGTGGGAAACAAAAGGAGAAGAGAGCTGAAATCAATGACCCAAACTGACTCGAGTCTATTGTCAGCCACAAAATGTGGGTGGCAGCAATAGCTCTGATTAGGCTCTAAACAAAACACTTTATTGGGCCAGAAACCAAGGCTAAGGTTTTAATAAAACATTCACATTGACATGTTGATCTCTCTCAACCAGGCCCCCTGCTCTCAGGCTGTTCCCCCTAGCAAAGCAATCTTTAGTGCACACCAGTCAGCTCTTGGTTTATTTATGTATGTATGTGTGTGTGTGAGTATCTTCATGTACATACGTGGTGGTTTGAATGAAAATGGCCCCATAGGCTCATAGAGCACTATGGAGTAGGTGTGGCCTTGTTGGGAGAAGCAGGAAAGTTATGAGATTTGAGGTGCTCAAGATAGGCCCAGTGTGGCTCATTATCTCTTCCTGCTGCCTGTGGATCTAGCATAGAGAGCTCCCAGCTACCTCTCCAGCAACATATCTGCCTGCATGCCGCCATGCTTCCTACTGTGATAGTGGATAAACCTCTGAATCTGTAAGCTAGTCCCAAATTAAATGTTTTCCTTTGTAAGAGTTACTGTGGTCATGGTGTCTCTTCAAAGCAATAAAACCCTTAAGACAATGTTGTGTGTGCTATGTGTGTGCCCAGTATCCACGAAAGGCAGAAGTCGGTGTCAGATCTCACGGCACTGGAGTTGCAGGCAGGTGTGAGTCACTTTGTGGATGCTGGGGATCGCATCTTGGTACTATGAAAGAACAATGGCTGCTCTTAAGAGCCAAGTCATGTCTCCAGCACCTTTGAGAATTTTGAAGAGCAACACGCACAGCATTCCCCTGGTTGAAACACGCTGCATTTGAGCACAGCCAAGGTAATCTACCACATCTATAACACGGTTTATTCCGCCAGCTGAAGGGAAAGTACTTACTCACTTTGGCGAGCTTTGGGGAAGAGTTAATGATGTGCTGTGTGTGAACATCTGAGACTGTGTCGCTGTATAGCAAGTTCCCAGTAAATATTGTCTTTATTGTCATCAGCATCATCGCTGCTGTCACTGCCGTGCATCCTGTAGGCTTTTATTTTTCAAAAAAAAATTGGACATATCAATAATGTTTATTTCCCTTTTAAATGCTTTTCCAAATTTGTAAGGCACTTGGGGGTTGGCATTATATAATGAAAGGAGGAGGTTCTCTGAACGTCCCCCACCAGCCATTCCAAGTAAGTGCCCGTTGTTCTCAGGATCCAGTAGCTGGGACAATAATAAGAAACATATGGATGGGATCCAACAAAGCATAAAGAGGTCTCATGACTCTGTCAATCATTCTAGCAATAGATCACTATTGCATACGAATAGGAAATACTGCCTTATTTAATTCTCTGGAGTTCACGGTCATTCTCCATGAGCTATTACAAGTCTTCGTCCTGGGGGCACTGCCATGCATGGTTTTGCCATTTATTTTCTAACTCCTTAAAGGCTTGATAGAAGCAGTGTTTACTACTCTACCCAGCTTAGGGTCAAGGTAGAGCATGGATATGATCTTGCCTGCCTTATCTGCTGTAGTAGCAGGCTATCTGGTTTTGACAGTCTAGGAAAGGTCACTAACCTCTCCATTAGCCACATCTGGCTGTGAAAGGGCTCTGGGATGTTTCCACCTCCCGTGGGCTGGAAAAATGAATACTCTGAATATGCTGAGGAGGGAATATCTGCCCATTCCTTGGGCAAATGAACTTCTTCACCTGTGTTCACTTGTCACTCCTTTCACCCCTTTAATGACTGTTTTAAAGCCCTATAGAGCTCTGTATCACAGCAATTGGCTTCCCGTTGATTGTTTTCTCTAGGAGCTCTGGCTCGACACGAATCTTGTCACATTGCTTTTGAATGATTTGGAAATAACCCATCATCTACTTTCCATTCTATTCATCTCCTCCAGAATGTCTGCACCCTTTATAAATCATCTCCTACCTCGTCAAAACCATGTCCGTCTATACCAGAAACCCTAGCCAGCTCTGCGACCATGTGGAACAGAGGGCTGTCCGCCAGAAACTGTTTCTTCTCATACTTCTTCAGTTTCTGCTGCCTTTATCTCAAGGAGGTATGGGTAAACATAATATGTAGCTTTTCTACTGATTGGCACTCAGACGAATATCATCTACTCTCCTGTCTCACAACTACATGAGTCAATCTGTGGGAGGACCTATGTTTTCCTGTTTAAAAGTCTTTCCCAATTCAAACATATGGAAGCAGAATATTTCCTGGTTATCATGGTTCCTTGATACTAGAGCCATTACTAGAGTTACCAGTTTATTGTTGAATAATGGATGTTTTACTTCTTCTATGCTTGAACCTAAAGAATACCTTCTACCGCTTTTCCCTCGCTCTCTTATTTCTCATTGTTTTTTTCCTCCCATAGACTCCAAGTTCTGGGATCCCAGAAAGGCCTCTTTAAGACGAATTTAATTTGTATTCTCTCCCTTATGGCCTTGTCAGATGTAAGAAAGAGCAAGCCAACATCTCCTTCTCCTCTTCTCTCTACTCTCCTTGACAAATCAGAGGTGCATACCTATCTTCCAGTTGCTGCATACTGCATTACATAAGCAAGTCCTAACAGGACAGCTTAGACCCTATTGCATATCTATCCATCACAAGGGCCACACAACCTTAATCAAGCCTGTTCATAGTCCTACTCTGTTCACGCTACTATCTGGGATCACAATATATTCTTTGGTCCACCAACCATCCTTTTTAAAAACAATTTTATTCACTTATAGTAGTTCCAGTTCCAACAACAGAAGAAATGTCTTCTCTGGGATTCTCCCTAAGGGCACGCCACTTCTCATACATCTCAGCCTTGGTTCCCATTCTATGTCTCATCACAGATTGTAGGGAAAATACAGTGTCCACTACAGAAAGGAGGTCCTCCATCCTATACCACTTATGAGATAAAGGTAGCCATATTGAGATTGTCCCTATATATATTCTACCCTCATACAAACAAATCACCCAGTTGACACACCACCGTTGGTTTTGTTCGTCCATGTTTTTCATCAATTGTGTTGTTTGACTTTTCCTGGAGATAAGTGAACAAATGTGTGTATGTGTATCTGATATGTATATCAGATAGGCATTGATGACAGATATAAGAAATAATCCAACCAAGTCTGACTTGGTGAATCAATGAGCTTTATGAGGTTACTCAAGAGTCTGATTGACTCAACAACTTCTGCATTATGATGCTTATCCAAACATGAGCATTAACTCATGAAAGCTATTGTATTGTGATCATTGTGCAACTGGCAGGTAGCCCCACTAGAGACAGTCCCTTATACAGCAGGAGTTTACTAGTTCTATAACCTTGGGTCAGGATCTCATGAGTTTATAGCTCCCTTGCTCCCTGAGTTTTGTAATTTCAGGAGCTCCCTTGCTCCCCTACATTTCACTAGCTATCCTAGTCTTCTGAGACTCTCTTCTACCTCCAGATTGAAATCTTTTAATTAATCTGAGCAACAGACAACAACACAGGAATGCTGAAATCGACATGGTCATTATGGAATGAGGACACAGAGTTTATGAAGAGAAGTATTTTTTTGTCGCTCTTTATGTCCTGTATTTTGCTTTTGAAAATAGTTAGAGATCTGCAGTGATCATCTATTAACCACAAGGAAACCAACTAAGGGACTAACTAAGATAGACACAAGACCCCAAGACCACAGATTTCTTGCACAAAGACTCAATCTATCTACTCTCAGTCTTCTCTTGAGTAACAATGAACATTCCATGATGTAAGCCATAATTAGTTAACTTTTTTATTATTTGTAGCAAAGTAAACATTAAGTGCAATAACCACGGCACTAACCTCATCCCTTCTTTGACAACTAGAAGTACCAAGCCAAGACACCTAATTTTATGTTAGAGCTGCGAGTAACATCTTGAAAGACAAAGTCCTTTCTTAATTCTCATGAAGACATTATACAAGCAAATGAAGACAGAATATGGAGGGAGAAAGCAGAAACATACGAGAGACAAAGAGAGAGCTCATTTCCAAAAAAAAGAATGCCATTCTAGAAGAGTATTAATTTCCTGTGCTCACATATCCTCCTAACATCCTACGTGTTATTTGAGGAGTGAAATGGTTCTGACAATTCGGTGCAAACAAGCAATAATAATGTTTCAAAATTGTAACCTCCCTCCCTCTAAAAAAGATAACCCATCCTCATGCAATCAGACTCAACATGGAAGAATAATACAGAAAATAATATATTTCACTTTAGAAAAAAAATCTACTACACGCTTCTTTTTAAAATTCAACACGGGGTCCCTCTAGTGTATTGGAAATACAATGCTATTTGTAAAATTTCCTTTCAAACCTGTAATTCCAGATCCAAGACAAATTTTTACTTTATAGGTAATCTTTGTAAATAAAAGAAATGAGTCCCAGAAAAAAAGATATATCTCTATAGTAGAGTCAGACAAGTCAGAATATGAAAAAGATGTGTTGTTTTTATTATAAAGAGACCACATTAAATTAGTCAAATATTAGGGCTAAAAGAAATATACCTATTAAATGATGATAGAAGTAACAATAATAGATTTTATTGAGACGTCACCTTTTAGGCTCTGGATTCTGGCTTCTAGAAAGACAGTAAGAAATAAGCCTTCCTTATGGAACATACAGTGTGTTTTTATCTTACAAATAAATAAATCCAGGCCAATATATACCTTGACTATGACCAATATGTCTACTGTCACAGAACTAGGACCCAATTTCCAGCCTAAGCTTTTCAATTTTCAGTATTGTCTCCTGAGGCCATGGTATGTACTCAGTGAGGAAAAGAAGAAACATAGGCAGGTCCTGTATAGTTCCCAGGTCCAGCAGTAATCATGGGACTCAGCAATAGGACACCTGCTCCACTGGACCTGAACACTTTGTGATGAGGGTGTCGCGTTAATGAACACTCTTGCCATCATTCATATCTCAGTTCCTAGGTAACCATGTCAGACAGAAAAGCCTTCTGACAGTTCAATGGACAACTTCATGGACATCCCCCCCCAAAAAGCTTCTATTCTCACCTTCAGTCACCCCTTAGTAATGACTTCTTTCTTGCTTGGTTGGTACCTTTTGGATACACACACACACACACATTCACACACACACATACACACGCATGCACACACACATGCACACACACACATACCCCTATTTATGTACTTACTTTCAGACATGGAAAAGTCTATGAAAAGAGCTCAATATTATTTACTGTAATAACTCAGCAACTAAACAACATATGGCTCAAGTAGACAGTCTCTATTTGTGCAGTGAATGAGTAAATAATGTTTTTTATTTCAGCCACTGGACCTATATCAGCCACTTGGACATATTCGACCTGCTACTCAATCACCATGCCTCCTACCGACACTCCTGACTTCAGCCGAGAGGTGGAAATATTTAGGTAGGAATGTCTCTTAACAGAAATGTTCACTGCCTGCCAACCTTCCTACAGAATTCAGCAATCTGTTTCTATTTCAGTATCTTGGGATTTTCTTTTAGTCTACATCTGTAGAAGTGAGACCTCCTAAGGTGCCTTCCATCTAACAAATGTCTTACCCATTCTTGCTAGTTTACATGAACTGACAGCATTTATGATAGAAAATATGTAGGTTATGGTGCCAAAGTCATTTTCTCAGAAGTCACCCACTCAGCTTTGTTTCTGCTTGTTACTCCACCAGAGTGATTCTCTTGGGTGAAAAACTGGGATTTTTAATAAAACCTAACACTACAAAAGCTTGTTTAAAGAGAAAGTTATTTATTATAAGTTCTGCTGACTGCCAGGCTATAGAATACATCCCATTTTGTTCTCCATACAATGTCCCTTCCTGGTGTAACTGTCTTAGGTATTTCTCTTTGGGTACCACAACCTTAGTATAATCCTAGTGGCTTAAAGACACTAAATATATGTTTGAGGAATATGAGAAAATAAACATGCCTACTTTTTTCACACCTGCAGAAGAAGGCAGCTGCTCATACTTGCTGTCCTTTCTAATCAATCTTTGCAGAGAATATTTATTGTATGGGAATTGTGGAATCAAGCATCTGATGCCCAATTCTCCTTGTTCTCCAACACACAGTTCTTTTCTAAAAATCCTAGCTGTATGCAAAATAAGTACATAAGCCCCTTAGTGATAGAAATTTATGCTTAATACAATAGTTTCCAAAAATCCCAACCATTGGTAGGATAGTTCAGAAAACAGTGGGATGTGTTGGGTTATCATGATAATTAGTGCAAGCAATGGTAGCATTTGATATGCAAACTGCAAGAAGGCTACATGCCTTCAAATGGAGGACCATCTCTTCTAGTGAGAAACTGTCCATGTTATACAAGACTTTCAAATACCCTGCCCATTATTCATCTATGTGAAAAGGGAACCTATTTATGTTTACCTACGACTAGAATCCAGATCCATTTTCCATATACACAATTTCATTTTATTTGCAAAGGTTTTTTACTTACTTTACATCCTGGCCACAGTTTTCCCTCCCTGTTCTCCGCCCAGTCCCCCACACCTCTGTTCCCACCCCCAATCTATCCTTCCTCAGTTTCTGTACATGAAAGGGCAGGTCTCTCGCAGATATCAACAAAATACGGCATATCAAGTTACCAGAAGACTAAACACCTCCCCACGTATTAAGGCTGAGCAAGGTGACCTAGTATAAGAAGTAGGGTCCCAAAAGTCAGTAGTACAAGAGTCAGAGACAACCCCTGCTCCCAATGTTAGGGATTCCACAAGAAGACTAAGCTACACAACTGTAACATATAAGCAGAATGCCTAGGTCAGTCTCTGATTATTGGTTCAGTCTCTATGAGTCTGGGATAGTTTTCTTGTGTCTCTTGACTCCTCTAACTCCTACAATCCTTTCTACCCTCTGGAGAATTCCCCAAACTTCGCCGAATGTTTAGCTGTGGTTCTGCATCTGTTTCCATCAGTTGCTGGATGAAGCCCTTCTGATGATAATTGGGCTAGGTGCCCATCTATAAGTATAGCAGAGTATTGTTAGGTATTGACATTTGTTTCCTCCAGTCACTGTCCAGCCTGTCCTGTCTTGGTCCTGCTGCTCCAGGCAGTGTCACATGTATGCTTACTCTTCTGGCACGGGTTTCAGTCTAAACCAGTCATTGGTTGGCCACTCTTACCCCAGCAAATCCTATAGGCAGGACAGACTGTAGATAGAATATTATGGGATTAGGTTGGTTTCCCACTCCCTCTGTTTGAAGACTTGCATGATCACAGGAGATAGGTCTCCTATATACAAATGACAACAGGCTAAGAAAAAATCAGGGAATCTACATTCTTTATAATAACTTCAAATAACATAAATATCTTGATGTAACTCTAATCAAGCAAGTAAAAGACCTGTATGACAAGAACTTCTAGTCTTTGAAGAAAGAAACTGAAGAGGATATTAGAATATGGAAAGATTTCTCATGCTCATGGATCGGTAAGATTAACATAGTAAAAACGGCCATCTTAGCAAAAGAAATCTACAGATTCAATGCAATCCCCATTAAAATTACAGCACAATTCTTTACAGACCTTGACAAATTATAATATAACATAAACGTAGGTACACTGCATCAGATAGAAGAGAAAGTGTGAAATAGCTTTGAATGCATTGGCACAGGAGACAACTTCCTGAACAGGACACCGCCTGCCAAGTTTTAATATACAATGGGTTTCCAAAAATTCAAATATCACGTAAATCACAAGTCTTTTGTAATTTTTAAATATAACTCTACTGGAAGTTGTTTGCCATTAAAAGAATTTACGTGATAAATGGTGACATTTAATATTGACACTAACATCAGTTTCCATGTGTAAGATTCCCAGAGGCTCTTTGTGTGTGCATGTCCAAGTGTTAGTCTGTTTCATTATATCACCTAGTGTGTGTGCTTGTGTTCAAACACTCACATACTGAAGTGTGCATAATTTTATTATAATTTGCTTTCCTTTTAGGCAACAGAATTCTTTATTTCATACTTAACAATGTTCTAAATGATTATTTGAAAGTATGGGTCTATCTAGATTCTACAATCTACGAATTTCACTTCAGGAAGAAAAAGGTATGTTAGCTAGAAAGCACGTATTTGGTTTCATTGCTTAAGAACAGAGATCTGTAGGAACCTGTCATAGACTGTGGACCCTGTAGTAACAGTTGGAAATACACAATAAATAAGACAAAGACCTTTCTTTATTGGATTTGGAGTCTATTGAAGATGATTGACATGAAGAGATCAGCCCCATTAAGAAGCATTTGATTCCCTATATGGTTGCATTAGGAAAGGGGTAGGCACAACGGAAGCTGATTAGGAGATTATTCTGATTTGTAAAAACAATGATTTCCCCAAGGAACTGACTATTTCAGCTGAGCCCTAAAAGATGAGGCTACCACCATCACCAAGGAAAGTACTGGCAGTTAAAAAAAAATGGAGATGACAGGACAATATGTGATAACATTCTATGGTACTCATGAAACAAGGAGATAGCTGCTGCAATTGGAATGCAGAGAATTAGGGGCAGAAAGAATACCATGAGGTCAAAGATCATGTGTGTCTCAGGAATTTACCAATACTGGTGATTTGGGACATATGTACCAAAGATATGTCTACCAATGACCAAGTCACGCTAAATAACCATTTCCTGAAACTAGTGATCATTTGGCACTCTGAGAGGACAGGGGGCGCACTGGCTGGATTGGTTATAGTCGCCTTCAAGGAGCTGGTTTAGTGGGTAGGAAAGAAGGTGATTAAACTATTAGTAGAGATAAGGCAGGCAACACGAATGGTGATGTAGGAACAAATAATATCAATGAGAAGAAGTAGTTTGGGAAAGAACGGAGTCCCTAAACCTGGTAGGTACACAACGATTATCAAACAGATTCTGAATTTAGAGTCCTTTGCCACAAGGAGAAAGCATCTTTAAAAGTGGGCTTTAGCATGTTGGAAACACTTTAGCAGACATGGTTAATAATCGAATGTCTCTTAAATAACTTGTTGTGGTCCCCTTCTATCCCTTTTCTGTGCCCTTTGTCATGGCATCACTGCAACATCCTACCCAGCCTATTGTTGTTCCAGCCACCTGCTCCCAGTTGGATCACCCCCGTTCCTGTGAGTGCATCTCTATAGCAGCCCAGCTCCATTTTACAGTTTAAATATTTACTTTAGCTTCTGCTTTACAACCCTAGATATCTGTTCTCCACTGCTTATGCTCTCAGTGGCTCATTTAAAATTTTACCTAAGTGGATAAATTAACATTGATGCTTCTGAGAAAATGGTGTAGGGTGGTGAGTGCATTTGCACAGTCGAGATTTTCTATGTCTATAGACCCATTTCTTCTAGATATTAGAACAATAATATTTAAATCTACCTCTTTAAATATCTATACAAATTTTGATTCCTACCATTTTATGTACAGGATGACAAAAAATACTGCCTTAAAGGATGAGAAACAGAAATGGGTATTCCAGTTTCATAAGGAAAATTCCAAACATATTTTTATTCTTTGAACAAGTATATAAAAAGTTTCTTTTAGTCTTATGATTTATTTTCTGTCTTAAGGATAACACAGGAGACTAGAAAGATTGCTCCATTGGTTCATAGTTTGCTACACAAATATAAAGATCTAAGACTTATGTATAACACCTCTAACCTCAGCAATGGGAAGTAGAGGAAGTGAACAGAGACAGGTGGATATCCTACCTAGGCACCTGGCAAGCTCCAAGCTCAGTGTGAAGCTCTGTTTTAAAAACTCAAGATAAACAGAAACTGAGAAAAATACCCAAAATTGATTTCTAGCCTACACACACACACACACAGAGAGAGAGAGAGAGAGAGTGAGAGACAGAGACAGACAGAGAGCTACCCTCATTGAATTCTAAAAGCAAAGACAATTGAGCAGTTAGTTCTTTTTTAGAACCCAGAGTTACCACATCAAATCTCAATGTCTCTTGATCAAGCATGCAGCAGTTAAAGAGATGAATTAAGTATGTATGCCCACACAACTTTGTTTAGAAACATCGGTTATTGTTAGCAGTGTTTCTCATTAAACAATAATGTCTACCTACTGTTTTTCCACCTGTCATGGAGGAAAAGAACTTTGCACAGAATGAAATTTCTAGAGGGTCCTGTTTGGTTTTGTTGTCAGTTTGACACAAACTAGAATTATTTGGGAGCACGAACCCTGAATTAAAAACACCTCCACCAGATTACCCTTAGGCTAGGCAAGTCTATGGCATGGAGATATTGTCTTAATTAATGACTGAAATGGGAAGGCCCAGGTCTCTGTGGGTGGTATCATTCCCTGGATGATGGCCCTGGGTTCTATAAGAAAGCAAGTTGAGCATGCCATGAGGAACAAGCTCATATTCAGTGTCCTCATGTCTGTTTTAGGTCCTGTTTCCAAGTTCTTACCTTGGTTCCCGCCCTGACTTCCCTCAGTGACGGAATGTGACTTGAGAGTTGTAATAAACGCTGTCCTCTCCAAGCTGCTTTTGGTGACAGTGTTTTATCACAGCAATAGAAACCCTAAGACACTGAGTCTCAATTTTAATGTTAGTATTTACTATTGCATTCTTGTTTTTAGGAGATTCCTATTGACATCACTAAGCAGCCTCACTCACCTTCTCTTATTCCAAGCTACAGGGGGTATTCTTACAGTGCATCAGTCCTTGAAGAGCTCCGGATTGGCGCCTGTTGTCTTTGCTATCAAAGATACAATTGTATGTTTGCTGCTTACTCTGCTCTCCCACTACTGAAATAGAAAGAGAAATTATAGAGACAATAGAGATGGTAGGAACTGAGATAGTCCCGATGAACAGGTAGACAGAGGTTGAAATACAGATAGAGAAGGGCCGAGGGGACAGCCTAAACCATTTATGTGGATGTTGGTGATGTCTTCACAGGCGGTTGCTAAAGCAATAGTGTTACTGCTATTCAGTTAAAACAATGAACAAAAATATATAGTCAAATTCAAAATCTATCAGGATTATGTTATGACCTTGGGTATAAATCATTTCTATCATCTATAAAATGAGGTTGGATTAGATCACTTTAAGAATCCTATTTTGGTAATGGGCTTCTAAATCCAAACTGCTTTATCCCTAACTTAGGGAGCATGTTCCTACTGACTCTTGCATTTCAGCACCACCTTCCTAGGCACTTATATTAAGACTGATACTTTTTTGCTAGTAATTTTTCTTGATTTTAGTGCTTATAAGTAGAGTGAACTCATAGATGGGGCTAGGTTCCAACTGGTGGCTAAGAAGATACATACTTGTAAGGGGGGAGCTATGATACTGAGAGGGAAGGAAAACAAAGAGCCTTAGCTTGCCTCTCCCAAATGGTTGTGCTCTCCCTGAATCCAATAGAACACCCAACTGAGAAAAACTAGAAGGGCCTCTGAAGAGAGGGCCCACCACCAAGGCACTTGTTTATCCTGACAATCTTTGTCAGAACTTTTGCCATCAGGGAGTTGTGTGACATGGGAAAGAGAGATCTTTGGAGCAACGACTAAACAGTATTTTCATGTTGGGTGTGTTGTGGCTCCTCTTCTGTGCTCTGCCCTAATGAATCTGTGCTATTTTTACCCTAGAGAAGTTAATTTGCAGCAACTGCCTCCTAATAGTTATTTATAAGAGCTTATTTTTGTGATGGTAATAGCATATTTAATACAGAAAACAGAGAAAGTATTAAAACAACATTTTAATGGTTACCTGCTGTGCCACTACCAAACATTTTGATATACAATTTCATTGTGTATAACTATAAACTATATGACTATGTTCCTTACTCCCTATTTTGGGTTTTTGATAGGTATATCTGGTATATCTGCCACGTGGCGATATACAGATTAATAGAAATGGGTTAAATCAAGATGTGAGGGTTAGTCAATAAGAGGCTAGAGATAATGGGCCAAGCAGTGATTTGATTAGTACAATTTCTGTGTGGGTATTTCTGAGCTAAGCTAGCCGGGCAGCCGGGAGGAACATGCAGCCCCTCCTTGAAACACTGGTGTGAGTTGTGAATTCACTCTTCAGTTTGAGGAGTTTGACAGGTTAGTTAAGTACACCTAAGCCACAGGAACTTAAAAAGAGGAATGGGTGGTTTCCCCGAAAAGAAAACCAAGATGTTGTTGATTCTGGCAGAATCAATTTTGGATAGGACTAAGCAGCAGCTGGCATTTGTTTTGTTTTGTATTTTTCGTTTTGTTTGAGACAGAGTCTCATGTAATCCGTGATAGCCTCATTGTGTTGCAAACAATTACCTTAAACTGCTGATCTTCCTGCCTCCACTCCCCAAGTACTAACCTTTGTCTAAACTGTCTGTATGGAACCAACTCTTATTAGTGAAGAACCAATAATGCACTAGATATTTATCAAGGGGCTCAAAAGAAAACAATCTATAACAAAAACCAGACCGCTGAGGGCACATTTACAATCTCACCTTCTCACTGTGAGGCTAACTGCCCCACATACCAGTGTTCTTTCTTTTTTTCCTCATCCATCCTGTCTAATACCCTGGCTTCTTCACTGTCCTCTCTACTTAGGGAAAAAGCCAACTTATTCTATCTATAGATTCACATATTTCCTTTATCTTCTGCTCAATAGCTCCTACAATCCATAAAATGCAACAACACAGGAAACAGGAAGGATTAATGATTATTTATTAGCTGAACCTACATTTGGGGATTTACACACATCCAAGCACTTATAAGAAAGACCCCAAGCTCCCAGTGTGTGTGATACTTAAACCCAGTTGCAATGGGTTTCCTCTCTGCTGTCCTTATAAGCTGTTTACTGAACTGAGATTATGTATTTTATGGTTCTATACTATGCCTTTGCAGTTTTGTCAAGTTGTTAATTATTCCACTAAAGCCTTATTTCTACAATTGTTGTCTGATATAATATGACATGACTGTACTACAGTTTTAAGTAATTGCCTATTGTCAGCCGTTTAGGATGTTCCCATTTGTTATTATAGTGTAAGCAATGTTGACATTAACATATGTTCACAACCATTATGCCTCTCTCTGAGCATCGCCTTAGGATCTGTTCCTAGAATTCGAATTTCTCAGTCAATGGGGTGTGAACATTTTTATGGCTCTTGATACAGTTTGCCAAATGGCTCTTCAGAAATACTATAGCCGTGTTCCCTCCCTCTATCGTGTAAAAGAATGGAAGCTTTATGAGTATTTTTGTGTCTTGTGAACTTCAGCACAGTAGCTGCTGAGCTCTGACAAACCATGCAGAGGCCACAACTGTGGGGTTGTGCTTTACTCGGATGATTAGTGCTGAGCCCCTCAGGGAAAGTATCACCAAGGTAACATTGCCTTGTCTTTTTCATCCACACAGCTCCTAACCCTCAAATTTACAGATAATCCTTATTTCTTTACCATCCCAAATTTAATTTGAATCAGTTGCCCTCATGTCTGTTTGCAATATATAAGCTGAATCTGCGCATTTCTCAACGCCTTCTTGAGCTCAAGCCACCAACAGTGTTTAAGCGTGGAATATTAAGATAGTCTCCTAAGCAGTTTCCTGTAATCTCCAAAGCTGCCAAAGAGATGCTACTTCTCTGGTGTCATCCACACCCCCTTCCTGTCACACAGCTTTCCCTCCTTCGGGCAATTGATTCCCCAGATCCTTGCCTGGCTGATCCTTCAGTCATTCAGATTTCAGCCCAGTATCTTCTCCACAATGGATCTTCCCTAGCTACCCCTCTGGTCTCTCTCTGTCACATCTTTTGACAAGTCACAATATTTGACTTTCATTTTTTCACTTATCTTTGCCATAATTAATCCTAATATCTGCTGTTTCTTACTCACTTATTGCTTTACCACCCATCTAATGCTATAATATATGACAACTAGTGATTTATCATCCATCAGTTCACTACAATATCAGGCTCATTAATAATGCCAAATCAAGTGTATTAAATGCCTGTCTGGTTCCCTTTTTCATTCTCTCTCTCCCTTACTACCATCCTGTCCCGTCTTCTATTTCTGCCTTCCCTCCACGCACCCCATTTGAACGTTTTGTGGGGTGTACTTCTTTTCTCTACATTTCTGAAGACTCTTACTGCCCATGACTCTACCTCCCTTGGCTTCCTTAGCCTTCTCACGATCTCCTCTCACATTTACAGAACCATGATTCCTAAACACATGTGAGCACAAAGGAAGGTACGAACATTTTAGCAAAATCACACACCACACACACACACACACACACACACACACACAAACACACACACACACACACACACACACACACAAATGCATGCACATGCTTATGCACACACCCACGCCAGGACAGTGATTGCTCATCAATCTACATTCTCTCCCAAGTTCCCTTACTTTGCCCCTGCTGTTCACTTAAGATGAAAATTGTCATGAGGCTAAGGAGAAAGCTCAGCAGGTAATAGGCATGAGGACCACAGTTTACATCCCTGGCATCCATTTAAATGCTGGTTAGTTGTAGTGGCTACCTGTCATACCAGTGCTGGGAAAGCGGGGAAGAGGATCTGACTAGCCAGACTAGCTAGATCAGTGATCTCTAGGTTTAACTGAGAGACTCCGCCTCAAATATGGAATGTGATCTAGGAAGACAATTATGTCAACCTTGGGCCTCCACAAACATGTGTACATGTACATATGCACATACCTATGAGCTCACATTCAAGAGAGCTCACATACATGCATGCACGTCATACACACATACACATGAGAAGGAAAAAAAGATTATCCCCTTAGCCAATAAAATGCTTACTTTTAAAGGCCTTTTTAAAATACAACCTCTTCATAGAAAACATTGTTTCTTCTTCAAGCTGAAATAGTTTCCCTGAAAAATGAGGATTACAAAGGAAAGCTCAGATTGATTAGGGACTCTTCCTACTACAGATGAGAGACGTCACAGGCTGCATTTGGACTCTTGGAACAGTCGTGTCTGTGTTGGGGTTGCTGTATATGTCTTGGCATACATATTTGTATTTAAAGATACTGCCCTTAGAAAGTGTTTCTTTTAATTTTTTTACATTTGTGTATTTGTCTGTGTATATGTATATATGTGTGTATGCATGCATGGGTACACACATGTTATAATATGAGCTTCAAGCTCAGAGAATAACTTGAAGGAGTAAGTTCTCTCCATCTACCATGTAGTTCCAGGGTTTGAACTCAGGTTGTTAGGTTGGTGGCCTTATCTTATGATCCATCTCAGTAGCCCCAGGAATAAACACGTCTTTGGTAGTCTGTGTAATACTTATGGAATCATAATTTTATCATAACTGAAATTTAATTTCCTAGGATTTGACATGGTACAAATCACATAATATATATACCAAATACTTTTTTTTTTACAAAGTTAGACTTTTCAGTAATAAATTTCCAGAATAACGTAAAGGAAACACTGAAAATAAGAAACAAATCATAAATAGGTGTGGGTATGCGCTGACTCAGAAGTATGGTCTTTCTAGAAAGAGTCAAATCTTTGGAATTAGGTGTATCTCAGTCCAAACACCAGGCTTGTCACCTCTTAGTAGCCTAAACTTTGATTGACTTCTTAACTTCTCGAACCTTTGCTTTCTTACCTCACATAGGACCATGATACCTGTCCCATAGGATGGACGGGGATGAATGGGACAATATAAATTCACAGGGATCTAGTGTGTGGCTCTTCACTCACCATGGATCTCAAGTCCCTCCTTTCTCACTGGAAGTTTGACCTACCATGAAGATGCCCTCAACGTCTCCAGTGACAAAGGTAACAAGCTGGTCAGATTCTCTGACAGGAATGATTCCTGACATAAACCTAATTGACAGTCTGGAGCCTGGATTCTCAGCCGGGACTCAACAAGAGAGATCACGTTTCCCACATGACCAGGCATCCTTTGCAGTGGCTCATCTGACCGTTTTAATGAAATAAACTGGCTACTATATGACATCAGCATATTAAAGAAACTCCCTACCTGCCCATGAGCAAGGCTCACTTGAGACTCTGAACAGCCAGGGAGAAAGGAGCACAGTAAAAGTAGCGCATGTCAGTCTATTACCTGAAACCTCACCTCTGGAGCTTACAATGCCTGGAAATAACTCCATTGCATTTACCTCCCTGGTCATACGAATAAAACTATTTTCATTTCCTACTTCTCTGTTGGATTTCTAATTCACACACACACACACACACACACACACACACACACACACACACACGTTCCCGCCAAATTGTGTCTATTCATGAGTTGAATGCCCTTGTGTCCTTCAGGCCTCAATCACAGGCCCTCCTACCCTTAAGTTGAATCTTAACTGTGTTCAAAAAGTCATGTTGAAAAGGCTTGGTTGTCAACATCTGGCACTATTGGAAGATTATGGAATGATTAGGAAGTTGAGCCTAGGAAAAGGAAGTTAAATACTTGGGGTACCTGAGCCTGGAAAGACAATAAGGAGTTCTAGATTTCCTCTGGATGATTCCAAGTCACCATGAGAGGAGCAGCTTTGCTGGCTACACGGGATACATTGGTCTTCATGACATGCTCCCTCAACACTTATCCAAAAGCAAATAGCTATATGGTCATGGACTGAAAGCTCTCGAAGGAGGGGCCCAAACCTTTCTGCCTTCAAGTCAGTTTTCTCAAGGACTTTGCCACAGTCATAGGAAGCTGACTAACACCCCATTATTATGTTAAAGGGAAGCCAAGGAAAGAGTAGAAGACGCTCTTGTTACATCCAGCATGCATTGTTAGCACTAATTCTCAAATATCATTCCTATTGTCTGACAGTTTTGATGAAAATGAGAGGCAGAAAATGTGTTGGAGACGTAGCTTAGTGGGCCCTCATTTGCAGATAGGAATGCTGAAGGAAGGAAACCTCAGAGCCGCCTTGAGTCCAAGTCTTTCTGCTTACATATGTGCATTGTTATGGAGATTTTAAATATATCTACATTTTCACATTATACTACTTGGAAAGGCACATGATTTGTTAATTACACATTAGCAATGGCTCACAGTTACTGGGTACTGGCTATACATACACTATTTTGTTTGACCATCACCAGAATTCCAGGTGGCGTTACTTATTATCACCATTTTGATAAATGAGAAATTTGAGGACTGGAAACAGTAGCTTACTTGCCAGAGGTAGATGATGCTTTAACTACATGGGTAAAGTAGGATTTGAAACCAGCAATTCTACATTACAGCCTAAAGCTAAACCATTACTTGGTCCTGTTTCTCTACTAGAAGACCCTTCCCTGAGGTTCACCCTTCAGAACTCTCAGACAATCAGTAGGGAACACATTGGTATAGTAGAGATATATAAGGCCCAAGGGCAAGAACAGTCCCCATGGTAATCCATTACAGTTGGTGCATTGCCAAGGGGGATACAGGAAGTCATGGGGCTCCTTGCTGGGCTTTATGCTACCAGAAATAAGAAGTGGGAAGGGCAGGCCTAAAGTGTTGTCCTGCATGTGTTCTATTGTCTGACCTACAAAAACAAATAGTTACCAACAAGCATCAAAGTTGATTCAGTTCCAGGGTTTTGTTGGTGGTTAGGGAAAGTTTCTATGGCTGGATCCATGGCTGTAAAAATGGCATCACCCAAGATGAGAACATACCTGTCTTCTTTGTTTCTAAGCAGTCTCTATAGGGAAAGAAAATGTTTCTATGTAACCTTCTACACATCATGAAAACCGACTTGATCCTTGTTTCAAATCACATTCTCTTTTTTCATTAGAAAAGAAAGGAGTTCCAGGTAAATGCAGGGTCAAAGTTAAGTCCTACTTAACCTTGACATTACAGACCAAGTGTCGGATCTAGCTGATAATCAGACAGCCTGTACTCTGATCTTCCTTTATCTCGTGGTTTTTTTGGTTTTGTTTTTTGCTTGCCTGCCATCATTTGTTTATTTATGCCCAGATATCACGCTCCATTCTCCTCCAACTCTGCTTTTGATGACAGGGTGGCAGCTGTGATCAGAGAATGCTTGTGGGGACCCAGAACTGTGCTGACAGTGATGAGAGGAAGAGGAAATGAGTAAGTGGACCAACATGGAGCAGCCTCAGGAAAGACTCTGAAGAAGAGAAGGTTACTGGTGGGCCAAGAACATCAAGCAGACCTTCAGGGATAAATTTTCTCTCTGTGGTTCTTCAGAGAAAATAGACAGGAATTCACGGGCTGGGTAGCCCCTCCCATCTTCTGATATCCTTGTCTCAGATCCACGAAGAACACACATCCACTGAATCACTGAGAAGGACGAAGAGTGCATTTCAATGCCATTTTGCTGGAGACAAGCTAGTTTGAATTCTAACACACACACACACACACCCCACATCTTCCATTACATTAACAGTATTACCTTAGTAGCTCTGCCACTGAAGGCGTTTTCTGGAAAACTCATTGGAGTTTGGATAATAAACACATCTTAAGAGTAAAGGATTGGTTTTGCTCACCAAATTCAGTTCTGAGACTCTCCATACCGCCATAAAAGAGGGAAGACAGCAGAAGCAAACATTAAGTTGAGCTTGTAGGTCCAAACATTGATTTTTTTTTCCTTCATGGCACAGAGTCCTGTACCAGGTCCTGGAAGAAGCTTCCAGGCTGTAAAGTAGCTAGTCGTTTGGGCTGAGCTAACAGAAAACTGTTTGCATTCGTGAGGGAAGCTGGCTCAGGAAGGTGCAGAAGCTGAATCCTCTGCTCCAAAGAAGATTGACATTAGATTCTCAGATGTACACTCACGTACATCATCTCAGAAGACAGTCCAGAATTTAGTGTGATGTATCAGGGCGGGTTTTAGATTCAACATATTCTCTGAGAATTTGGGCAAGTTGTTTCTGAGCCTATTTTTTGAACTGTGCCAAAATATGCTTCCCTTGCCTGGCTGTTGTAAGTAGGAGAAATAATGTATGGCTCCACTTTTCAGATTAGGCTGGCAAATTCCGAGGAGTATTTGGCAGTATGCTTGGGAGTATGGGAGGCCATGGCATAAACACAGGGCATGCTCCCAGTGTTTCTGTTTTACTCAACGGCAAATTCCTCACAACCTGTTTCTATATTAAGCCAAACAGAGAGCTTTGCTGAGTAGAAAGAAAAATCTACTACCATTTTTAAAGCTCGGAGCGGTAAGGCATTTCCAAGATAGCAGGCAGCTGCTGTATGCTCTATCTCTATCATTCCTTAAGAGTGCACAGCCACTCTCTCTGTCTCCAGGGTACATCTGAAGAAGATTCAAAAACTTCGGTGTTCATGAAAGACCTAGCATGGGGACCAGTCCTGAAATGGGGTTAGTGCAGCTCTCGGACTTCATCAGAGAAGTTGCCTTGTGCAGCGGGTAATGGTTAAGGCAGAAACTCACAGCGGGTCAAAGATCAGGCAATCGTCTGTGGAGTGCTCTACCACAAATGAGGCATCTACTTTACCCACCCTCCCCAAAGCTCAGGAATTATCGCAGAAGGGTTAGCAGAAAGATCTCAAGAGCTAGGGTTTGGGGAGAACCAGAGCAAAACAGTTTCTCCAGGGCACTGGGGGAACATGGCACTCGTGAGCCCAGAGCAACCGCACGCCTGCTCAAGGTCAAGCCAGTCAACAGCACAGCACAGAGGAAACGGGCTTTGTGAGGAGCTCTGGGTAGTTGGTGGCTTGCAGGGAGTGTGTTTTCTCTAAGTGTGTGGCTCTGGGTATGTCAAGCACGCTCCAGTGGATGGTCCTATATCTAGAAATATATGAACAGGAAAAAACCGGAACTGGTGGGTTATTAAGTTAAAAAAAGAAGATGACATAAAATTGGGGAATACAAGAGTGGATCTGAGAGCACTTAAGGGGGCGTATTGGGGGTGAATATAAGCAAAATACATTTGATGAAATTCTCAAAGAATTAATTAAAATGCTATTTTAATACAGAAATAAACGTTTTGAAAGGACATAACAAGGAATTTGACATGGTAAGTGACCAAAAATTGACAAGTAGTAGTGTTTAGTATTTTTAGAACATGACTATGTCTTTAGTCCCTGGCCATAGCTCACACATGGATAGCATTAGTTCCCAAAAGGAGGGTCCGGGACTAAGAAGGATAAGATAAAACTAGAGAGTGTCTAGACTGAAGGGTGATGGTTAGGTTGGTGAAAGGTTTGAAGACCCCCTTGTGTAGCTATTGTAGTTACTCTTTTCAAAGGTTCTTTAACCCAAGGAAAAGAGAACCTGTGATGGTTTTCTACCATGAGAAAAAGATGACCAGCCAAAATGGAATATGGAACCAGAGGATTACGTGCTATAAAAAGTACCACTTTATGATATTTGGACTCTGACGGTAGGAAACAGAATGAGTTCAACTTTGGGTTTTGGCTCCATAATAGTTTTGTGAAGGTTAAATGTGTTAACATTCTTTAGTTTCTTCACCTGTAAAATGGTACATTCTATATAAGAGCTGTGCCTTAACGATAAATATTTGGTGATTATTGTCACACTTGCACAACATCAACATGAAGTTAGGAATCAAAGAAAATATAAAAGGTGAAACCAATTGAAAAGGAACGTCACCAAAGCAGAAGAAACCAGGAGAAGGGTCAAGGAACTGCAAAGTGGCCCAGCATGGGGGTGCTGTGAGGAGGAGAGAAGCATCATCATCAGAGGTGAGAGGCTAAGTCTTCAGGTCAGTGGGGACTGACACTCTGAGAAAAAAAAGTTTCACAGGAGTGGCAGAAGCAGGAGCCAGATGTAAATATTACAAGATGAATTAAGTGAATGAGCCAAAATAGTTCTTTATATCTAAAAGAAAGTACGTGTTTCTTCAAGAAAAATGGAGGTTTATAACTTGTTGACAGTTTATAGATACAGAGTCAAAATAAGTAGAGATACTGAAGAATTGGAAAATGGAGAAAGAAAAAGGGATAAAGATAGAATATGCTGGAAAGATGGGTCCATACCTCTCTCTAGACATCAGCCCTAGAGTGAATGACATCTTTTCTTCTGAGAGCTCAGCCATGCAGGAAATCAGGAGAAGGGAGTAAAAACAGGTATAAATACAGATAAAATGTATTTTAGGCTCACAGAATGTATTCAGAGGTGCTGCACCATGAATAACATGGGAAGAGCCATGGGAAGAAAGAGCAAAAAGAAGTTAGCTATAAGCAAGAACCTCAGGAGACCCGGTTGTCCCTATGTTGGACAAAGAGGAAAACCAAATATCCCACTTCTTCCTTGGGAGAGTTCAGCAGGAATCCTTTGGACTCCAAATGAAAATGGCCACCATTACACCATCCTGGCAGCATTATTTCCAAGGAAAAGGTCTCTGTGCCCCAGAAGGCACTTCTTCCCGGTTAGCGTCAAGGGAAGAAGTCAAATTCCTCTGCCTATTAGTCCTTGGCTGTTCACCCAGGGTGGTGACTGGAGCTGGCATGGCTGGCAAATGCTCTGAGCGGTGGCTTTGTTGTGGAAGGTCAGGTCTCCGGAGGTTCCGATTAAAAGACATAATTTTTCTCTCCATTCTCAGATGTGTTTTAGGGGAAATGCCCAGCCCATCTGAGTCAATATTGACTTGTCTTTCTCAGAAGAGATGCCTTCAACCGCTGATCCTACAAAGCAGCTCTGCCTCACCCGGAATCTTCCAGCAGGGACAAAAAAACTGAGCACTTGACAGACTGCTAGCAAAATAGGGTTGAAAACCAATTTGGTTGAAAATTATCCAGTATTTTCACATGGTGGCTCAGATACCCTTTAGAATGTGGGGCTTTCATTGGCCTATAAATTTTATTCCTTTAAAGGGCAAATAAAGTTAAAGTTAATTAAAATACATAGGATTTCTTGGGGGCTAAAGTTGCAACAATTACAATGATTTCTATGTAAGGTATGTTTTATATCAGGGTTTTGTGGTTTTGTTTTGTTTTTTGTTTTTTTTTTAACCATCCAATCCCTCCTCCCAACAATCTTGGGGGATATGTAGCCATTGCTTCTTATTTAAAGCTAGCTAAATGAAAAGTAGAAGTTAGTGAAGTTCACCCAAAGTCACATAACTCGGTGTCAAAGTATGGGCCTGGACTTACATGTTCTTGTAATGAGTACTTCTTTTCTCATGTCTTAAAAGCTGAAGGCTTAGTTATAACTACCTCACAGCTGACAACTAAATTGCAAGACACATTTGAAAGCACCATCTTATTGGGAAAAGAGGCTGAAGCAGGACAAACAATGCCGTGGAGAATTTTTCCCTGGGAGGCTGTAGGCTTTGGTGATGGACAGTACATAGATCAAGGTCCTTGGTGACAAAATCTGTACACTGGTTTAAGGTGAATGAGGCAGTAAAGAAAAAGCTCTGAGCAGCACCTGAACAGCTGAACCTCCTGAACCATGGGAAGATTCGGAGGGAAAGATAGAAAAACTTGTTCAGACAAGGGGAGCGCCTAGGAACCTGAGTGGGCATGCCCACAATATTAACTAATTAATAAATGGCACGCCAGAAAGCATCTGGTCAGACATCAAGCTCCACCTCTGCTCAGTCTCACCTCTGCCCTGTTGAGCCTTAAAAGGCCCCTTTTCATCACACACGGGAATCCTAAAAGTCAGCTGAGAAGAGGTACCAGCTTGGGAGGAGGCTCTCATCTTGCACCAGGTCTATGCACCATCCTCCAGAGGTTAGGAAATCAACTATGCAACCATCTTCTTTCATTTCCACACACACACTGGAAATTTTCAGATGTGGAAAGGAACTCCACTCTCAGGGCAGCATGCAAGATGGCCACTGCTCATGGGAAGGAATCTGTTTAAGAGAGTGTTTTTAACCTGTTTCATTTCCTCTTGGAGTTCATCTAACACTTCCTCATCTTTAGGTAGTGAACTCTTCCCACTGGAATATTTTCATGTCTTGACACAGCAATCTTGTGCTCATGTACACATTTAGCAATTCTCTCACTGGCTGAAAATATCCAGGATTTGATCGTGATTCCGGAACCGTCCAAATCCTACGTGCTGAGAACTGAGTCTGGCATGCTGGATGACTATTGCTGAATGTAGTCCTACCCCCTCCAAAGAATCTTCTCTGATGAGTCTGGCCCTCATCATATCCCACACTCCACCATCCCCAGCCCATAAACCGAGGCTTATTGCTTAGCTTAGTGCTATAATTACATGGTTCATTAATCAGCTGATAGAGATGGGACTATGAGTAGGCGCGCCAGCGTCAGCTTCAGTGCACCAGCAATGCCATAGCCTAAGCTGCTACTTTTGAATACGTAGGATAAGTGAGATCCAGTCTTGAGTGAGGAGGCATCTCAATGGATTTACATTTCCAAAGTCCAACTTGACCTTTCCAAGATGTTGAGAAGAATGTAGCTGCAAAGAAAAACCTCTGAGCAGGAGCTGAACAGCTGAACCTACTGAACCTTGTGAGGACTCTGAGGGAATGATAGAAAACCTGTTTGGACAGGGGAGAGCCTGGGAACCTGAGTGGGCATGTCCACTTTGGAAGGACTGTGTCCAAGTTGTTCGTTCGTTCGTTCGTTCGTTTTGTTTTCATTCTGGTGCAGCAGTTTAGTTTTAAGTTCAGCAAGCTATTGAACTAGTAAGTGAGGTCTGGGTATCTGGAAACTAGAAGATATCCCGCCCCTCTTTGTTTCAATAGCACAATAGTAGTGCACACCCGTTAATGGTTCAGTGTCTGGGGTAAGAAAATCTGTAATTCATTATCTCTAGCTCAGAAACAATAAAGCTCCACTGAGCATCGGTTTCCTCCTTTCAAAAATGGAAATGATGAATGCACTCACCCTGTGGGGTCTTTGCAAGGAATGATAGGACATGGTATGCTCTGATCCCTGGCCCTGGTCTATGTACAACACTCAGTAGTTCCGAGTAAATTATTATGAGGACAAAGTGAGAAGAGCTAAGACATCCGCCTGGTGAGCCTATGTTGGGGGAGGCGCAAGGAAAACTGGTGGAAACATGACTTTCTTTTTTTTTTCTGTTTTGTACTTGATTTAACTGTATAAAAATATAACTGATGAACTTAAAATGTTCAGGATGTTGGCATTTTTCCCCTTGGATCTTGGCTGCAATTCCTTGTGTTCCCAATGAGGAGCATTTCCACAGGCCTAACCGATCACCAACTTGCTGCTGCAGCTTGGCTCAGGTCTGAATGTGGTCCACCGTAAGCTGCTTCGCCTGAGTGACTCAGCATAGTAGGCCCTTTTAAATTTCTCTCTCATTCCCGAGCCAAAAATCTCTCCCACATCTCTCTGCCTTCTGCTACTGAGATTGCATTTTGTATCATCTACTGGGAGACAACACAGTTAAATTGATGCTGGGAGCCTTATAAGGGTATAAACACTTTGCAGAATGGACACCATAATAGCGAATCAAGGGCTAGTGCCAATAATAGATTTTCTTGGGTTTCTTTTTTTTCTCCCCTTGCACATTCTGCAAGGCTCTTTGAGTGGGGCTGAAATGACATGGTAGCCCCAAAATAGTCCAGGGAGTCAGACTGAAGAAGGAGGCTCAAGCAGGCAGGCAAACCAAATACAGCCCACACCTTCTCAGCCCAAATTTATCTCTTGGGCCTTTCTTGTGGCCTTTATTTGAAGCAACAGAAAGATGGCTGTGGAGTTGGACGGCCGTGGTTCTTGTTCCCTACTTCATATAATATGTATGACCTTGGGCAAATTATCTGATTTCTGAGCCTTCTGTTCCTTTTCTTAGCAATGAACAAGAGCATATAGACAAGGCCCATGGAGATGAGAAAGTGCTTGCTTGCTCTGCAAGCATAGGAATCTAGGTTCAGATCCCCAGCACTGATTTTTAAAAACAGGTCTGATGTACTGTGTCTGCAATCCCAGTCCTAGTATGCAGAGACAGGTGAGTCCCAGAGGCTGGCTAGGAAGAAACTTTAGCTAAACAGGGAGTTTGAGGTTCTGTGAGAGAGCCTTTCTCAAGAAAGAAAAAGAGAATGACAAAGAAATATATCCAAAAACAACTTCTGGCCTCCATATGCGTATGTACACCCCCACACACATGTACACACACACATTCAACACACACCTGTACACACACACGTACATACATATACACATATACACACACGGAAACACATGCACAATATACAATGCAGAATACACACACACACAATTGTTGATAAGGTGTGTACAGAGATAATGACATTGTAAAGATTCTTGGCACTCAGTAGGTGATCAGAACTTGTCAGCTTTTTAAATATTCTTTCTTTGCTCACATGTGTATCTTCCAATGAGTCTAGATTGTTCTAATGGAAAACAAATCCACTTCCCTAAGACAAGCTTGGGACATGCTGCATATGATGATTGAAAAAAGGAAGAGAGAAAGGAAAAAGAAAGAAAGAAAGAAAGAAAGAAAGAAAGAAAGAAAGAAAGAAAGAAAGAAAGAAAGAAAGAAAGAAAGAAAGAAGGGAGAGAGGGAGGGAGGGCAAGCTATTCCCTTCAGAGTCTTGAACTGTAGTTCTGTTTTGTAAATTATTGGCTTACGCAAGTTCCACATTTAACCAAGCCTTCTTTCCCCCCCAACCATTTCCTTTGTGCTTAATACACCTTATTATATTCAATCCCACAATGTTCTCTATATAGTAAAAATGACCATCTTGACTTTATAGTAAGAAGAAACTGAAGGACAGGGAAATTCTATAACATGCCCGTAGTCCCAAAGAATTAAGGGTAAAACTTGGATTTGAACTTAGTTCTGCCTAACTCCAGAGTCCGTGTTATTATCCACAGGGCATATGCCCTACTGTTTCTGGAATCAATTTTACCTAGGAGACATAACTCATGCCAAAATCCTAGATGTTTCTAAAGAGAAGCACGTGAAATTACAAACTGATGGAGTTTTATACATTAAGAAGTTATTTACCCCAAAAAGCTATTACTGTTTCTGGAGGCAAAGGAAACATTTTTTTTCCCAGTGGTGTGGAGACTGGAGCATTCCAACAAGTAACCTGCCCCCATGCTAGTGAAAGTCACCCAAATTAAACTCACTAGGTCACACACACACACAGAGGCACACACACACACATGCACACACATACACAGGCACACCCACACAAAGACATGAAAACTGGAAGATATTTGTTGTGATGAAGGAGTTTAGTGGGAGATAAGGTGGTAGGAGATGACCTGCATAAAACTGTCAAAAAAATAAAAATATTAAAAGAGAAATCTTAAAAAAGAGAATTTGGTGTAAACAATTGTACTTATTATTACAAAGGGCATAGTGACCTCTTCGGTCACTCCAAAACCATCTCTGTGCCTAGCAGAAATCAAAGCTGTCATCGCACAGTTCCTTCTGCGTGGAGCTCTCTGAGACAGAGAGTAAGGTGGCATTTGCAGATCCGCATCTGTGTCTCGAGGAGGCTCGAGTACACACTAAATCTGTATTGATACTCGGGAAACCACGCTGTGCTTAAATTAGCCCTCAAAGAATAAAAGCTTCTCCAAGACAGGGTGCCCTTCGAAACACCATTCCTCTCAGTGCAGACAAACAGTGTGGGGAGGCTGCAACAAGAAGCCTGCAAACGCATCTCAGACGCCTCCCACCCCTGTACCAGCGGTGCCTCCCCACCCCACAGTCCCTGACAACCTACATCCACACTAAAACAAAGCTCCTTTGCACTGTTTGTGGCCTAAACAGCATAGAAGATTTACCCAAGGTTTTCCTCCAGAATGTTCTGTTTGAATGTCTCTTATATAGAAGTCACAATGTGTTAAAGGGGAGCCAGAGGCATTTAATTAATCAGAGAGGCCCAAGACATCATTACACTGACAGCGGAATCAATTTTCCAGATCCTGGAAGCCACAGAAATAGCATCCAAACTCTGTCTTGTGTTTTATCTTATGTCATTAGGGTAACTCTGTTAAATGTCTGGTGACCCTAAAATTCCACCTGACCTCTTTGGACTTTGCACAGATAGGCATTTGCTCTTGGGAGTTCATGCTTACCTTGCCCTTTTTTTCTCAGACACACACTCATGCATAACACACACACACACACACACACACATGCACACACACACACACACAATTTCCATGGAAACCAAAGAAGGCCAAAAAATCGAAAGGAGGTACAGAAGCTACAAAAGAACTCACACCCTGTTTTCTGATTCTCTCCAAAACTACTCAGCACCGAGATCCTTCTCAGGTTTCTGTAAGTCTGTGAAGAGTCTGTATTATCAAACCTACTGATACACGGTGAATTCTTTAAGTTGAGACTAAATAATCATACAATGGAGCATTACAGTAAATGCCAGAGATGGGCTAATTTTAACGCAACCAAACAGCTACTGGAGAGAAACCACTCTGACCTTTAATCCGAGAATCGCCTTTGCTCAATAAAATCAGAGGTGTGGAATGCAAGAAGAGGAACTCATGGGGATAAAAATGATCATTAAATACTTTCCTTGCTTTCTGAATCCATAGCCTAAAGTGCACCCACACGATAGCAAACTGAAATCTTAAAGAGTAGGAGTTGTAGGTACTGATGGGGAAATGTCAAGGAAACATGGTTACAGTAAAAAGAGCTCCAGGGTTATATTTTTGCATTAAGATACTTAAGTAAAAATAATTATTTGTAAGACAAGCATGCTTAGACCTATATCTACATATAATTAGGGAAAAAGTGCCAGAATATTAACCAAATGTCTTCTACTGGCTGTTCTGTGAAATCCAATAAGAAAGGAAATTTATTTTTTTAAAATTTCTTTTTCTTTCAGAATAAAAATTTATTGTGTTTATAATCATAAAAAAATTATAAAACTAAGCAAAAATATATTCCTCTGCTCTCTGGTGATTGATAGCCTTGAGATCGAGGGACCTCTGTAGTGGCATATACAATGGCATGCCCTGGTGCTTTGAGCTTCTCGTATAAATAGATGTATCCGGAAACCCAGACAGGCCACATTCTAGCCACATTTCTTCTTCTTCTATTTTTGAACCCACCCCAAAAACCAAAATGGCTTATGTTTATCATTTCTGGTCCAATGGTGGCCAAGTGAGTAGATGGCAGAGTTGCAGATGGATAACGGGATTTCAGTGGCCAAAATGTTAAGGACCCCACCTTCTTCTCCTTGCATGGTTTATTTCCTCTTTTGTTTTGGAAAAAACATCTTTACTTGATGCGGGAGAATTGTCTATATTCTGTCAATCATATTTTAATAAAACGCTGATTGGCCAGGCAGGCAGTATAGGTGGGAAAACCAGACAGGAAGTAGAGGTGATGCAATGAGAACAGGAGAATTCTGGGAAGCAAGGAGGTTCCTCTGCCATTCTTGCGCAGACCACCAAAGAGGCAACATGTAAGCTGACAGCTGAAAAAGGTACTGAGCCCGTGTGGCTAACATAGATCAGAATAATGGGTTAAGATAAGTCATAAGAACTAATAAGTAGCCTAACCAAATGGGCCAATCAGTTTATAACCTTAGGGAGTCCTGTGTGTGATTTTCTTTGTTGCTTGCCGGCTGTTGGGGTACCAGGAGGGACAGAAACCCCAACAAGCCGGCCCTCATGTTACATATGGCGCCCAACGTGGGGCACCAATTATCGGCAAATCAATCCCACACCAGTTATGTTTTAAGGGGTTATTTATTTTGGGGGGTAAAACTTACATACACCATAAACCGTCAGGAAGGAAGCCTAGTCACTGGAGCAGGAGCCGGGAGCAGGAGCCAGGACCAAGCGCCGGAACCAAGAGAGCCTGATCCAGATCTGTGTCTCTTTTTAAAAGAGAAATATACCACACCCCAGTGGGCTGGTATTTCAGCGGCTATTGGCTGACGGAGCGGAAGTCGCTCCCCGCTACACTGTGGGCTCGTGCTTCAGCGACTATTGGCTGAGGCAGCGGAAGATACTCCCACAACATTTACTGACTTGGAGTAATGGGTCAACTAACCTCTGTCAGCCGTGCAGGTAAGGGTCAGTCATCCTGTTCAGGGTGAAGACCAGGTCCTCTTCACAACGAAAGAACACCTGAGGTGTAGTGTTCTGCCTGAGAGGAGCATGGAGGAGACATTTTCTCTGAGGATTCCCAGTCCTGTTTCTTGGCGAGATTTCTGAACGACAGATGAGAGGTCCCCATCAAACCAACAAATAAACATGGGATAAAACGTAGTAACCCTAAGTACTAGTTTCTTGAGGATAGATATCCAGAAACTATATAAACCCCTTTCTAGCAAGGCTGCCATAGTTCCTAGATACCACACTTGTTCTACTGAACTTGGAGAAGCTTTTCGGTGCCTTTTTTCTTCCTAGAAGAATTCCTGGTTTCCCTGAGAACTCTTACTTAGAATTCATATTTAGTAACTCGAATTTCCAGGACAGGAGTGGGAAACACAAAGCCCTGTCGTTGTAAACACATTATGTATGCCAACTAGCAAGAGGCCAGTCTTCAAAAGATGCAGAGCAGCTGTTGGGAGAGAAGCAACAGGGAGCGTGACAGGTTAACAGACACAACAGACACTTGCTGCCTGGTGCTATCTTTGCTCTGGAGTTCTGCATAGTCCTCCTGCATCTCAAAAATAAAGTCTGTAATTTGCTTGCCATAGTTTGGGTGGGTTTTTCAGAGTAGAAGTTTAAAAATATTAGTTATAGCAACCTCCAGACAAATTATGAATAAAGTGGAAACCCTTGAGTAGCTAGCTCCTTGATTCAGCATCATTGTAGCAAGCTAATTTTAAGATAACATTCAAAACAAGTATCTGGGCAGATGCCATTTCATACCATCTAATGTAATCACCACATAGACTAGATATTGGCACAACTGGGTCCCACAAATAGAGGTTTGTTTATACTACTGCATTAATTACCTCAACCTACAAACAAGACCTAACATACCCATTTTACAGACGAATACTAAGTAGTGATGACAACCTTCAGAAATGAGGCCTGTGTGACTTACAACATGATCTCTGAATCAAAATCAGAGTTTTTACATCTCTGAATGTAACTTGGTCTTTTAACTGTAATTCCTCCTTATGAACTCAAATAATTATGACACAAAAGATCTGCCATGATATCTAAACATGTCATAAAAATCACATTCATCCTCTAATGTGTGCAATATGCTCCTGTTACAAGTCAAAAGATGCGCCAATGGTGCATCAACTTTTGAAAAATCTAAGATACTGACAGTAATTCCATTCCTGTTGGTACAGATTGTCGATACTAAGAACAAGATGATATTTGACCCCCAAAAAAGTAACCCTCAGGCCTCATTTCTGAATTTCTCATTTTCTGTTTAAAAACAAAGACTAAGGAGATGACTTAATTGGTAAACATACAAGCGTGAGTTCTTGAGCTCAGGTCTCCATCGCCCACATGAAAAGGTAGCATGACAACACACACCTGTCATGCTAACACAGAAAAGGTAGAGAAGAGAGGATCCCTGAAGCTTGTTGGTCAGTCTTCTGAGACAAATTGGTGAGCTTAGGTTTCAGTGAGAAAGTCTGTCTCAAAGCGTAAGATGGAAAGCAATTGAGGAAGACACCCGCCATTGGCCTCTGGCTCCTGCCGCCTGGGTGTGCATTCACACATGCATGTGCATTCACAAGAACATGTACAACAGACACAGACAGACACAGACACACACACATACACACACACACACACACACACACACACACACACACACACACACACACACAGAGTGAGAGAGAGGGAAAGAGAGAGTAAGAAGAGAGATCCCCTTTCTGCATCGTGGTATCTCATTCCCAACTAGAACACCTTAATTTGGAGCCTTGGCTGTGAAAATGAAAAGGGCAAGGAAAATGGTTAACAAAAGAGACCATCCTCCTGCAGTTGTGTGTGGGCTCAGGAGTCCGGAGCATTTGTCCCATTGTTTCAAAATCATGCTTCTGTTGTCTGTATGCAGGGGGAGGAAAAGTGATGGCGTTTCCACGGTGACTCAGCCTTCCCCTTGAAAACTCAAGGAAACCTCAAGTGCGTCCTTGCAGGAGACCTTGCTTCTGTCAGGGTTGTGTTTATACAAGGCTGTGCTTGAAACTCTCATCCTTCTTTTCCGCTTGACTTGGCCCAATGTCTCCCACCTCCTCAGCTCTCACCATGAGGAGGCCGAATGTTATTCCCAGCTTCTCCTCTGCCTCCCACGTGCTTCCAGGCCTTGGAAGCAGAGACTAAGGTGGAGTGACCTCCCTAACTAGTATTTTTAACACCCATTGATCGGTGACTAAAACGGTCTTATGTAAAAATACAATACTCCGAGCTAGGAAAGGTTAAACAGAAGAGTCAACATCAGGCAGCCAAGACGGGCTGATAAAGCTGGATTTGAATGTCAGCTCAGACCTCAGAAGTTGTATGACTTTGGACAAGTCCCATAGTTTCTCTGGAACACAAGCAGTTTTGTCTTTACATTGTTTTGTCTGAAGAATGGAAACAATGTCCCTTGCCCTGCTTAACACATGGGAAATAGATTAGAATAATAATAATAATAATAATAATAATAATAATAATGAAAATTAAAACAAAAAATATGATAACCACAGGGCTGGTCTACAGTGTGTGAGGGCTAGTTCACAAAGAGAAGTTTTCACTTTGACCAAAGGGGAATAGCTAGGAACAAAGTTACTCTAAAAAAAATCTGAGTGAATCACTGAAGGGGACTAGGAAAACAGAGAGAGAAAAAAACCAGTGGACTAAACTCCTTCTATGGGGTCCGTTTGATAAGCCTGGGCTTTGACTATATTGCCTCATGTGAGATTTCCTATTAACCTTGTTGGGTGGACACTTTTTCTTCTTTTTTTTCAACATAGCGTTTTTATTGATTCTCTGGAAATTTCACATCATGCACCCTGACCACACACACTTCCAGGTCCTTCCATGTCTACCCACATTTACACAGTGGAGTACTACTCAGCGGTAAAAAACGACATCTTGAAATTGCAGACAAATGGATGGAACTAGAAAAAAACCATCCTGATGAGGTAGCCCAGACCCAGAAAGACAAACACAGCTTTTATCGCTGAGTAGTACTCCACTGTGTAAATGTACCACATTTTCTTTATCCATTCTTTGGTTAAAGGGCATTAGATTATTTCCAGGTTCTGACTATTATGAATAATGCTGCTATGAACATAGTTGTGCAACTGTCCTTGTGGTATGGGTCTGCATCCTTTGGGTATATGCCCAAGAGTGGTGTTGCTGGGTCTTGGGATAGATTGATTCCCAATTTTTTGAGAAACTGCCATACTGATTTCCAAAGTGTCTGTACAAGTTTGCACTCCTACAATGTAGTAGTGTTCCCCTTACTCCACACCTTCTCCAGCACAAACTGTCATTAAGGTTTTTGATCCTAGCCATTCTGTCTGGTATAAGGTGGTATCTCAGAGTCATTTTGGTTCACATTTCCCTAATGGTAAGAATGTTGAACAGTTCCACAAGTGTCTTTTAGCCATTAGAGATTACTCTGTTGAGAATTTTGTTTAGAGCTGTACCCCAGTTTTTAATTGGATTATTTAACATTTTGTTATCTAGTTTTTTGAGTGCTTTGTATATTTTGGAGATCATCCCTCTGATCAAGTAGGGTTAGTGAAGATCTTTTCCCATTCTGTAGGTTGCCATTTGTCTTCTTTTCTGTGTCCTTTGCTTTACAGAAGCTTCTCAGTTTCACCAGCTCCCATTTGTTAATTGTTGATCTCAGTGTCTGTGCTGCTGGTGTTATATTTAGGAAGTGATCTCCCGTGCCAATGCTTTCAAGTATACTTCCTTCTTTCTCTTCTGTGAGGTTTAGTGTGGCTGGATATATGATCAAAGCAATTTTAATGTCATATCCTTGGAAAAATTATTCAAATTCAAAAATATAACCTTTATTTTCAGCTGAAAAACAAAGTCTACCCTGTGGTGCTTGGGACTGTCAACACAAAGTGAGAATAATTTAAGAAGCAAATCGGGATCAGAACTGAGGATGCGGTCACCACTGGTCTAGGGATTAATAACCTCTAAGTCCCCAGTCTTCCTTTCCACTCATAAAATGGAAATTCTCTTTTGTTCTTGAGTGGTAGCTGAGAGAGTATGATGCTCAGCATCTGATTCGCAAGCATGAATTATTTGATAAGCATGTTACATGGATTGAAACAACACAAGAGTGCAGAAATCCCTATGGCCTTTCTTTCTCTCTTCTGAAACTCAAGTGACCTAAGGACACCTACCGTAGGTGGTTTCCTAGGCTTCAAGTCTGTGCTAAGAAAACAGATTATCCAAGTATTTCAGTGAGCTGTGCGAAATATTTCTTAGAATTCTTAACCTTCACAACAACCCTCTGGAGTAAGTATTATTACTGACCATTTTCACAGAGAAAGAAACTGACATACAAGGAACGTAAAGGATGTAAAGAGTTATGACTGCTAGGAGAATAAGATTTAAAGAATGGGAAAAGATTCCAAATGATAACTAGTGTCCCAACCCAAAGAAACTAGAAGCAAGCAGAATTTAGCACCTTGCCCTTCAAAGAAGTGCCAACCATAGGCACAGTGCTATTGCTGTCCAGAAAATGTTTGTCCCAAAAGTGTTTTATAAGTACCCAGTAAAGGTTGCTTGTGTGGCTTTTACGTCTGTGAAATTGGGCAAAATACCTAGAATAGTCCACCTAATCTCATGTTCATGATACCAACATACATGAGAACTCCTTCACAGAGGCTGCCTCAGAAGATCTGTTTGAGAGTAAAGTCATTGAAAGGTTATGTGACCTCTTATGACTCTAAGAAGCAGAAGCCTGAACCAGACACTTAAGGTGTGAATTTGGTCAAATGAGCGTCTGTATGCCCTGAGAAAAGAAACAAGTATGTTATAAACGTCCTCTGTTGATGCTGCAGAAGACACAGACCTGATCAAAAGGGAACAATTCCAGAACTTCTTAGGGCAAGTGTTTCCACATCTTTCCATTAAACCTGGTAGATGCTATTTATATAAACAAAATATGGTTCTTATTTGTTCTTGTTGCTTCTCAACTGTCTAATATGTACCAATCATCTATCTGAACCTCCATGAACATTTACTGAGTCTCTTGGTACTCCTTTCTCAGTCAAGAAACGTTTATATAGACCCAATGGGGCTGCTTTCTTTTTGCTTTCATTTTGGAGTGTGTGTGTGTGTGTGTGTGTGTGTGTGTGTGTGTGTGTGTGTGTGTGTGTGTTGAGATAGACAGGTATCATGTAGCTAAGACTGACTTCAAACTCACTATGGTCATGGCTAACCTTGAATTCTGGTGCCTCTACCTTCCCAGTGCTGGGATTACAGACATGCGCATCACATCCATCCTTTCTCCCTTTTTTCATTTATTAAAAATGTTGAATTTCTATTATACATTCTTCCTCTAAACACTCATTTCATATAGATTTACTAGATGCCTACTAAGCACATTGTCCCTTTTCTCAGGTAACCCAAAGCAGATTGACTTTGCTTTCTACAAATCTACTTAGCCTGTGACATTTAGCTCTTAAGAGTCTAAGCCAAAAGGCTTCACAGAACAAAACCTCAACAGCAATGCTTTTGGGTAACTGGGAAATGCTGAGAATAAATGAACATCTGTGAACATATCTACTTTGAGTGGAAACTAATTCAAGACTCGTTTTTTTCTACAATAAAGCTTAAAAGCATATGTATTACATGAAGGCGTGCGTGCGTGCGTGCATGTCTATGCGTGTGTGTGTGTGTGTGTGTGTATGTGTAGGTACATAACCAAAAAGTAGGGGATGAATTGATGTTGTTATAAACTACAAAACAGAGACAAGAACCATAAGCGCAATTGATGCAATCTCCCATCAATAATTGTGGTTAAATTGAGCAAAATGCTATAATTTAGGTGTTTGCTATGTGAGGTTTTCCCTATATGTATTCAGCGTGTGCAGTTCCAAGAACAACTGTGATTTGACTTCAGAGAAAATAGATATTTATATTTTTCCACCATCATGTTCTCCATCAGCATCAAATGCCAGTTCCTTTCCATGAAGACTGTGAAGCCATGTGATCTGTGGAGCTTAAAATTAGTCATACTTCCTGGTGTACATGCCAGGATTTTCCAAGTCCATGGATGGAGTTCAAATAGCCTTGGTTTCCCAGGTAGAAGAAAATGGGACTCATCACCATCAGTTTTTACCAGTGTCTCTGGAAAGAAGCCACTAAGCACATTGTCTGAAAGAGCATCTACTTCCCTTTTTGAGGGTTCCCTTGATGTCAGAACCCACAATTCATCATTGCCAAATGTGGAAAGTTGGCATTTGTTTCAGAAAATGCCAAATGTGTTTTCCTTGCATATCTGCTGCCACATCAGTGATCTGTCCTTAGTTAGATCTCTTTGGGAAAAAAAAAAAAAAAGAAAAAGAAGAAGAGAAAAAAAACAAGAAAGCAAACAAATCTGTCTGTGTCTTGCTTCCTGGATGATCTGACATGAATTATTCACCCTCCTCAGTCTAAATGAGTTGAAATAAACAATATAAGCATTAATGCCCACTGATAATAATTATTGTAAAGCTTCATTGTAGTGCCTAGTGAGTGAGAGGTGACAATACGACTGTGAATAGTAGTGTTGCGTCTATTGACTGAGTTCTTTTTTGTGTGTGTTCGTTTGTTTTGTTTTTTTTAAACAAAAAGTATCTCTATATATTAATTTACATAATGGACAATTACCAAAATTTTAAAATGCTGAGAAGATATATAATTAGAGAAATGTTTATATTAACATTATCATAAATAAAAATAGTCCTAAGGCAAAATCAAGTTGGTGAACTCATTGCAGTACTCTCATAAAGAACTCAACCAATCCGCAGTACCAAGGTCAACTAAAAGCCAGGCTGTAGAACTGTTCACTTGTAATCTCAATCCTAAGAAGGCAGAATCAATCAGTTAAATCATTGTGGCTCACTGCAGTAAGTAATAATTGCCTAATCAGTAAATTTCCAGGCTGTAAGAAACCCTGCCTCAAGAACAAACTGAATGGTGCACTTAAGAACAACATTCAGAGCCAGGTAGTGGTGGTGCATACCTTTAATTCCAGCACTTGGGAAGCAGATGCAGTCAGGTCTCTGTGAGTTGAAGGCCAGCCTGGTCTACAAGAGCTAGTTCCAGGACAGACTCCAAAGCGACAAAGAAACCCTGTCTCAAAAACAAAAACCAAAAAAAAAAAAAGAACAACAACATTCAGGGTTGAACTCTATCCCCAACAGGTATGGCTACCATGCATAAACCCAGAATACATGTGTACACACTTAACTATGCAACTGCATCAACATAAACAAAAAATAATGAAGTGAAATAAAGTATCAGCATCAACATATTGATATATGTGACATTAAATGTTTCTATCTTTCCAATGATAACAATTACATATTTGCAGTAATTCTTAATAAACTCAACAAGGACTACTATGGTGTTGTTTAAGGTGTTTCTTTTAGCTATATTGACTGAGTTCTTGCAAGGTGACTCTAAGTAATGAATTTTAGATTTACCAAGGTTGGCTGAGTGACATTTTCTTTTAAATGTATGACTTCATGGTTAGGGATACAGCCTCAGTTGATAAATCTTTGTCTACCATGAACAAGGTCTTGAGCTTGATCCTTAGCCTGCCTAAGCCAGTTGTGGCACAGGCATGTCATCCCTGCCCTGAGGAGGGGAAAGCAAGTGGATTAGGAGTTTAAGGCCATCCTTGACTACATAGCAAATTCAAGGTCTACCTGGATACAAAAGACCCTGTCTCAAAAACATAACTTTATTTCATAAGCATGCTTTGAATGTTGGATGTCACACTTGAGCATGTTTCAGAACGCCAGGAGAAACATCTAAAACACTGATCGCTTCAGCCCATTTCCAGTGTAGATCTGAGATTGAAAATGAGATTTCATATTTCTAACGATTTTCTAGTTGATTTGGGTCAACATTTTGAGAGCCCTTAAGAGTCAATTTAATGATCATTTATTTAACAAACATTTATTGAGTACTTACTGTGTACCAAGATCTATTCCAAGGAAGGAAAATAGTGAATAAGGCAAAGCCTAGGCCTTGCTGAAGCCTGGATTATCATGGTCAAGTAGAGAATAAGTAAACTATAACTAAACCACATTTGAGATTATCCCATGTAACTGAACATATTAAAAGGTTAGTAAATTACTGAGTTCCATTGAGAAAGACATTTCAGATGTGAGGGAAATCATCAGTGGGGAAGAGGTATAAGAAGGAGGAAAGTATTTACTACATGGGAAAGACATTGCAGTAGGAGAGAGAGAGCATCAAGGCAAAGGCCTCCAAGGAGAAAACCTATGTGAAGATTTCCAGGTACAGCCAAATGCTCAGTGTGACCAACTGCTAAGTGGGAGGGTGGGGAGCTGGCATGGGACAGACAGGCAGAGGGCCAGGACCATGCAGAGGCCCCCAAACAAGGCTGAGTCTTATCTGAGGTGATAGAAAGCCCCTGGAGGATCCTATGCAAGCAAGGAGCATAATTTGACTAGCATTTCTCCACAGCACTTTGTGGGGAATAGAAAGAAATGGTAAGGTTGAGGTCCTCCAGGGATGGGATGATGAAGCTTGGGCCTAAAGTAAAATGATCAGACTCACATTATGCAGGCTGAGAATCCCTTAGGTCAAATGCTTAAAACCAGAAGTGTTTAAGATTTAGATTTTTCTTAAGATTGTAGAAAATGTACATATATATGATAAGATATCTTGGGGATGGTGCCTAACCAGGATAATGAACATGAAATTCGTGATGAACATGAAATTCGTTTGCGGTTCATATGTCTCTTCTATGCAGAGCCTAAAAGTAATGGTATGTGATAATTTTTGCATGGATTTTGAAAATATATCACATGAGATCATATGCAGAATTTTCAACTTTATTTACCATATCATTTGTCCAAAATGGTTTTGGATTTTGGACCAATCAGAATTTTTGCACCAGGGATTCTCATCTTATTCTTGAAAATTCAAGCTGATGGGCCTTGAATTTCCTCAAGGAAAATAGGGAGGCAAAAGCAAGCCCAGGGATTTAGTAAACTAATATCATCTAGAATAAATTATTTACCACATACTAAAGATTCAATTACTCATCTGTGAGTTTTGGAATTGAGACTATATTTTATTCTCAAACACTGCCCAAAATGATCATATAGCCCACGCACTGCACAACTCCAGGGGGCGTTGTCATATTGACAGTGATGAGAGTAGAGTTTTATATAGAGATTTCTCTGAGACAGTAATGACTTTCAGGGCTCTATTACTTTCTGTGAATACTACCTTTAGATTTTCACCTTTCTACAGCCAAATATATGACTCCAGTAAACTGAATTGAGTGTCTTGGGTGAAATCCCTAGCGCAGTCACTGACAAGTGTCATTCACTTGGGTATATTCTATAACTCATGGACTTAGTTCAGAGTATGATCATATATCAAGAAAGAGAGCCAGTATGTTGTCAATGATCATTACTGATGCTGGAGTCTTCTTGCTTGGCATTTCAATGATATCTTGTTCAACGATTTCAAGCCAGTTGCAATCCTTTATTATGGGGGTGGCAGTAGAGGGCTTGTGATTTGTAAACCAGTCAAGGGCAACCAGCCTGGATGCCCACCCCCTCTTTGAGTGGGGCTGGCAAGCTTGCCGCGACACCAGCAGAGCTAGAGACACATGCATTCTGTGGGAGCAATCACGTCTGGACCCTAGATCTCTCCAAATATCATCCAGAGAAAAATATGAGTCACTCAAAGTCAGTTGTATTTTTAAGAAGTTTTCTCTCATTGTTTATAGCTTAGGTTATTCATTCGTTGTTCATACACCAAAATTAGGAAGAAGGCCATGTTTGTCACCATCAACCTCCTCAGCCCACACTGTGTGCCTTCAGTTTCCACTCGCATGTACTTGAGATCGTCAAAGAGATCCACACAAGTTCTCTGCTCTTCTCATCTCTGGACTTTCTCAGATGTCCGAGCTGCAAACCTGAATTTTCTCACCTCTCTCAGCACTTTTTCCTACAATGTGAACAGCCCATGCTGTGTGTGCTTCACAGAGCACTGTTCTAGGTGCTACTCTAGTTTTTAACAGAAAGAATTTACTGAGGGCGAGTTATTCGTCAGGCACTGTGCCCAATGCTTTCAGTAAATTATCTCATTAAATCCTCATAACAGGAACTCAAGGAGGGGTAATAATATCCATAATCACCTGGGAAAGATATAGAAGAGTACCACAACAATCCAACATTGATAGCTATGCTCCTAAACACTGTGATATCACTTTTCAATGCAGAGGAGAACTGATATTTACGCAGCATCTCTCATGCAAACACCGTCTCCTCTGAGTATCACAGCAGCTCTTGGAAACAGATATCTTAGAGATATTAGACTTTGTGCAAAATCGCAGTAATAAAGAAATGAGTGAGTGAGGTAAGAAACCAGGCTTCCTGGATTCTCGTATCCATCTGCATTTTACCAAAGAGTGGATGCTCCCATCGAGGCTCTATGGCACGTTTGAGCTTCTCTACAGTTCAGGTTTGATTTAATAGGTGGAAGTGGCAGAACTATCAATGAGACATACACATAGTGAGCTTCAAAGCTATGAGTGGTCTGACTCCTCTACAGGGCTGAGTTAAAGATAACATCCTTACTTTCTACCTACATGCATCTCTCTCTCTCTCTCTCTCTCTCTCTCTCTCTCTCTCTCTCTCTCTCTCTCTCTCTCTCTCTCTCTCCTCACACTTGCCTAAATCACTGGAGAGTGATGACAGACCAACTTACTGATCTGTCTGCCACTGACTTCTCTACATTTATGCTTAACCCCCTGTCCCACCTTTCTCAAGTTTCCAAATCTATCAACTCTCTGGCACTTTACCACTTCTTACTTTTGCTCTTTGTTCTGCCAGTAAATTTCTTTGCTTCATTTTTCCATGACAGAGCTCAGCTCAAAATGTCACCTCATCAGAAAGAGTCTTACTCTACCTGCCACCATGACATGTCATTATGACATTCTGCTGAAACGTTTCTAGAACAAACACATCCATGCATCCTTACCCTTGTTTGTAATTTAAGAGAAAAAACTTTGTTTTGCTTTTTAAAAAGTATTTCCCCAAATTGGCCTATATAGAGGTAGATTAGTCCTTCTCAAACATCAAGATTAATAGTTTGCCTAATCACCATACATCTTCATAGCACCTTCTTAATATGTTAAACTGAAAATAATGTTCTAAAAAACAAATTACAGATGGAGGGAATAAGGGGAGAGACAGTAAGGTTAAAAGCCATTTGAGGAGTAATATGGAAACCAAATACAGTAAAAAGCTTCCTAAAATACATACACATATTAAGGTTATCTAAATGAAATTGCCTAATTAACAGGGGAGACAGCCCCAACTGGATATCTCTTGTCACCAAGAAAAATACCCAGAACTACTGGGTCGCATCTAATTGAGTTGATGGCCAAAGAGTTTCCACAGGAAATCCTAAGTAACTCAAGCTGTTGCCAAGGATATAGGTTGCTCTCCACAAGCTGATGGTAGGGCCCTAGTGCTGAAGACAACACCTACATGACAAATGAACCTGCTGCCTACCTACAGCCTTCACCCCTATGAACTAGTGTTCTTGGTACCAGAAGGTACTGCACATACTAACAAAGAAGAAATGTAAACACCAACCCAACGACAAACTCTTCTATCTACAAAGGTGTTTTGCCTACAACATATGATAGTCCAGTATGACACAAAGCTTGTGCGAATCACCAGTCAACATCTGATTTGACTTTAGGCTCACTCCATGAGATGGAAGCCATGTCCAACCCTCAAGTAAGAACTTGAGACTAGATAGCCGAAGGACCTAGGATAAAACAAAATACTTATGAAAAGAATACAGCAATAAAATAACCCCTAATGACATTCTGCTATACTCTATGAGTATATGCTATACTCTATGATCAGTGCCTTGCTTGGTTGTTATCAGAAATGCTTCCTCCTGCACTGAGATGGGAATAAATTTCAAGACCCACAGCCAGACAATATGCAGAGAGTGAGAGACCTCAGAGCACTCAGTCCTAAACAGGATGTCTTTATCAAATCAGCCCCGCTCAAGAATCAGGCAACGCTGTGGAGGAGGAGAAGGAGGCACAAAGAGTGTTAGAGACAGAGAAGATGGAGGACACCAAGCAGTTAAGGCCTTCTAGGCACAAGAGAATTGACACACATATGAAATCACAGGGATGGGGGTGGCACGCACAGAGACTGCACAGATGGTGTCTTAGTACTAAAATGAGAAGTGGACACATGCCCTTGTCCCTAACCCAGGAGCAATCTCCAAACTGATAAACTGCAAATTAAAATTTAGTCTTCTCCAAAGGAATCTCAAGGGGGAAATAAATTATTCTTAAGGGTAAGCTGCACACTCAGCATTCGATGACCAGCTAGAGACAAACTCAATGGCATCTTTGGAGATTCCTCATCTCCTATTTCGTCAAAGCTTTTTTCTTTTTCTTTTTCTTTGCTTTCTTATTTTTAAAAAGAAATATATTTTAAATTTTTAGCCTGAAAATCCTTCATGTATATATTAAGGCTTTTGGTTTTTGTTTTTATAGGATCCCTGATTGTGCAAACCAGTGAGTCTCTGCATCTACACCTGTTTCTTTGCCTTTTCTAGGGCTCTTTTCCTTCCATTTGTTTGTTTTGACCTATTTCAATGTGCTTGTTTTTCTTCTATCTCATTTTATTATTATCCCTGTTATATTATATTATTATTATATTAATATACTATTATATTATATTATATTATAGCATAGCCTGTTTGTTTCCTAATGAGAGATAGAAAAGGGATGGAACAGAATGGGAGAGAAGATGAGGAGAACCAGGAACCACAGAGGGAAGGAAAACTGTCATTGGGACGTGCTGTATGAAAGAAAAAAATCAATCCAACAAAAGAAAAGCAAATTGCAAACTCAGAGACCCACCTGCTCTTGTCTCTGCTAGGATTAAAAGTATGTGCCACTAAGCCTTGATAAACTTTTAACTGATTAGAAAACCAAAAGAACTGTATCCTTGTAATCTAAAACTTAATTTGTCTTGTCAACCTAAAACCGTAGCCAATGATCTCAAAAGTGTAGAAACAGCCCCTAGCACAACCCCACCCCAAGGGTCAAATTTCACATATTCATTTGCATGGAGTAAGAGCATTCTAGGTCATACTTCAGGATACTTTAACATCTAATGCCTTTCACATGTTACTATTCATCTCCTCATTTTGCAATATGAGAGGAAGGTTTATTGTTCACAGTCATATTACTCTGATTAGATCCCTGACATAGGCTGTTTATGAAGACTCCAGGCTCATTTTTCATACAGCTTCTATGATTTTAAATTTCCCATGGGGGTCACCCTGGGAAATGATAGAATGAAATGATAGATATTTCATTGAAATGAAATAATATTGAAATTTTAATGATATGAAAATGATAGATATTAATAGGAATCCATGTTGGAACGAGGAGGCACATCTTGAACCATGAAGCAAAACAACAGCAAAAACTAGAAATAGGGGTCCATAATCTCCTTTGAGGAATATCCTCAATGGCTGAAGGACCTCCCATGAGCCTCAACTTCTGATGGTTTCATCATCTAAAAATATCAATCCATTCTATAACCCATAGATTACAATTCAAGTTCTAGCAAAGGAATAAACCAATTCCCTGTTTCCCAGAAAAATTTATTAATGACCAATGGGCACCTTAACTTCTTCATCCAGTAATTTTTTTCCCTAGGACATTGAACATGGTATTAAGACCCCCTTCATTTGACTGTGAGGAAATCTCAAAGAAATATACGACCTCTGTGTGGTGATTTTTTTTAATGTATGTTTTCTAACAAATAAAGCTTGCCTGAAGATCAGCGTGAGAAGCTAAACCACTAGTTAGCCATAGAGTCCAGGCAGTGGGAGCACACACCTTTATTCCCAACACTGGGAGGCAGAGGCCGGTGGAGCTCTGTAAATTCGAGGTTGATCCAATCTAAAAGAGAAACAGTGAGAGGCAGTGATGGCTCACACCCTTAATCTCAGTACTTGGAAGTCACACACCTTTAATTCCTGCACTAGGGAAGTGGAAACAGGAATGATGTGGCTAGGTGGAGAGAGGAATGTAAGGCAGAAGGAGGCAAGAACCTCAGGCATTCACTCTGAGGACTTGTAAAGACAGGATCTTGCCCAGTTTGGACTGAGGATTTGGCAGAGGTAAAAGGTATCTCTAGTGGCTGGTCCCTTTACTTCTCTGATCTTTCAGCATTTACCCCAGTATCTGACTCTGGGTTTTTATTATTAAAGCCAATTAGAATTCAGCTACACCCCTGCATGTATATATGTAAAGAATTTATTGGTTTGAATAATTCAAAGCCTAATAAATATTTTGACTGTAGAATCCTCCTTATAAGAACTTATTAACTTATGAGAACTGATGAACTTATTCCAAAGAGTGTTTCTTCATATAGAATATAGTTACTACATTAGATAATAATTGATTCTAAGAATTACTTTAAACTTTTATGTAAAAAGTAACTATATACTTTAAACAAAAAAATCAGAAGATAGTAATTGTTTCATATTCTTATAAATGTCTTCAGTGTCTGTGTTAATATAAAATGGCTTCATTCTCATCCCTGTACCTAAATTCAATTTATTGGCCTGACACTCATAATTTAGTTTTTCAAATTCCATTTTATCTTCCTCAGAAAATTACATTAAAAATAGAGACATAAAGTCTAATTATTGTAAATTTTTAAATTTTTGCTTTGGGAGTACCCAGGGGAATATCAAGATTGCTTGGACCACATTTACAGTTTCACACATAAGGGAAAGGTTCAGGAGTAGGTCTGGATTCAGGACTAGCTATGTCAGGGCTCAAGAGGGCTTAGCTCTGCCCTAAGGTGGGTGCTCCTTTGTTAGAACAAACATGGCCAGTTCTATGTTTATATCTAAATAAGTCAACAATCCTGAAGCAAATAATCCCATGGTTATTTCAGAAGAGCTAACAAAAGCCCCAAGTCTGACTGGTATTGACGAAACTTGGCTCGTTGTCCATCCTGTTAACCTGGTGTCACAATGCATAGGGAATAGGAAATATTGAGTGAACAGTTATTGACAGCTTTCTCACTGTGAAGCTGAAGCAAGTTAGTACCTTCAGAATGTCATGCACAGAGACGGCTTCCAGCAAGGAAACGGAAATGTCACCGGGGAAAGGGACGTGGACATAGCAGGAGTTAATCGCACTGCTATTTATTTCAGCAATGTTCTGCAGCTGTCATGAGAAGAAAAGCATGCATTCCTCCCTCTTGCTTGCTCTTGCTCATAGAGTCCATATCGAGCTTGGCTCTGTGCCAAGCCCAGTGCTGGGCACTAACAAAAACAACCAAAAAGAGATGACAGTGTTCGTGCTGGTGGACGCTCTCTGAGGAGATCTACAGGAACTAATCAGTGCACCCTCACAGCGGCCTATGCGGGAAGTACCACTTCTATCCCTACTGTCACAGGAGGGAGAGTAATAATTAAGCAAGGACTCTCTATTGAAGGGAGGAGATATCTCTGTACCAGCGCAAGTTAACGACTTTTATTATGGGGAGAAGTGTCACTAGAATGAGAAGACAAAGAGGCTGTGGATAAGCATAGGCCAAGTTTGACTGAAGACCCATGGTTATGTGTTACAGAATGAGAAACATTCTGGAAATGGAGACCTCATCTTTTCCATCTAGATCTATACTAGGAACACGTTATATGTTTTACAAATATCTTCTCAGTTAATTTTCCCCAATCATATATTATTAACCCTTAGAGGAAAAATTAAGTACAAAATAACAGAGCTAGGGAGGAAGGAAGCAAAGGTGAATCCAGATGTTTCTGAGAAGTCAGGCATCTGAGGAGAGAGAAATGGTACCCAGGATGTGAGGAGAAATTGTAAAGAAGCAGAGAAACGTTTCTTTCTTTACCAGTTACTGGAGAAAGATGAAACACCTACTGAAAACAAATAACCATGGCTGCAGAACCAGAAACAAAGGAAAGCTCATAAATTTATACTTTAAAAATTCTGAAAATAAATTGTCCCTCAGCAAAATAATTTTTAAAATAGCATTTGTAAATACTAAAATTACATTATAGATTAACTCCACTGAAAAGCCCTGGATCTACTTAGGGTGAAAACACAGATTCACTTACTTCTAAAAGGAGTCTCTCTTTTCCCACCCTTGCTCAAAAAAGATGGTGAGAACAGCACTCTGGTTAACAATAAGTAATAACTCTCTAGAAATTCAACTGAAAAGTCATTTCTAAAAGCCCAAAATTTTGAAATAAATTTGCCTTTTACATATCACACCTCTCTATTATCATCTACAGTGATTAGCAAAATCATGTTTAATCCTCATCACCATGTGCATTTAAATGAAAGAAGAGAAGGCTGAGATATGTTTCTGGTGTTTGGGCTTGATTAAGAAGGCATGGGTGGCAAAAAAAAAAAATGCTGAAATAAATGACCACTACAAAAGGAAAACCTAGCAGCAGGCTGACTAACCACTGAGCTGAGTTGGAGCTTTATCCTAAAAGCTACAACACCAAAAGGCAGGGTTTTTATCTTATTTTACTAACTTTTTTTTTAATTCTTTTCATTTATTTTAAATCCCCATCACAATTTCCTTTCTCTCCTCTCCTCCCGTTCCCTCCCCGTCTCCATTCCCAGCTCCCCGCTCCCCATCCACTCCTCTGTCTCCATTCAGAAGGGCAGGCCTCCTAAGGGCTTGCACAAAGCATGGCACCTCCAGTTGAGATAGAACTGAGCTCCTGCCCCTGCGTCAGGCTCCCAAAGGCAGGTTTTTTTTTTCACATTCATGACGTCTTTATTGTGGCTTTTTTTTTCAAAGTGTATTAAATTATGAAAGTTTCCATTTCCGCCCCTCCTCCCAACACCCTCCCACTCCCCCCTCCCCCTCCTCCTCCCTCTCCATCCCTAAGAGCAGTCAGGGCTTCCAGCCCTGTGGGAAGTTCAAGTTCCTCCCCCCTCCCTCCAAGTCCAGGAAGGTGAGTATCCAAACAGATTGGATCCCAAAAATCCAGTATATGCAGAGGAAACAAGTCCCAGTGTCATTGTCAATGGCTTTTCAGAAAGGCTCCGGGCCAGCCACATTCAGAGAATCCGGCCACATTAGTTTTTAAAGCAGGATGGTAGTTGGGATCCCCTGAATGGAGAGCCCTCTACAAGTCCGTGGCGAACAGAAGCCGGTGGGAAGAGCAGAGAAGCTCACAGACAAAGCACACACCAAAGGAGAACTTGGCTAGAACTTGGGAGAAAGAGAAGTCTCTGAATGATACTGGCACATCATGGCTCTACTTCACAGAGCTCATTCTGGGCTACAATCAGGAGAAACAGTTCCTCCCCTCTCATAATCCACAACTCCTTGTTTCCATGAAACCTTTTATATCTATATACAATAATACACATAGAGATAAAACTCTTTTTGCCCATTAATTTGTTTCTTTGCAAGGTGGAGGGGGGAGAAACACATGGAATATAAGATAAAAATAACGGGAACTTCTCGATGTTTGCAAAGAAAATAACAAGATTCTACATCAAGGAATGTGTGTGACCACTGCGTGTTAAAACAAAACACAGTTCAAGTGGTCTAAAGTTAAAAGCACCCTGCCAGAGCAAGCATTTGTCTAGATGCGAAAGCCAATTGGAAAGGGAATCAATCATCCTCGATTCCCCAAACAAAGATAAATAGCCAGAATTCGTTTTGGTGGTATGATTGCAAACAACACTAAGGAGAATCTTGCCCAACTGACTTTGAGAAAAATGGCACTGTTGTAAAATCCTTAATAAATAACAACAATAATATCTCTAATAATTATCTTTATATTTGTTATTACAGCAGCAATAATAGTACTGGATTGTGTCCCACATAATTCTGGGATCTGAATGTAAGGCCTTGTGCATTAGGTGCATACTACATCACTGAATTCTATCACCAGGTCTATATTTTTAGTCTTTAATCTCAGACAGACAGAGTTTCTGCGAGATTTTCTAAACTGGCCTTGAACTTGTTGATTCACCTGCTTAAGCCTCCTAAGTACTTAGAATAAGCATCTGATTACCAGACCTCACTTGCTCCAAAGCTTCTGAAAATTTTGCATATCCTAATAATCCTGGGGCCAGAACCTGGGTTGAGAGCCACCGGTGCATCAGATAATATTAGCTTGATGCTGTAGTACATGTGATCCTGTTTATGTGAAGTTCGTGATTACCATGCCTACTTCTGGTTACAGTTTAGTTTCACATGCAAACCTTTACACAGAGAAATCATGAGAACCCATGTGCTGGCTTTTACCATTTAACATATTCCAGAGCAGATGATTGCTTTTCTATTTGTGAATTGATAAGCTGACATTAGCCGTTTATACAACAATCTCAACATGCCTTTTTAGTAAAAACCTGCCTTGGAAAAAAGTTCTTCTAGCTACGTTTTAGAGACTTTAAACCTAGCCAGGTCCTAGGCCATCAGACTTCTCCTGGTACCATCACCACTGACTGGGGTGACAGAAGATGTTCTTCATTGATTTTTCAGCCATCTAGCACAAATGGCTTCATTCTTCCCTAATCCCCCCCAAAGTATTGAATAACCAAATTCTAAATTTAGGCACACATAAAAATGGCTTAGCAGTGAGAAATCGGGGACTAGGACCTTGAGCACCTTCCTCGATGCGTCCCCTGCTCATATTTAAACTGAAAGACCCACTTACCTTACAAATACTGTTTTCAGCATCAAGAGAAGGTGTTACCTGCAGTGGATTAAGCTGCTCTGGGGGTGAGAGGAAAGATATTAGAATTTAAATGTGGAAACGAATGTAAAAGATGCATCATAAACTTCACAGATGCAGCATCAGGTACTGAAAGTAGACTTTATTGAAATATTAAATGGGGATGAAACTAAGTGGGACTGAAGTTGAGCTTCAGGAGGTAATGCTCTGCCTTTGTAACAGCACCCGCTACCCCTTTTCAAATGTAAATGGTGGGTATCTTTTGTCATCAACAAAAGTTGCAAGGAATAATGAGGAGTGGAAGAAATGTCATAGAAGCAAATGGAAGAAAGCACAGACTGGATAATTCACCTACAACATCCTTGAAGGCATGCCAAAAATCTTTATCTACTAAGGGAGCTATAGAAGGGGAAGGCTTCTTGTTTTCCTCTGGAGATGGCATTGGGCCAGAGTAGCCATCCAGAGGAAGGTAAAGAATAGTTTACTAGAAGAAGGCCCAGGTGAAAGCAGAGACCGTTATGAGAGAAATGGAAGGGAGACAATTGCTTGCTGTTCTGCAATAGCCTCCTAAGCCTGGACAGTGCTGGATGCAGGCTGGGCGCCTGCAAATCCCTAAGGAGTCCACAGGAGACACCCCCAGTTAATGAAAGAGAAGCTGACGCCTATGCACTGACTCAGACAGCAAAAGGAGGCCCAACCTCTTAACATTCCAGTAATTTGTGTGCTGTTAGACACAGGTCTAAGCCAGAGGAAATGTTTACCTCACAATACCAGTTTGCAAGCTCTCCTAACCTGGTGTTAGAAGCAGACAAATGAAGTGAGAGCATTATTTCCACAAAACACATCGTCTCTCTAGGCTGGGGGTCGCCAATTTATGGTTAAGCAAATTGATTTGGAAGTGTGGAAGCTCAGAGTTTGAATGCCCATTATCCTAATTATCAGTGTTGCACACATTTCTTAACATTAAGGGACTTCCTTTACTCATTTGCTAAACCAGAAAACAGTACCTTTCCTATAGGGTTGTGAGGGAATGTCTGACAGTGGGTTTGATGTACTTTTGACAAGAATGTAGCAAAGTAAGCAGTTTACAGGAAAGGATATTCTCAACTTTGATCCACTGACTTCCTCCCTCCACGTCTACCTCATGCACAGGAACTCTGTGACCCTTCCTGATGTGGGATTCCCCTCTGTATGCTGTGAATATGTTGTATTACCATTGCTTAATAAAGAAGCGTTTTTGTCCTTTGGCAGGATAGAATAGAGCTAGGTGGGAAAACTAAACTGAATGCTGGGAGAAAGAAGGAGAATCAGGCAGATGCCATGTAGCTGCTGAAGGAGAAAGACACTGGAGCTTTACTGGTATGTAGATGAATAGAAATGGGTTAATTTAAGATGCAAGAGCTAGGTAGAAATATGCCTGAGTGTCGTAATTAATATAGTTTCTGTGTGATTATTTGGGTCTGGGCAGCCAGAACACATAAGCACAATCTCTGCTTACACTTTTCTGGGTCCTGGAAGCTGCAAAAGATACACACTATGCCTTAAGAAACTACATCAGTGTGAATCAGGGCAGAAAGGCATTCTGGTGTTTGCCTCTTACATTTCAAAAACAGGGGCCTAAGTATAATTCAGGAAAGACTTATAAGACTAAAAAACTAAGCTTTATTATTTTTTGCATATATCAAGTTAAGGCTTCAAGACTGAAAAGGAAATTTTTTGGGAGAGATGGTCTTAAATAAAGATGGGGGAATAATGCTGGAGTTGGCTAAAGTTCAGCATCTTAAAGCCTCCAGCAATAGAGAACTGTCCCAATGTCCCTATGTATTTCCCTGTTCATTCCTGTGATACCTGTAAACCATCTGACTTCAGGGGTTGTAAAAACTTTTTTTTAATCATCTTGCAAGGATGGTCCAATCATAACAACCATCAGAGTACCCAGTGATCACCCAAAGACCATCTTAAAGGGATCACTATTGGTTCTCTAACACTTTGGTTAGATCCATCTGTGCAGTTGCCTTTGAGTGACCAGAAAACACCAGACTAAGGGAATTCAAACAGAACCTGTCCCCATTTAAATGATGTTGCTTGGTAAAATGAGGAAGAAACTTTAAGTTTAAGGATAAGCTACAGGATAAGGCATACCTGTAGCTTCTATATCACAACAGCTATTGCTACTATAGCTTGAATCCATGAATTACTCAAGCAAATGATAATCATCCACTATCACTAACTCAGTCTTAAGCAAAGCAACGGCTGGGGTAATAGATCAATAAAGTGTTTGCCAAACAAACACGAGGACCTGAGTTTGAATCCCAATACCCATGTAAAAAGTTGGGTTCACATAACCCCAACCGCTGCAGATAAAGAGACAAGAGTATCCCCGGGAGCTCACTGACAAGCCAGCCTGGCCAAATCACTGAGGTCTGGGTTCACAAAGAGACTGTGTTGCAAAACTTAAAAATGGAGCAAGCCAAAGGAAGACATTCAACATCAAGCCCCAAGCTCCATAGACACACGTATATGCATTTGCTTTTATGTGCACACACCCACACAAACATGTACATATGGATATACACACAGAAAGAAGTAAAATATGTATTCAGTATTCTACTACTGCGAGGCTCTCACAGTTTCTTGTGAAACATTTTTATTCCTCCTGAATCCTGGAAACATACAGATTGAAATAAAAAATCCACTTCCAGAGCAGAAGCAATCACGATCCTAGGACAACCCTGAAATGTCAGCAAGCCTTCAAGGAATCCTAAAGATTGCTGATGCTCCTCTACGCAGCAAGGCTCATACCAATGGCATCTTTACACTCAAAGACGCTGGAAAATTACCTGAAAAGTAAGAAAAAAGAATCTATTATTCCTACATAATCTGGCTTTTATTTATTTTTGTTTTTGTTTTTCTATTTTTCTTTTATTGAAAATGAATTTTTTATACAATATATTTTGATTAGCTTTCTCTCCCCCATCTTCTCTGTCATCCTCCTCACCTCCCCTCCCAACCAGATCCATATCCTCCCTGTATTGATGTGGAATTTCCCTCTGTATACTGTGAATATGTTTTATTACCATTGGTTAATAAAGAATTGGCTTTGGGCCTATTACAGTGCAGAATAGAACAAGGCAGGAATTCCAAGCAGATATAGAGAAAAAAAGTAGGCAGAGTTGAGGAGACACTATGAAGTCACCGAAGGAGAAAGATGCCCAGGTTTACCAGTAAACCACGAGCCTCATGGCAAAATATAAAATAAAAGGAATGGGTTACTTTAAGATAGAAGAGTTAGTTAATGAGAAGCCTAAGCTATTGGTCAAGCAGTGTTGTAATTAATATAGTTTCTATATGATCATTTCGGGTCTGGGCAGTCGGGAATGAACAAGCAGTTTCTGCCTACACATTAGAAAAAACACAGACATCTAAAAATAATAATAATGAAATAAAACAAAATAAACAAACCAGAATAGGATGAAACTGTCCCGCGCTACCGTCTCGCCAGCAAGAACAACGTGGCACACTTAGGATCCTTCTGCAGAAAAGCTTTAATGCGTCTTGAGAGAGAGAGCATAAGCTTCCAAAGCGGAGACCCAGAATGAGGGGAACCCATCCCTTATATAGGAAACAGTCCTTGCTTCGGACGTGTCACTCCTGGATTGGTCTGCTGCCCATCAACCCAGATGACGCCTCGGGAGTAGGCGGGGACACAGCAGTGGAAAATTACCAATTACATGCGCATTATCTTGTTCACCTGGCGGTGAAACCGGAAGCCAGCGCCATCCTGTAATGGAGAATGTGGTTGCGGCCCTCCACATGAAACTAGAAAACAGCAAACAAACAAACAAAAAGAGCCTAAGAAAAAACACAAGAAACACATAAAACCATGGAGATGTACACATTTGTACATACAGGAATCCCATAAACCACCAAACTGGAAGCCACAATATATACACAAAGGACCTGCAAGGTTAAAAAAAATCCTGAGAAAATATTATGAGAACAAAAATTTTCAAAGACATCTTTGAGTTCATTTGTGTTGGCCATCAACTGCTGGGTATGGGACCTGCCCTTCTGCCCTTAAGAGTTATTTGTTTCCCAGTCAGGTAGTGGGGCACGCCTTTATTCCCAACACTCAGGAGGCAGAAGCAGAGGCAGAGGCAGATGGATCTCTGTGAGTTCGAGGTCAGCCTAGTCTCCAAGAGCTAGTTCCAGGACAGGCTCCAAAGTTACAGAGAAATCCTGTCTTGGGGGGTGGGGGAGGAGTTGTTTGTTTCCCCAATGAGACTGCACTGAAAATGACTTATTTTTTATTTCAGAGTGGTTACCAATTAGAAATAGTTCTTCGTTAGAGATGTTCACCACTTCTCCTCTCAGAACTGGGACCCTTATCCAGTGTAGACTCATACAGGTTCAACGCATGCTGCCATAGTCCCTATGAGCCATGTTCCTGTGTTCAAAAGGCCTGTTTCCTTGGTGTTATCCATCCCCACTAGCTCTTATATTCTCTCTGCCACATCTTCTGAAGAGTTCCCTGAGACCTGAGGGAAGGGATTTGATGTAGAGACTCCATTTTGTACTAAGTATTCTAAGGTTCCTCACTCTCTGAATATTATCTGGCATAAGGCTGCTTTTAAATAGCAAAGAGGTCGGTCATAAAAGACAACTCAATAATTTTCTAGAGAGATAGGGAAAAAGTTTTCAAACTTTCCAAGTTGCACTTGAGAGTTTAGGTGATATGTGATGTTCCCCGGATTTGTCACGCATGAAACCTCGGACATGTTTATAAGTCAGAAAGAGCAGAAAGTCAGTGGAAGAAAGCAGATGGTAAGATGCCAAGTTTCCATGCATGGGTACACTGGAAGAACAATACTGGGTAAAGAAGGCATCATTTGGGGTTACTGCGAAGTTAACTTTGTCAATTAAAAAGTAAAGGGCTTGTCAGACAAATAGATAGGGACTTGAACTTGATTACCAGCACCTTTGTAAAAAGACAGATGTGGTGGCACATATAGCATTCCAGTCCTAGATCCCTGGGGATTTTTGATCAGCCAGTCACCCCAAATGGTAAGTCCCATGTCACAGTGAGAGATTCTGTCTAAAAATACAAGGTTCCTGGGGATGGGGGAATAATACTCAAGATTGTCCTCTCCATACACGTGCGCGCACACACACACACACACACACACACACGTGCACGCAAATGGGTTTGCTAAGGTATTACTCTTGACCAGGATGTTCCTTCCTGGTTTGCTTTTATAGTACTAGAGAGTTCTGTGCAGGCTTCTGGTGGGAAAGTCATCCACAAACTTATCCTGCTTCAAATGCCATGAGCTGGAGTAATGACTGATGTGACAAGATATGACAATGGGTGCAGCATTGGCACAGATGTTATAGGGATAACCAACTACTTTCTGATCGCATTCAAGGCCTGCTCCACAGATGGAAACACATGTCAGGCACTGTAAATCCACCTCAGGTCATTGTAGAGGAGCTTCCAAGCCCCAAGGGTGAACCTACTATTATTATTCTACTAAGTGGGCATGTTTGCTACGTAAGTGTCTATAACCATAGGCCAGTACAGTTCTCAGACATTATCATGGGAGTTCCATTGTGCAGTAGACATTAGTTAAGGCAGAAACTCATAACTGGTCAAAGTGTAGAGAATAAATGTTAGTGGAGTACTCAGCCACAAATGAAGCTATAGAAAACCCTATCCCCAAAGCTTTGAATGACTGAAGTGTTGGAAAAGTTGTAAGACTCAGAGGTCTGGGAGTACTGGAGTGAAACAGAATCTTATGGACATTATAGGGCTATAGTGCTTATAAACGCACAGTTCTGGTTTCCGATACAAGATTAAGCCAGTCAACATTTTAGCACTGAGTGGGAAGGGGTTCAAGAGCCCTCCCTACTAATTGAAGCCATGGACAGTTGATGACTTCTGAAGGAAGTAGATTCAATTTTCTTTAACAGAATGACCCCTGTTAAGTTGACCACATTCCAGTGGATAGTCCCTTATCAAGGAATATATGGGCAGCACAAATTTGACTCAAGTTATTTTAAAAAAGAAAGAAAGAAAGAAAGAAAGAAAGAAAGAAAGAAAGAAAGAAAGAGGACAGGATAGTGGCAGGGGAATAAAGAGGTGGGGGCACAACTGGACAGAGACAGGAGCAGAAGTAGGAGTGAATATGAACAAAATACATTATGTGAAATTCTTAAAACATTCCTTTAAAACCATTTAAATAAATTTTTGAAGTGTCTGGATGACTAATAACTATCCTGGAAGATTGGCCTTGCTTCTCATTTCCTTTCCTTCATGGTACATTATTAAGATAGACTAAAGGACAGATTTTGGAACAATCTGTACCTGTAGTCTTTTTAACTAGCCCCCATTACTGGTAATACTTATGTAGAATAGGTGCTATTACTTCTTTTCTAACGTTCTGTAGTTTAAAGCTTTTACCCTTCTCTTTCTTTAGCTGTTGCAATGTCACACCACTATACATTTCCTCTCTTTCTCATTACACTTCATTTTCAAGGATCATAAAAGAAATTTGAATTATAACTTAGTAAAAGTAAAAATGCTAATTACTGAGACAATGTGATTATCTTATGAGCAGGGACCAAACCCACCTTGTTTACTATCCAATCCATAGTGCCAGGACAAGTATCTTGGATGACCTCTTTTAAATCATTCCATCAGTTCACAAATATTTCTTAACTGCCAAATGTAGCACTATTAATAAAAAGCCAGAGTCAGATATTGGAGTTCAACCTGAAAGACAGGAAAGCAAAACAACCAACCAGTCACTGGCTCTTACCTCTACCTCATTCTGAAATGGCGATTCTGCCTCCAGGAATCTCAGAATGAGACTGTGAGAGTAGGAAGCCCAATCAGCTCTCTTTTTATATGTTTAGAACCTTTTTAAAACTTTTTCAGGTCTTATGTGGATCCACACCTGATGGTAGATGCCATTTGCAACTAGAGGTTTCTCTCCCACCCATCAGTTCCTAAACAATCACTCTAAGGCTAATATTAATTACAACTGTTTGGCCTATTAGCTCAGGCTTATTATTAACTAGCTCTTACAACTTAAATGAACATTTCCATTATTCTATATATAAATGTGAGGTGGATTGTTACCTCATATTTTGCTTCTCCAGCAGCTGCTGGCATCTCCTAGACTTCACATCCTTTTTTTTTTCTTTATCTTTGCTTGATTTTCCTACCTGGCTCTATTCTACTCGGTTAATGCCCAAATCAGCTTCTTTATCAACCAATGGTAATAAAACATATTCACAGCATACAGAAGGGTGTCCTACATCATTCCCCCTTTTCTGCCTAATTGAAAAAGAAGGTGTTAGATTTAAGATAGTGAAATTACATATGACAAAATTGCTATTAAGCAAGAATAATAGTTCCAATATTTAGTCTATTTGTATTAACAAAATTAAATACTCTTATCTTATCATCTATCATATCTTTATGAATCTAAAGTTTTATATCTAATCTATCTTTTATTATAACTATTACATAGTTTTATTATAATTATAGAAATACTTTTAGTATAAGAAAAATTGTAATTAAAACTATCTATAGTCTTCAACTTCATCAAAGACCACAGAAGGATGTAATATTACTTAAGTAAACAGGAAGTGAATTCTAAGTAACTTTCAAAACTCTAGAAATGATAGAGATATCTGGTTGCCTGGACAATCAACCAAAGTTCTTCTGTAATGGTGGTGCATCATACATCTTCAGCCTATAAACCTAGAGTGTCTGTCAAACCTCTCAATGAAGCAGAAAATTTGAAACTATCCCACCTATATTAGCAGTTTGTCAATCTATGCAAGATATAAATGATTTAGAGAAAAAATTGATGAAATCCCCAAACTCATTGAACTTATGTTCTGAAAGAGTGACTCAAACAATAAAGAAATCATGTGGGTAAATTGCCTACTGTACAAGCATAAAGACTTGAGTTCAGATCCCAAGAGCCCATGTAAAAGTCAAAAACACTGATGACAACTTGTGCTGGAGAGGTTGTGGGGTAAAGGAACACTCCTGCATTGCTGGTGGGAATGTAAGCTGGTACAGCTCCTTTGGATATCAATGAGAAATGTGGTAATTTCTCAGAAAATTAGGAAACAACCTTCCTCAAAACCCAGTAATGCCACTATTGGGTATATATCTAAAGGATACTCAATTGTGCCACAAGAACATGTGCTCAGCTATGTTCAAAGCAGCATTGTTTGTCATAGCCAGAACCTGAAAACAACCTAAATGCCCCTATATTGAAGAATGGATAAGGAAAATATGGTACATTTACACAATGGAGTACTACACAGTCAAGAAAAATAATGACATCTTGAATTTTGCAGACAAATGAATGGAGCTAGAAAACATCATTTTGAGTAAGGTAACCCAGACACAGAAAGACAGTTATCGCATATACTCACTCATAAGTGGTTTTTAAACACAAAGCAAAGAAAACTAGCATACAAATCACAATCCCAGAGAACCTAGACAATGATGAGGACCCTAAGAGAGACATACATAGATCTACTCTACATGGAAAGTAAAAAAAGATAAGATCTCCTGAGAAAATTGGGAGCATGAAGACCATGAAAGAAGTTGAAGGGGAAGAGAGAGGCAGGGAGGGGAGCAGAGAAAAATGTAAACCTCAAAAAAAAAAAAGTCAGATATGAAAGTACACATACCATAACCTCAGTGCTTGGTGGCAAAGACAACAGGACCCCAGGGCCTCACTGGTCAGCCATTCTAAACCAAAAAGATGAACTTTGGGTTCAATAAGAATCTCAAAAAACAATGTAGAGAAGCAATGGAGGAAGGACAGACATCCTTATATCAACCTCTGTCCTCCCCACATGCCTAAATGGGTAAGTGTACTCATACACATATGTGACCACACACACATACAAATGGGAGAAGGAGTTGACTCTGTGGGTAAAGTTCTCACTGCAAAGAATTAAGAAATGGTGTACACAATGCTGGTTGTTGATAAATGCACTAGAAGAAAGTGAAAATGAGAATCATTACAGTAAATACCAGGAAGAAGCGAAACTAAGCAGTAATAATGACTTACATGGTTTGAGGTTGGCAATGTGACATTTAATCAAAGACTTGACAGAATAAATGAGTGACACATGAAGCTGTGTAGAGCTCAAGCACCAGGGGAAGGAGCAGTGTGGTAAAAAGATTGGGTTTGACATCTATTACAAATAGTAATAGGTCTACTATCATTGGAACAAAATGCATGAAATGTAGAGTATGAGAAGATATAATAATATATATATAATAAGATATATATAATAAGAAAAGTACTGGGAGCCTTCAGAGAAATAGTACAGAGACCTATAAATTTCATATGACTATTTTAGCAAGTCCTATATGGATGCCATATTTTGTTGAAAGCTTGAGTGGAAGAAGAATTTGATCTGATTTCAATTTTATAATAATTACTTCATATTCTGCTGTTGGGGATACTTTAGATCCACTATTAAGAACAGATTGAGATAGGAGTCAGTTGATGAGTTAAGAGTCTGATAAAATAACACAAGTACAGCATGTCATGTTGATAGCCTGGATCAATGGAGTATGGGAGTGGTAGGATGTTGTCAGGTTTGTTCTTAGTTCACAGAGAGATGATGAAACCTGTGGGTATATTTCAAAAGGGATATAAGAGAAAAATAAGCATTAAAGACACATGAAACACCATCTTAAATGGAAAAATACAATTTCCATTTACTGATGTGGGAGACCAGGGAATAGTTAGGCTTTGGAAGCAGAAATGGAAATCTCTAACTTGGATTGAGTCATGACAATTTGAGTTGTTTTATACATGTGCAAGTTTGTCAAGTAGGCAGTAAGATACATACATCTAGTATTGTGGAGAGAAGTCTGAGGTAGAAGTATATACTCTTGTCAGCATGAATTACATTTAAACTCATAATAGTCAATTAGAAAATGATTGTAAGTACAGAAAAACATGAAGGACTGAGATCTTAACACCATAATATAGGATTCTACACATGCAGAAAAATCAGCAAACTGAGATTGAAAAGAAGTAATTAGTCAGAAAACAGAACCAAACATTGTAATTTTATTGAATTAATTTATTTGAATTAATCCAGCAATTAATTTATATTGAAAATGAACAAGTGAATAATCAAATGAATGAGACTGTGGGTCCTAGAGGAAAAAATCTTGGCCATCTTTGTGGTTCTACAAATATACCGTCTTAAAAGTACGCATATAAATAAATACACAAATAGTCTTACTATTAACATCCCAGGTCCATATCTCTTCTGGGTCTATGTTTCCATTGGAGCTATGATGAATCACTAGGTAAGAGGAAGTATGAGAGCCAGACTATGAGACTTCTCATTTCATTATTAGCTGTACAACATTGGCTAAATTAATTATCAATTAATTGTTGTTGGGATAACAACAGTATCTACTTCCCAGGGCTCTCAAGAAAGTTAAATGTCAAGACACATAAACCGAGCTCCCTGGACAGTTCCTGGCCCTCAAAAAATACCCAAATAGCTATTATTTTCATTATTATTTGGTGTACAATAGGCATCACCAGTATCAAAACATGCTTTAAGCTCAGGAGTCACTAAGAAGAAAGAGTGAGCCAGAAAACAAAGTTATTTGAAACCTTTCAATGGGGCTCAAAATTGTCTCAGTGGTATGCATGTTTATTTTACCCTTTAACAAATGTCATACATGAAGCCTCTGTGCAGCTGCAGCATTTCTCTTTGCATTGTGTGTGTAAATACACATCACCTTTTTAAATCTTCCATGGGTTCTAAGGAAAACCCCTGCTACATTGATATGCCTCACTTAAAAAAAATTCTTCTATGCTTTGTTAACATATTGCGGATTAGATGTTCTTAAGAAAGCTAATCTAACAGGGATCAGATATCTGATTTCATTAGGGAAGGGAAAAGAAATGAATTTTTTTTCTGTGTTCAATGGAGGGGAGAAGAGATTAGTACAGAATTTTAGTTTCCATATTCTTTTCACAACTTTGGGTGTCTTTAACTTTGCTTTTCTGCTGTGCATTGGCTGTCTCTGGAAAACCGTTTCTTCCTACTTGTTCTCCTTCATCTCATATCCCAGAGAGATGATTGATATTGAGCCCCCTTTTCCCCTCTTAGGAGTGTGGTACACAAAGAAAATTCAGTAAGGTGTTGATCTCATCAAACAGATATCAAAGAATAGTGCCTTGCTTTCAAAATAATTCTTTACTTTTCAAAGGACAATAGGATCTCTTTAGGTAGTTTTTTTTCATCTGTAGGACACAGCTATGATGATATATTGGTGAGAACTTTGTTTAACATATAGCAAATATTTAAGAAACACTCATTTTATTGATAATTATGGTCTTCTTGATGCCAAAGATGCCTCTCTATCCCCTAGATATATGATGGCAAATTAATTTTATTGATCAGTACAACTCAAATTAGGAAGGCTTTTCCAAAGCTTTAAAAGATATTAAAAGACTACATACAAGTTCATATTGAGAATGCACCACGGTCATTAAGAAGTGTATAATATAGGAGCAAGGAAGGAATCTACATAGGTACTTTCCAAACTCACTAGAAGTAAATATCTTTAGAAAAAAAGAGCGTGAATCTTTGACTCCCTTGGAAGAAGAATATTAAGTGTTCATTTAATCCGGTTACAAAGAAGGATGGTGGATTTTAAGAATATCAGCAATACTTCTGCTGGCTTCTTTACACAAATGTGGTAGTTTTGTTATTCAACTAACATTTATTGAGCATTTACTAGAAGTTTTTCATAAATAGACTGCCAAATTCTTTCATTTCCACCTGAAAGAGACTCAAATATTTGATTCAAATATTATATTCTCACACACACACACACACACACACACACACACACACACACCTTGCTTCTTTCTGTCTCATAACCCATGACAGTAGAAATTTTGAGTCGCCTTGTTTGCCAAAAGAACCTGTATTGCTCTAGAACTCTCCCATTGTCACTCTTTCTAGAACTCTCCCATTGTCACTCTTTCTAGAACTCTCCCATTGTCACTCTTTCTAGAACTCTCCCATTGTCACTCTTTCTAGAACTCTCCCATTGTCACTCTTTCTAAACTCATTGCTAGCCGTGGCTATTAATTTTGTTAAAAATCGTTTTTGCTAGGCTTGTCGGAGTCAAACACAAATGAAGCATTAGTGAACAGATTTAGCTTAGAAGTTGTACAAATACCATGTCATAGTTCTGTCTTTAGTCTTTTACCTACAAGGCACTGACAATTCCCTAAATCAGATCAAAATGACTGAAAACATACACAATTCGAAGACTGCCTAACCATCCACAAAGCCGTCACAAGACAAAATTCTGACGATAAGGAAAATGGCAAGCTTGAGGTCAGACCGCAGCTCTGGCTGTTTTAAAATAAGCTCCTGTCTTGGGTGACATGTGAGTAACATGTAAAACCCTGGAGCGAGGTCACTGATTACAGGGGCAATATTAAGATGGGTAACAGTACCACATCACAGGCTTTGTGTAGGAACTTCCACATTTTATCTGCTTTGTCTACACCTCCTGCTGTGGTTCTAGGTGTCATGGAGTGTTATGCCCAAATTCGCGAAGTCCCCGCAAAAGTCAACAAGGAGACTAAGTCCCGTATGTAAAAGCAAAGAGTATTTATTTTAATCAAGTTTACAAACTCAGTCTCTCCGCATGTCCAACGTATTGGAATAAATGGAGAGCCCCGAGCTCAGTTAGAGTTGGGTTTTTATAGTATAAAAGTGGGGGTGAGGGGTTTCTGAGATTCAAGACCCCTGATTGGCTGACATTTGTCTAGGGGTGTCCTGGTGAATGTGAGCTGGCAGGTGATCCTGTCTACAGAGGTTGGAATGCTAGGCATTTCCTTTGGATGGTCTGTTTTGGGAGCAGTAGTCCGGTAATCTCAGCTTGTGGTTCCTCCTGCAACCAGGTACTGCCTCAGGGTAAGCTACTGAGACTCAAGCCTCTTATTAAATTTATGAATGTCTGAGTTCTACTCTGGCAGGTGATAATGGTTGAAAGTAAAGAACTTCCTTTGGGTGACCTGCCCGAACTCAGCTTATCATGGCTGGCCCCCACATGGAGGATTCTACGGAATCTAGGAATCTTCTAAAATTAGAAATGTGGTTATATTTTCCAGAGAGGGTAGTTCAGATAAAATCCAAAAATAATGTAGAAAATTCCCTATAGACCTTTTCTTTGCATTGTTAAACCAAATTATCTTTTTCTCCACTTTGTTTCCTATCTTTATTTTCTTATTTATTTTACATATCAACCACAGTTCCCCCTCCCTCCTTTCCTTCCCTTTACCTCCATCTTACCCTCACCCCTCCATCCACTCCTCTTAAACGGTAAGACCTCCCATGGGGAATCAACAAAGCCAGGCATATCAAGTTGTGGCAGGACCAAGCCTTTCCCTGCTATATCAGGCTGAGCATTGTATTCCACCACAAGGAATGGTCTCCAAAAAGCCAGTTCATGCACTAGAGTTCAAACCTCCTCCCACTGCGAGGGGCCCCATGCAAAAAGACCACACCACACTCACATTCAGAGGGCCTAATTTGGCCCCATGCAAACTCTCCTGCTGTCAGTCCCAAGTCCATGAGCTCCCAGGAGCTTGGGTCAGCCGTCCCTGTGGGTTTCCCCATCATGATCTTGACACACACCCACCCATTATTCTTTCTTCCATGTCCCATCCGCATTCATCCTAACTTTAGGTAAAACTTACAAAATGGTTCATTTATTCCCCAAGATACATATTACTGAGGATCAAGGGGGAAAGGGCCATATCTAACATAACACTCTCCTCATGCCCAATTTTTAATCAGAAGACGTGCTCAAGAGACATTTGGTGGTGGAAGGAATGAGCAAACTATGTCTGTGTTGCCAAAGAGACTCTGCTGTGAAGCAGGATTGGCTTCTACCTCAAGTTTGGGTTGGATTTGGTGTCACTGTGTTCACAACTTCACTTCAGTGAAGAGCTGCAGACAGAGGAAGGAAGGAGCTCACTCCAATTCCACACTTAAGTATGAAAATAGATGGCAATCAGCACAGATATTAAAGAAGTGGGGGGAAACTCCATCATCATGAGGCTAAGGATGGTGCTCTAAGCCAAAGAAGAATGATTAGATGCAGACTTACTAGAGCAGCTTCAAATAAAATAAGGCCTGATAAAAATTCGTTAAATTGCCTCCTCAGTATAAAAACACATGCTTGCACAGGCTGGAAATATCTGACAGGAACTAAGTACGAGGACAGAGCTAAGGCATCTCACAACAAAGGCAAAAACCAACAAATAAATGCCATCCCAATCACACCAAAATTCTGGAAACACCTCAGTTTCCAGCATCCTTTCCCACACGTTTTCATTTCTTTATTATGTTTCAAGGGTTATGAGGACAGGTGTGGCCTGCCTGAGCCAACACCTAACCCATTGACATCTGTATCTATTTAATTGACTAAACAACATGCATTACCCTTGGAAATTTCTAGAACCAATTCTGTGTGTCTACACAAAGGAGAATTTGAATTCTCATCTCATTTCACTCTCCTCCCAAGAGCACAGGAAAAGATGATTGTAATAAAATTTTCAGGCTATTCCAAGTGACTGCCTTCAGCACTGAAGAGCAAGGAATATCCTAAAAGACTTCCGGTAGAGCATGCAGGAGCAGCTTCCCTTCCATAGAAATTACGGCGTCTTAACTGGTTAAAATGATTATTAAACCTAAGTAAATTTACATAGCCCTACTAAAGAAGGAACAAAATGGCTTACAAATGAGGTGACATCTCTGTTTAATAGCCAAGGACAGCATTTTAAAATAATGTGGGACAGGGAGCAAAGCTTACCTTTTCGAACTGATGAATACAAGGGAACCTGAGGCAGTTGGAATGCAATTATCCCCGCTAGAATTCAGTCAGGCCAGCTTCTGACACTTCTAAGCTGATGCTATGGGCCTTTTTAATGAACACGGGGCCTTGGGATTGGATTTCACCTCAGTTCAAGGTATAAAGCCTGCACCCTGAGAATACAAAGTGCAAGATGTTGATTAGTTCACACATGTAAGGTTCAGAACTGTAAGCCTGAGATCAATAGCTCTAACTTCTGTGTCACAGAAGGAAACTGAGGCGTAAACCTTCACAAAGTTAAAAAAAAAAAACTGAGTTAGAACTGTTTTGTATTCCTAAGTCCACATGCTCCTTAATTTAATTTAATTAGGGGACTATTATTACTGTGTTTTCTGTCCTCAGCCCTCTGCTCCAGTCCTGGAAATTTGCAATGATGAATGATGCTTGGCTTTTCCTTCTCCCCCACCCACCCCCACTCTCTCTCCTGAGCTGTCCCAGGGCCTGACACTTGCTAGGCAAACATTGTACCACTGAACTAAATCCCCAACCCCAGCCAGTTTTTGCTTTTCAAAAGCCGTTACTCTGTCTGGAGAAACTAATATGAGTCCAAGAGAGTCTTCCAGAAGGCTGAGTTTATTAATCAGCTTTCCTTTGCTATCACAAATACCTAAGTGAATAATATAAAAAATAAAAAGTGAGTTTTATTTTGGCTCACAGTTTACAGATCTCAGCCTGTAATTGGTCTATGGTTACATGTCATGCCAAGTATGTGTGACAGAGCAAACCCACTTATGTTGTGGTGTGGGGGAGGGAGAGAGAGAGAAGCAAACCAAGATGGGTACCCCATAATATCTTCAATTATCCACGTCCAGTAACCGGATGACTTCCTACTGGATGTTCCCCGCTTTGGTTTCTATTGCATTTCAATAGTACTAAGCTGAGGACCTAAACTTTAACACACTGGACTTTAGGAGATTCCAGATCCAAACTACACAGTGTGTGATTTATTATAGTGGAGATTAGATACAGGTCATAAAAATATTCCAGCAGAAAAGGAGGCCCTTTCCTAGAAAAAAACTTCCACAAATCTCAGGTGTAGCCTGATAATCCCTGAGTTTCTTTGATAATTTTGATAATCCAAAATTTTCTTCCTTGGCAGTAGAATTCCTGACACTTAGCTAGGCACATGGGTGTTTTGAATCTCATCTGTGTTTCCCAGCTTGTGCAACCACAAGATTTGTCAGTACAAACAAATATAAGCAAAAGCACTGTGTTCAATGTATAGTTGCTTCCTAAGCCTGTCTTAACTCTCTAGTGGATTTGCCCTTCTGGTTTAGGTCCCTGCTTTGCTTGGTTTTGTTTGCTTCTTTGTTTGTTTGTTTGGTTGGTTTTGGTTTTATTTTTTCCAGATTTAAACAATTCTCAAAATCTCTCAAATTCATTCTTTTGACTTTTACTAAATTTTGCCTTGAAAACAGGGAGTGGATTCAGGTTTTGTAAGCTCTGAAGTGTATGCAATCTGGGGAACCCTCTTGGACAACCAATAAAATGCTACAAATAAAACCTTAGGTCCGACATTTGCTTGGAGGAAGAGATCACAACAAGCTGTTACAGTCTTGAAGAGAAGAGCCTTTGATTTTCCAGCCGTTTGTCAATTTCCCAGAAATGTTTACTCGAACATTCTTTCTGATTGCAAGCTGGTTTCCATATCATACTTCCCCAACATATTGTAGTGCCTGGAAATTCCTATCTTTCAGGGTCTGTCCAAGTGTCGTGGACCATTTACTCCACTGCACATCTGACTTTGTTTCGGGAGAAGCCTATCTGAAAGTCACATAGTACGTAGATCAGTCAAGGTAGGACTAGAACCAGGGTCATGTGTGCAGAGTGTGCCAGTGCTGGCCTGGGCACTAACAACCTGTATGACTTTAGACAAATCACCTCCCAGATTTCCTCTTCAATCTCTCTTAAGTGACGGTAATTAATACTATGTCTATGGGACTAACAAATACCCTAACTTCTAATACTATTTCTGATTTGATAAAATGCTCAAAAAAAAAATCACAAAGATGATTTCTTTCAACCTTTACTCACTCAGGTTTTGTTTAAGCAATGCCCTTGAATGCAAGGATTCATCATCCATGTCCAAAACTGCAACTTCAGCCCACATTGGTTTTTGTTGCTGTTGTTGTTTGGGGAGGGGTTCTGGAGCTATTTGCAGCCAAAATTAATTCGAAACTTCATTAAATCATATACAATCCCACTTTGTTACACTGCTTCCCATTCGTAATATTTTATATACGTTAATTTTGCTGAATGTAACTGCAAATTTAAAAGCTATTAAATCCTTAAACCAGAACGCCGCAATTCATAGGACGCTCTGGTGGGTTCTTGCCTCCTTATTTGGTAGGGAAACTTCACCCAGCATTGCTGCCAGTGGCAGACAGCTTGACCCAATTTTGTCACCACCATCAGCTGCAGTTGCATTACACATACGATAATGGTGACAACCACTCATTTACTACTATCTGCCTTCTAAAATGGTATCTAACACCCTAACGCCTCACAAACTTCCACATAACAGTCACATTTTTCATCCTTTTGTGATGAAGAGATGGAGACTCAGATGCCAAGTGACTTGTCTTAAGCAAAACCAACAACTTGTCTATAGCTTACCAGAATCTAGTTCCAGTGCCATGTCCAAACCCCTAACAAGACCAGCTTACTTCCTTTCTTGGCACAAGGTGAGGAAGTGAAAATAAAGCTATGTAGAACTGACAGAACTATAAGTACCAAATAAATCAGTTTAAAGATGTTTATTGTGTTGTTATTAAAGCAAATTCCAAATGTTAATGGTTGATATCAGCAGCCATCTTATATCCATGACAGCCATTGGTTTAAAATTCAGGTAGGTCCCTTAAGGTGGCACTGACCCGTGCCACTTAGAAAACTAATGAAAACTAATGGCTGCCTAGTCTGGAGGACTCAAGACAGCTTCATTCACAGGCCTAGCACCTCAGGGCAAACTGTCAGTGGGACCTAGGTAGCCCTTCTTTGTTTCCATGAAATCTCACATCTTCCCACTATAGTAGCTCCAAGATGCTAGTTGCAATCAACTTATCTATCCCAAACTAAACATACAGAATGAAACTTTTATAAGGCCCAAAAGGCAGATAATTTAGCCTTTTGAAGTCTCCATGAGTTTGCTGATTTGCAAAAATAAAGACCATTCTTGGGGTGGTCTCAAAAGCAGGAAGTTATTTTCCCATATTTCTCGAAACAGAACATAGGATGAGTTTGATACCTCTGAGGTCTCTCTCTGTAGTGGTCCCATGGCTCTCCTGCTGTTGTGTCCTCACAGAATCTCTCTACTGTGCATGCACATCCCTAGAGGCATTTTTCTATGAGAAACACTAGATTGTGGTTACACACTACATCCTCATCTTAAATTAAAAGGCTCTTTTACAACCCAGTTCTAAACATGACATACTCTAATACACTACAGATTAGAAGTATCATATATGAAACTGGTGGGAAGGGAGAAGATGATCAATTTACTTCACAACAAATGTCAAATCTAGTGCTTTTAGGTTAAGAGAAAAAAAATTGACAAGATTAGACAATTCAATATTTAGTTGTAAGAATGAGAACTCTTTCCCATGCAGCCGATTAAAAAAAATACTGGGACAATTTTCCCATGATTTATCCTGTGTTGTGGGAGCAATACAAAGCTTAGTGTGAGGACTAAAGAATCCCCTTTTCTTTAGAAATTACAGGCTCTTACAACCACCTTTATCAGAGGACACTGAGGTCATGGGCTTCTCAGCACACCCGGATCTCTGAGATATTCATTCTTCCCATTTCTTGGCTGACATTTCTAGAGTGCAGGTCACTATTTAGATTCTGAATCACAGCAATATTGGAGAATATGATGTCCTTGTTTTTACCTTAACATAGATCTGTCAAGACTTTGGGAACATCGCCACAGTAATTTGCAAACTTAGACCCATTCTGGTACTCTGAGTCATCGCATTAGTGCCCCCTAATTTGCAGTGTATACCCCATCTTTGATTTGTAGCTCTTGGATTTCAAGAATAACCTGCATCTTAGAAAGGAATTGACTTATACTCTGTCTAGGCTTCTTCTCGGATGCATCTGCTACCTTCTAGGATAGAGAGGGCAGAAGAAGTTGTTAAAGTCTCTAGGGAAATGTAGGACAATTGGTACTCAATGCTCTTTTTCCAGTCTCTCCTTGTATTCTAATCTATGTTTCCCTGCTGTATGAGATTAAAAGACATGTCTTCCCAGAGATAAAAGGAGCAATTTAATTCTAAGTCACCTAATAAAATTGTACTTAGCTTCTATTATATATTACTATGGTATTGGGGGAGAGGAGGAGGCAGTATAGTTGAGTGAAACTGACTTGTCACAACATGAAGCGAATTTCAGCAAAACAACTATGCATTGAGAGAAGGACATGGCAGATAAGATTTATATGATCTACTGGTCAAAATTATGAATTTTGAAAGCTAAAATCTCATAGTTTTTAATTCTCATTTTATCAGTTGCAAATCTTGCAGCCCATGGTTTGTTAGTAAGAGGTTTAAGCAGAAGCACATAGGTAGAGACAGAGAACCTGGCATAAATCAGTGCCCAGTACATGTAGCTACCATTTCCATGCTCCTAACATGCCTGTAGGAAGTGAACAACTGACACCTTTGATCTTTCCTATCCCTCAACAACCTTGCAAATATTATTTTTCTCCGATCTTTTCTACCTCTTGAATGATTTCTTCAAACATCCAGTTGGTCATGCCAGAACTTTCCCTATTCTTCAAGCTCCATAACCCAGGCAGAAGCAGAGAAGACAGGATGTCATAAGAGGGAATTCATAGTCCCATGTTGTCTGGGACAAGGGGAGCAGTTAAGACAATGGAAAGTGCATGCCTGTCAGATGTCCCCAAGGAGACACTGCCGTAAACTCTCTCTTTTGCTTGCTTGCTTCCTTTGAGGGGTTTTATTTGTCTTATAATTCCAGGTAACAGTACATCATTGGGTTAGGAACTCAAAACAGGAACTTCAAATAGCTAGTACCATCACATCTAAAGCCAAAAGCAGAGAAAAATTAATGCATGCATTTTTCCCACTTTTGTTTAACTCAATTTTTCCATTTTCATACAGTTTGGGGTCTCCTCCCTAAGGAATGATCATACCCACTGTGAGCTGGGTCTTCACAAATTAACTTAAGACAATACTGAAGAAATACCCATTAGTCATATTGATAGAGACAATTCTTAATTGAGGTTCTATTCCCAATTCGTTCTCAATCTCTCTCTCTCTCTCTCTCTCTCTCTCTCTCTCTCTCTCTCTCTTTCTCTCTCTCTCCCTCCCTTCCTCCCTCCCTCCCTTCCTCCTTCCTTCTTTCCTTCCCTTCCTTTCTCTCCCCTTCACCTCACTCTCACTCTCCCTCTCTCATATGAGTATCTCGCCTGCATGTATAACTGTGCAACATATGTATGTTTAGTGTCAACAGAAGCCAGAAGGGAACATCAAATTTTCTGGAATCAAAGTTACAGATAATTATGAGTCACCATGTGGATGCTGGGAATCAAAACCAGATCCTCAGGACAAACAGCTAGTGCTCTTACAGGCTAAGCCATCTCTCCACACCCACACCCACACCTGTCTCCTTTTGATTTATGTTAAAGACATACTCATTTCTCTTAGTCTGCCATTTTCCACCGGGAAACCATAGTGAACTCCAACCTAGACTCTAAATCTATAATCCTCTAAGTATTCACAGGGTAGCCAATTACATCTTCATATGACTGCAGTGTAAACAAAGACTGATCATTCATTTCCTGGCTGCCCAGACCTGAATAATTACACAAAACTATATTAATTACAACACTGTTTGATAATAGATTAGGCTACTTATTAACTATCTCTTACACCTTAAATGAACCCATTTCTATTATTTTTTTATTTTACCACAAGTTTGTTACCTCTTGCTCTTGGGCAGCTACATGGCATCTCCTTGACTCTGCCTTCTTTCTCTGTAATCTCTGTTCAGATTTCCTGCCTGGCTTTACTCTACTAAGTCATTGGCCAAAACAGCTTTATTCACCAACCAATAAAAGAAAGACATATACAGAAGGATATTCCACATCATTTCCTCTTTTCATTCTAAATAAAAAGGAAGGTTTTAATTTTAACATAGTAAAATTGTATATACAAAAGAGTTATCAAATAAGAACTATAATATTTAGTCCATTTACATTTGGCAAATTAAGGAAAATACTCTATCATCTACCTTATCTTTGTGAGTCTAAAGTTTTATAACTAATTTATCTTTTTATCATAACTAAGGAAAACTACAACTTTAACTACTTGTCTTCAACTCTTCAGAGACCTCAGAGGGATATAATGTTGCCTAAATAAATAAGAAGTGCATTGTAAGTAACTTCCAAAGTTCTAGAATTGACTGAGACATCTTGCTGCCTGGACAGTCACTCAAAGTTCTTCTGTAACGTTGGGGCATCCATCTTCAACCTATAGGCCCATAGTATCTGGCACACTTTTGATGAAGCAGGAAATTTGAAGATGTGTTCTGCCTTGTACTGGTAAAGTTCATCAGTTGCTTTCTTCTGTGTCCCGCAGGATGTCTGTCAGACCCTTTCATGAAGCAGGGACCCAGAATGACCACCTCATTTTCTTTTAGCAAGTTCAGCAGTCATTTTTCTATGGGTCCTGTGTGTGTAGCTTACACAGCATGCCATTAAGCAGTCCAGGCAAGAGCAGTTTCTTGCCCAAATGGCTAGCCTTGTCACATTGAAGGCAAATTCCATAACAACTTTCTTCAATACCCATCAACCTCTCTGAAGTAAGTATTGCTGCCGAAGCAGCAATGTCTCATTCTTGAAAAAAGTCAAAGTTCTTAAAACATTTTAAATGCTATATGCTGTAGGTTTTTGAAGTGTTGAAGAATATCTTACTGAAATACATCTCTGTATAGCTAGAAAATTTAACTAACATGACTACAAGTTTGACTATTATAAATGACTATTAATCTGTAATTTTAAATTATACATTACATTTTAATGAGCTATATAAGCATAAAATCTTAAACAAGAGTAGAAATGTGCATATAACAAAATTGACCTTAAATTTGGTATCAATAAACCAAAATCAGTACCAATGCAAAATATTCATCTCTATATCATATCCTCCTTCAAATGAAAACAAACATTTATAAACAAGCATTTTAAGAATTTGGGTGCTGTTTTCCACAAAGTGCTTCTTGCTACTTGTTGGGTACTTTATTTTTACGGCTCATGGAGACCTTTTGGGGGGTCTTGTTCCGTCAAACCACATTAGCCTAGAAGGAATCCACAGGTTCTTTTGTGGAAACAAAAGAAGAATCTCTTTTCCAAAGCAACATAAAAACCCAACTTTTGAAGTGAGGAAACTTTTATGTTGGTTTAACTTAGTAGCTCCCAGAATCAAATCTCTCTCTCTCTGAAGTAAAAATAAAATCAAAGAAAACAGAATAATATGTATAACCCAGACTCTCTGCATATTATCCATCTTGGCTTTTTTTTTACTCAATTACTTTTTAATATTTAATTATCTTCACTCCTTTAATCTATGATTTTCTGTACTCTTTCATCTCTCTCATAAGCCTATGTACATTTATCCAACACTTGACCCATTCAGAGACCTTTTTCATCTGAATCTGTTTTTATTGCACATCTATAATCATTTTCTGACCAGGAGCACCTTTTTTCTTTTTCTAAATGATAAGTGGTCTTGACTAGAACCAACCCTGTGGCTCTGCCTGTTGACTCCACCCTGTCCAACATGGCCGCAGCCTTTGCTATCCATGCTCACTGCCCCAGCTTCAGGGGTGCAGTGGGTGTCTGTCATTATGAAGCAATTTGTAACATGCTGCTCACAGACCCCCATTCAAGTTTTCCATAGCAGTAAATCCTGGTGGTATGAGCCAGGAAGCCTTCTCTTAAAGGGGCCACGCCTCTGCTTGCTGCCATCAAACAGAGCCTATCTGAAAAAATATGTGGCTACCAAGAAGCTGTGCTTGGCTCCCTTTTGTGGGTCTAGAAGCCCTCTTTTTTTTATTTGTTTGTTTATACAAATTTCCACTTCCTCCCCTCCTCCCCATACCCTCCCATTCCCCCCACTCCCTCTCCAGTCCAAAGAGCAGTCAGGGTTTCCTGCCCTGTGGGAAGTTCAAGTTCCTCCCCCCTCCCTCCAGGTCCAGGAAGGTGAGCATTCAAACAGACTCAGATCCCAAACAGCCAGTACATGCAGAGGAAACAAGACCCAATGCCATTGTCAATGGCTAGAAGCCCTCTTTTTATCTTGAGCTTTTTAAAAGTCTTATGTAGAGCCATTCCCCAGATGGTGGGCACCATTTTTTAAACAGAGACTATTTGTTTGATTCTCAGCCACCCAAACCTGAATAATCACATAAAAACTATATTAATTACATCACTGTTTGGCTAATAGCTTAGGTTTCTTATTAACTATCCCTTACATCTTAAATTAACCCACTTCCATTATTTTTTATTTTATCATGAGGCTTGTGGTTTGTTACCTCGTTCCTTGGGCAGCTACATGGTGTCTCCTTGACTGCGCCTTTTTTCTCTATATATCTCTGTTTGGATTTCTCACCTGGCTTTTCTCTGCTAAGCCATTGGCCAAAACAGCTTTATTCATTGTTGTGGGAGACTGCTTGTTTGTTCCTGGCTGCTTAGCCCCAAAACACACAGAAACTGTATTAATTAAATCACTGCTTGACCAATTAGTTCTAGATTCTTATTGGCTGACTAACTCTTACATCTTAATTTAACCCATTTCTATTAATCTGTGTATTGCCACATGGCTGTGGCTTACCAGCAAGGTTCTGGCTCATCTGTTCCCAGCAGCAGCTCCATGGCTTCTCCTGATTCTGCCTTCTTTCTCCCAGCATTCTGTTAGTTTTCACCACCTACCTCTACTCCACCCTGTCACAGGCCAAGGCTATTCTTTACTCATTAACCAATAAAAACAACACATAGACAGAAGGACTTCCCACGCAAATTCATCAACCAATAAAAGCAACACATTACAGAAGGATGTCTGACGTCACTGCAGCCTTGACTAAATCTTGACTTCACCATCTTCAGGAGACACCATTCTTCCCCCACAGTCAGAAATGCTGAGCTAAACTGATTCAGAATTCCTAGATCATAGAAAATCTGATTAACAGTGGAGTGGTGGGGGTACAGCCATCTAATCCCAGCACTTGGAAGGCAGATGCATGTGCAGAGTGAGTTCCAGGACAGGCTCCAAAGCTACACAAAGAAACCCTGTCTTGAAAAACCAACAAAAATAAAATCTAAGTAACAAATGAGCATTTTTTTAAAGCTACTAGTTTTAAAATGGTTTGCTACATGGATTAGCAAACTAACAGCATGTTGAGAGTTTTATACTGGCTAGTTTTTCAGCCTGGAGTATTCTTTCCCACCCTCCTTGATCAGGCCAAGCCTTATTTAAAAGCATAGGTAAGTGGGCTATATGGGGAGTGAGAATGTGTGGTCTTGGTTGTTTTGGTTGGAGGAGGCAGTTACAGACAATAGAATATGCAAGGCCATCAGATAATTACTTCTAGGAAGACACTCTAGGAAGCTGCCTCTTTCTCCTACCTGCTTGCTGAATTACTTGCCACTGGCAGTCACCTAAGACCACCCAAAGCAGAGGACTTACAGAAGTTCTTTCTGAGGGTTATCCTACTAAAAACATATAAAACTGAATTAGACTACAGTCTTTTGATAATTTTGGGAATGGCTGGCATTTGCCAACAAACTCACTGGGAAATATTCGGTTTCTAGCCTGCATACATATCCAATACCATACAGACAGCACTGAGTAGAGGTCAATCCAATAAACACTGTGTTTCTCTGATAGAAGATGATGGTAACAGCCTAAATTATCTGCAAGTCCTACCATCTTTGAACTTCACGGACAGGATAAAGCTGCTGGGAATGCATACGTAAAGTCACCAGCAAGTCTTTTCTATCAAGTGAAAAAGAGACGGTTCTCCAGGAATCACGTGAAAGAAAACATCACGTAGAGAAAGCACCCTGTACAATGAAGCTATTCCCGTTTCTGTGCTGAACTGAAGAGAAGTAAGTGCCATTTTGGGATGAGGCAGAAATGTGATGTGTTATAGAAACAGAGCCCTTGAGCCTGGGGAACACTGGTAAAGTTCACCATATGCTCGAGTTAGGGTTCCCATAGAATTAATACACCACCATTTGAACATTTCCTCAGTGAACAAAGAGATACTTCCTCATTCTCTGTCTTTCCTTTATTTCCTGGCCTGTGAGCGGTGGGCTTGCCAACAGGACCACTACTTGCGGAGGCCCTTTAAGAAAGGCAACAACCATTTTCTGGTCTTCATTTCTTGCCAGAATGCTTCTATCCTTGCTTCCCTAAGACACTCTTGTCTCGCCCTATTACTTCCACTGTTTTCAGAGTGGTATCACCTCAGTGAGACACGTCTTTTCCTCTCTTTTCAAAGGAAAACAGACCTAGTTTCTTTAACCTTTCAGCAAATTCCCCAAATCCCTCTGTCATTCTAGTTGCCTTCTGCTATGCCTTCTCTAGTTCCAAAATATCCTATTTATAGAACGAAACCCAGAATGAGCTCAGGACTCATCATATGACCTAACTGCTTCTCTTTATATGACTAGAATAGTTTGCTCCAACTTCTCTTCCATTCTGCAATTTATTCAGTGTATCTCAAATGGAGCATATCGTCCTTTTATTTCAGTACATGTTAAATGTCACATATTCAAACTCTAGTCCAGTACTATTTATTACAAGAAAATGATGTTCACTACAATCAAGACAATTCCAGAAGTAATAAGCTATGGAAGGGGTTAAAGCCTGTGGTTTATACAGAATTAAGGTTTAAAAATCGGATGATTTAATTTTTTTCCCTTGATTTTTTAAAAACGGTATAACGTTCACTACAGTTACTCGGGAGATTTCTTAGCTGTCAATCACACCATAATGTGAGTAAAACCATTGCCTGGAAGAACATGCTTCAGCACTCAGCTGTGCAAAACAATGCAACTCTGTCACCTGGAAATTTGTTGAAAATGCCAAATCTTGGTTCCTATCCCAGACACGGACTCTGCTTTCTAACAAGCCGCCAAGGAGATCTGTGTGTATATGAAATTATGAGAACCACAGTTCAGCAGCTGTGAGATATTCCCTCCAGATACTGCAAGCAGAAGAGAGCTCAAGTTTCTCTCTTGCTAAGCCCCCCACATTACATTCAGTCTCTGTTCCTCACTAATTTCCATTTGCCTTTCCATGATCTTAACTCTGGTGATCCATTCTTTTTATTTCCTTTTATTCATCTTTGCCTGTAAGATGGTTTGAGAAGAACCACTCAGCTCAAGCTCCAAATTCCATGTGGTCTTATTTCAGCTTCATTGGGAGGTTGTCTGGTTTTCTGAAACTGAGTTAAGTCATATTTAAAGTTTCTATGTCAGACTTAGTTGTCAAGCGAGGAATACACCAAAGCTGCTATTGTAGACTAAATCATGAGTTTCCAAAAGGTCTTCCACCTCTCTCTCTCTCTCTCTCTCTCTCTCTCTGTGTGTGTGTGTGTGTGTGTGTGTGTGTGTGTGTCCCTCCCTGCCCCCTTTGATGTTCTGATCATAATCATTTTCTTTCCAGCTAAACTAGGTTTGGTAGATGGAAGATTTCGTGAGTTCTTTTTAAATATGAGCTCAACACCAGGTTCTTGGCAATCATTACCCATTCTTGTTTTCAGAAAGCTTTCCAAATTGTGCTTCGTGATTCTCTGCCTCTCCTTCTATTGCCTGTGGAGAACCATTAGGAATCAGGAAGTGACTAAGAAAGCCAATCTTTCTTCCTACCTGGACAGAATCACTTCTTATGTCATAAACAGAAAATTTTTGTTACCTGTTTTCTTAGATTCCAAGTCAGCAACTCTGTTACTATGTGAAACCTTTCTGTAGACATTGTTAACTAGCAATCTCGAGGTAAGGAATAAGAAAAGAGAACATTGAGGGAAGGAAAGGGGGCACTATTAGTATCTTGTCATAATTAACCACACTCAACTCTGAAATTCAATGATGCTTTAAGTCATTATTAATATATGCTTCAGTAGCCCTTATCAATCTTCCTGCCACAGATTAAGTACAAGAGGAAGGATTACAAGTAGTAGTAACAGAGAAAGAAAATATGACCTGAAAAACATGTGAAATGGAGAACTCATCATCAACAACAACAAATTGATTTGGTGAACATACTTGGGAGGAAAGAACATGAGTACTATGTCATCCACACCCATGTTGACATACTATAGGAATTCCTAGTTTATCCTGTTGAATGTGGTATTATAAATTTCCATTCAAAAACTGAAATATTTCAAAAGATATCCAAGTATCTCTTAATTTGCTAAGGAAAAAGCATTACTTTTTTCATTCTGTTTTGTGTTACCCTTTTCCACTAATTCTAAGATGCTTCAACCATCTATTCGGTTGTACTCTTGTACTGTCTACTTCTGTGGAGTGCTTACTCATTTTTGTGCTCATCTTTATAAACAGGTAGAAGACAAGCTTTTTAAATTATGGCATTGGTAGAAGACCATGTGAACATAAACAAAGCAAAACTCATTCCTGCTAGGTTTTGTTCGTATTTTACTTTAAATTCAACTGCGTTTTCAGACTATGGTAGTTCAGCAGCTTGTTTAGCAATTACTTTGCAATGGTCCTATCATTGTTAAAATTAAATGAATGGGGTCATATGAACTTAGTGATGTGTGATATTCATATCACAGCTGACTAAAATTGTGTGGGAAAGAACAACATGACTGCAGAACAAGTACTCCCAAGATTAAAATTGTAGCAGGTACGCTGGTTGGCATCTATTTTAGCAAATAAAATGACCGCAGTCTTTGCCTGTATTAGGTACTGGATTCCTACAGATGGAAAACAGAAAGGAATTATATAAGTGAATCTGAGCAAATAAGTGAATCTGAGCTGATAAGGAACCAAGAGATGAGAATTCTCCTTCGGGTCACTGAGAAATGAAGAAAGGAAAATAGACACATGTGTACTCATTATACACATACATAACACATATTTATGTAGTTCAAATATCTCTTCACTCTTCTCGACAATCCACTACAATAAATCTCACTATATAGCAATTCTCATCACCCATCTTGGTCCGTAAGTTATATTGTTTTTAATAACAAATCCAAGCAAGGAAGGTAGAAAAATATTCTTTTGGAAATATTTTCAGTGCAATCCTGCGCTGTATAAATAATTCAAATCTAATCACTCGTTCATATTTTGAATCCAGAAATACATAAACCATCAATTTAGTGTACCCCTAAAACATAGCATTAATTTTCAGAATAAAAATCTGTTATAGAAGGTTCTTCCCTACAGAAGCCAGAAACAGTCGACAAAGTCAGACAGATGACAATAAGAAATAAATATGTTCACATACAGATCATTCTGCCATGTCATTTTAAGATTTCAGACCAGTCTGAATTCATCAACAGGCAAGAGAGCTTACAACGAGCTTTATGAATTGCATTCTCATTATATTGGCTTTGCCCACAAGTCTTGTACCCCAAGACCTCTGAGGGTGGTTTCTCCCAGCTGTCCTAGTCTTAGGGCAGCATCTGCTGGTTAATTCATGGATGGACAAAAAGTGACAATTTGTGAACAATATGAACATTTCTTTTAGTTGGAGGTAACTGTTGCCTTGGTGACTGTAATGTGTGAAAGGTCATCTCTTAATGATGATCACCCCAAGTCTCTAGGAGCCGGGCAAGTCTATGAGCTGAAGAAAGTCTTTGTATAAATATATGCTTGCTGGAGCCCAAGGTGGGCTGGACGGGGACTTTGGAAACATCTCTCTAGAGATACATTTGAATATTCAACACTGGACTTACTTGCTGATACTAAGAATCTAGTACCAACAGAGGTTTCAAGAACAGAAACCCATAATAGTTAGGAAGTAAAGCTTAATTTCCCTCAAGTAAGCTTCCTTGGAGTGTACGGGGGAGCTGAACATTGAAGCAGCCACTGCCTGCTCTTCTTCTAACATATCCTATGTGTAACTCTGATTTTATACACCAGGAAGTACGCATTCCATTCGAACACAGCACATCTGATTGGAATAAAGCAACTGGAAATTAAAAAGGACTGGTGGTCTAAAACTCCAGAGCTCTCCACCATCTTCTGCAACATCCCTCTGTCTCTTCCCTGCAGTCAATAGCGCCACTTCCAGGGCCAGTGACGCGGTTGGTGGGTTCCATTGGTAGGAACTCTGGAGGGAGAGTAAAATCATGATGTCGCTGCCAAAACGGCGAAACCTGAAAAGCGTCTGGGGACTTCCCAGGGCACTCGCGCTCCTCGGAGCTACCGGCATCTCCATAACAACTGGTTTTCGCTCTTCCTCGGCTCCACGACTCCGCGGCGCAGGGGAAGCCGAGGATAGGCAAAGGATCGCTCTAGTTAAAAGATACCTGGAGCTAGCGCCTCCCAACGTTGGGGGATGTGATTAACAGTTCATTTCTAGAGATTTCCGGAGTTTTGCCCAGGACTTCAACCCAGCGCCTCGCCCTTCCCCCACTGCGCCCCTCCCCCTCCGCATCCGCCTTTCTCTTTATTTTATACAAGCACACACGTAAGCACACTGGGGGTGGGGGAATTTATTGTGCCTCCTTCTTGAAGTTCATCTTTTTCCTTTCAACTTACTTTCCGCCAACACGTGACCTCTCCCAGCCTGCGCAGTCACTGGTGGAAGTGTTGTGGCCAGTGCGGGGCTTCCTGATAGAACCCCCTCCCGGTACTCGCTTCCGAAGCCCACCTTTTTGAGCGTGGCACCAGCTCTCAACCCCTGCTAACAGGAGGTACCTGTGATAAGGCAGCATATCGAGGAAGGAAGCTCCGAGCCGACGTGAAGCCCAGAGCCTAGCACCGATCACCCCCCTTACACAATCCCCCCAGCAAGCCCCAAGCCTTTCCCCTGCGCTAGGAGCCTCTAGAGCTTGCGGGGCGGACCTAGCTGCACGCAGGGGCTGCTAACTCGCTTTTGAGAAGCCATAAGCCATTAGAGTAAACGCAGTCATAACTTCATTCAACTCAAGCCGCTTGAGAGCTCGGCTTACACAGGTTCCTGCGGGCAACTAGTGGCTCGCCCGGGTGCCTCTCGCCTAGTCATCAGTCCCTAAGAGGAAAAGGGAAAGTTACCGGGCTGATGCGCTCTTCCATGCACGCAGTTGTTCCTTAGGACAAGTCACTCCCGCTCCACCACCACCCTCCCCCAATTGGATCATCACTCACGACCACGTCCGCTGGAGACCCTTAGTCATGGTGGGGGAGGGGGAAGGGCATGAACTTTTCTAAGAAGTTTCCTTTTTACCAGGGGAGTCACAGTGAGTTGGTCACGTAATCAGCTCAGAGCGGCTGTCCTTGCCCCCTCCCCTCGCCCCCTCCCCGTTGCGCGTTTCTGGTATTCTTATTAAAGCGGTAGCCCGCTGGTGCAGAAAAGCAACAAGTTCCCCAGCGGTCTTCCCGCCCTAGTCTGACAAGGCGAAGGTTTTCTTACCTGGAGACAGGGAAATCTCCTGAGCCGAGCTCATCTTTGCCAGAGCCCCGGGTATGACCTGAGTAGTGGGCAAAGGAGCGGTGTGCAGACTGAATTATTTTTATGGGGGTACTCTGAAACTCCCTCACTTTCTCTGGGAACTTTTTGTGCTAGGACGCAGTGACAGGCGGCGAGAAGGATGCTTGAGAAAACACTCGCTATATAGCAGGGCAATTGGACAGTCATTGGTAACCTCGCTCATTCATTAGAATCACGTATGAACTCAAAGGGAAACGTGTCTCTCAAAACGAGGGCGTTTGCGTAAATCTATAGGTTTTCAACATCGATGCCAGTTGCTTTGTCTTCTGTATTCGTCAAGGTGGTTGAGAGTTTAAGCTTGCGGATATTGCAAAGGGTTATTAGATTCATAAGTCACACCAAGTGGTGGGCGATCCACTGAGCAAAGCCGAACTTCTCACATGATGACTTCAAACAAGACACATTACCTTCCAGCATCTGTTGGAGAGACGAGATTTTAAGACACTGAGTCTCCAGGACAGCAAAGCCACAATGGTGAGTAGCAATAAACCCTGCATAATAATTGAAAATCTTGACATGTTGCCTAACAACAGGAATATCACGGTTCTTCCTGGCACTTCACACGCCAAAGAACAGCAGCTATTCAGGCCAGGGGAATCGGGTTTTACCCACTGCAACTTTAATTGGAATCATTTGAGATTTAACACAGCAGTGTGGAACTGCGTGGAACAAACTTGGAACTGGAGGGGGTTGTTATACTGGCTGTTCAAAGCTGACGCTTGTCTGCCAGCCGTCTTGTATTCCATTCTTTGCTTTACTGTATGGTGTATGAGCATATTGTATGATTTATATGTGGGCATGTAATTGACATCCGCAAAGGGGTTAATTTCCATCTAAAAACAATAATGCTGTTATAGGTTGGGGTTGGGAGTGGAGAGGGTAAGAATTGGGTAGAGACTAAGAGTTAAGGTGGAGTTGGGGGAGAGAGGAATAAGCCAGAAGTCCCTGTCATCGATAATAAAATGGGTAATGCTCTCATACATGAAAAGGGTCTCATCAACATGTGATCAACTATTAACAGGATGGCTTTGGCAAAGCCATCCGCACGTGACAAAACGTAAGGAAGTGGAAGAAACCGACTAGAGCAATATCAAGTACCACTTAATTAGAGATTTTTTTAGCCTTTTCCTCCTGCTGCGCCGGGTGTGTGATCCGGGCTAGCAGAGTCCATTCAGCACCTTGGACAGAGCCAGCGGATTTGTCCGAGGTGGTAGTACTTCATCCAGGTATTCTTTTCCTCGCTGTCAAGCCAACCCGGTGTCGCCCTTAAAAAGCGTCTTTTCCGAGGTTCGGCTCACACTGAGATCGGGGCTGGAGAGAGAGTCAGATTTTGGAGCGGAGCGTTTGGAGAGCGAGCCCCAGTTTGGTCCCCTCATTGAGCTCGCTGAAGTTGGCTTCCTAGCGGTGTAGGCTGGAATAGACTCTTGGCAAGCTCCGGGTTGGTATACTGGGTTAACTTTGGGAAATGCAAGTGTTTATCTCCAGGATCTAGCCACCGGGGTGGTGTAAGCCGCAAAGAAGGTAAGCACCGGGGCGGGGACCCTGCATCCCCAATTCTTGAGCTATTTTGATACTCGATCTTCCGGAAAGGACACGTAGTGGAGCGGAGGAAGTGGAGGGAGAGCATGAGAAAGGGTTGTTTCTTGGTATTTGCCCAGTTTAAATTACCCTAGGTGAGAACCTGGGGGCAAATCGAGGTGGGGGAAGCTCAACCTTCCTGCGGATATAGTGAGTTTAGTTAACTTGGAACCGCAAATATCTGATTCAAATGTAAGACCTCTCTTAGTCCCCCCCTTCCCCTCCCTCTTTTCCGTTCTTTTTGCTTGTGTGTGGTGTGTATGCGTGTACAGTAGATTCATTACTAATTATGAAGCTTTTACACAACATTCGATTTCCTAAAATGTGACTTTGTACCATTTAAAATCAGACGATGGAGGGAGTGTGCAGTGGGAAAGAGGAGGTGGAGGCTGGAAAGAGGGAAGGAGGCTAGCTAAATACCCACAAAATGAATCAAGGTAATTTCAGCTCCTCTAGTGAGGAGGATTCATTCTCTCAGGATCCCTGCCTCCCTCTCTTCCCCCTCCCTCCCTCCTTCCCGCCCCCCTTCTTCCACCCCGCCCCCTCCTCCTGCCTCCATCCCTCCCTCATTTTCTCTCTACCTCTCCTTAGCCCTCGCGATCCTCGCTGGATAGTTCTTTATGTTTTGGGTTTTTTGTTTGTTTGTTTGTTTGTTTTTAATTTTTTCCCCTTTCTATCTTCCCTCCCGAGAGTTCCGGGTTCTGGCTTGGAAGGCTCCCGCTTTCTCAAGGGAAGGGGAGCCGCTGAGACTGTGCTCCACTCCCTGCCGGGCCGGATGCCTCATTGAGCCCAGGTCCGAGTCAGTCGGGGTAACTCAGGGAAAGGGGGGACTCCGCTCGGGAAGTGGAAGGTCCTTTCTGGATCCAGGAGTCCGGGAGCGGCCCGGGGAGGGGGCCTGGGAGGCTAGCGGAGGTGGAGAATACTCGTAGCTCCGTGCGGCGGCTGGACAGAGCCACCAATCAGCGGGGCGCGCAAAACGCCCAGTCGGGCGAGGTTGTGTCCACTGACGCCGGTGGAGGGCCTAGGCTCTCCGCCGAACTGCCGCCACCACCTGGGTGGGCTGGTAGCTTAGCAGGGAGTGGAGATGGAGGGAATGGGGGTAAGCTAGACGCGGGCTGGGAGCCGCCCAGCCTTCTCCTCCAACTCCCCTGCCCCCGCCTGCGCCCCCGGGGGACCTAGAGCGCCCAGAGCGTGCTGCCGCGCTGTCCTCCAGCTTCTCTTCCGGGAGTTCAGGGACTTGCGCGCCCCTGGGGGAGGGGTGAGGGCACCTATCCACACTCCTACAGCCCTCATTCCCACCGCTCCCATGGCCCTTTGTTCAGGCCAGGAGCCTTGCCCTGCCGCAGCTTTCTATCCAAGGCTTGGTGCCTCCAGACCCCTCCCCAAATAAGGCTTGGGATGTGGGTAAGGGACGTTATTTGGGGAGGGGGACGATTTATGAAACTCAAGATTATTTTAAATGAAGGAAAGAATTCCAACTCTGCGCAGGTGGAAATGATGGATTCATAGGCGATGTGAGGATATTGTGGAAATTTGGGGGGGTGGGACAGGCAGTTGGATCAGATGACTGCCCATAGGCTGTTCGCCACACAAAGGGAGCGTAGGGCAGGGTTTACGGATCAAGCCTGCAGCGAATGGGGCACAGACAGTTCCGGGATCCAGGCGTTTTCTCAGTCAGATCTACGTGAAGGGAGCGGAGGGGAGGGGCCGGGAGGGAAGCGTGGCGGGAGGGGCCGGGCTTGGGGGCGGGGGGATTTCGGATCAGTCTGATGCAATTCCAAGCGTGCTGCAAAGGAACTCCAAGGCGCCCGCATCACCATCGCCACCCACCCTTCCCAGATGGTGCTGTTTTAAATACGGATCTGCAGGGCTGAACGCAGAACTGGGAGATTTATTGCAAAATCCTGAGAAGGGGGGCCGGGGACAGGGAACCAAGGGACAGAATTTAAAGGTGCAACGCCTGCTTTTCCCCAACCCAGCGGCAACCGGTTGGATATTTTTTTTTCTTCTTTTCTTTTTTCCTTCTTTCCTTCTTTTTTTTTTCTTTATGTCTGCCTATCTTTGGATCTAATTCACTAAGGAAGAGGTGTAAATATTGTGACATTTCGAGGAGGCTTAATGGATAGGGGGAAAAAATCATCTGTCATTCTAAATTGCAGAGTTTTCCTCCCGCGCCATGCCTTGCTTGCGAATACTTGGGGCTGCCTAATACAGTTGCTAGGGTTTTAGAGGAACGCTTCGTTAAGGGAATATTATGTTTTTAGTCCACTTGACAATTTGTCTGGCAGTTGAACGGAGAAAATTGTAGGTATCATGTCGGTGGGCGGCAAGGGGGGAAAATACTTTCCAGTCTAATTATTTTAACCTTGGTATTTTTTTAACAACTAAATACGCCTCAAAAGTGTCACGTCATCCTCTTACACCCAAGCATCCTTGACTTGTAAGGAGAGATGGTTTCGACTGTCACTTTAAGAATGGTGCCCCTGGAATTCACTATTTTTATATATTAACATAAAAGCAAAGAATTTCAATTGTTCTTTTGAGAGTCAGAAGATTAAAGATGGTAGTAAGTAAGTGGAGAAGGAGGGAGAAAGAGATGGGGAGAAAAAAGGGGGAGAGATTTTGACCTTATCATTTTAATATTAACCTACATGTCTGTAGGTTAGATTTTTACCTTGTTAAAAACTCCCTTAGTGGGATGTATAAGTACTGTATCAGATGTAAATACGTTCCACTTTCATCTTGCCAAAACCTTTTCCAGTATTGATAATAAGACCCACAACACAGCAAATTTTAGAGGACAGGGGGGGAAAAAAGCTGTCTGAATAGGCTTTGCAAACTGCCACTCCAGAAGTGGGCTACATCACTATGCCTTCAGAGTTTGTACTTGATTGAACCAGAGCCCTTACTAATTAAGAAGATCGTCTCATCTGTATGGTCAAGGCAGCAAATGGAGATTGTTAAAAGCAAGTGATTAATTGACTTGCTAAATATTGTCAGTTATCTATCAGTGTGAACTGGAGAGACGCTTTGAAAAGGATCTACCTGTGTAAGCTGCAGCTTTCATTTGCACTTTCCCTACCGAGTCTTTAAATTCTTAATGAGAAAAGCTGGTGAATTTAGCGACTTTCCTTTTCCTGGCCTGTCTTCTAGGGGAAACTTTCATAAGAATCAACACCAGCAATGAGAGAGAATACAAGACAGTGGGTAACCACACAGCAGAAAAGCAGCCACAAAAGTCAGCAAGTGGATTGAGGCAGTTCAAACTAAAAAATGACTTACAAAAGGTGGTTGGGTTTTTTTCATTTATTCTGTGATCTTGAGGCCATGCTCCAAATCACTCAGATAGCATTCATTTGGTCACAATACTTCGTCTGTTAGATAAAATGATGTCCTACTGAAGAGGTGGTTTTCTTACTAAATACATTCTTCTACGTAATTTTTGCTTTTAATTAGAGCAAACTTGTCCAACCCTGCAAGTGATTCTAGTGAATATAAACTGATATCATCTGATATAAAAACTCTGCTGAAAACTAAATTTGTACAGAACAGCACTGACTTGCCAGAAAAATATCTATTTTTGTAGCTTTTTTTCACTCTATGGATAATTTAATGAGTTGCCTATTTTAATTTTACAACTGCTACCTCAGAAGTATCTCAAATTATCTTTCTTTTGCTGATTTTTTTTCCTCTGCTGATCTGTTAGTGGTGTGTCTCTCTGTGTGTGTATGTGTGTGTATGTGTATTTCTAGTGGGAGTTTAACAAGCAGCTAGTCTCTTAAAATTACATACCGTAATCCCCATAAAGAACACTGTGTAGTAGTTAATAATAAAATAAACATTAGCATTCAGTGAACGTTTACCACGACTGAGTGCTGTGGAAGTGAAGGGGTTGCCTTAAGTGGAGAAGATTAAATTTTTAAACAATAAAATGTTCTCTCCCCTTCTGGCTTCAGAGTGAGTATAATTTCAAGACTATAAAGTCTTACATCTTTTATTTGGAAATGTAAAGCTGTTGCTTTCACAAGTGTCTCTTGAGAAAAAAACATATGTTCTATAAACAGTAACCACCACCACCCCAGTTTGACACCACGGGTCAAAATATTGAGTTATTATTCTGCCTCCATTCCTACTTGGTGAGTTTTTTGTTTGATTGTTTCTAATTTAGGCAAATCTTCATCTTTTTCCCCTCCTTCCCCTTTTCTCTTTCATGGAAACACTGTTAAAGAATCCTGTAAATTTTTTTTTAACTATTGTGCAGTACTACAAATGTGTATTTCCTAGTAAGAGCATTTCAGGAGGTATTTAGACAACTCACTATAGCTTTCTTCATTTAATTTCCATATGGGCTATGTGGGGTGGGATTCATTATGGCCTTTTACAGAGGCAACTGGAGTGCCAAGCTGCAGAGACATACCAAAGTGGACATGGACAGGCTGTGGACTCAGAATCTGTCCCTTCAGATGTCAAGGATTACAACTGTCCAGTGTCCATCATACCACCACAGACATAACTAAGGCCTATGAGGAAATTTTAGATATAATTTCTCCCTAGTTTGATTTACTTAATTTTAAAAATAAAGATCTACAAACATTATCCAAAGGAGGTCAAGCTATTGGAAAATTTTAACCAGTCCATGACCTTGCCTTGCTAAATTCTTCTTCCTCTCTCTCTAAGTTGGAGGCTCAAAGGAGGCAGGAATCTTCCTGTGGCTGACACACTAGCTAAGTCACAGTCACTAATTCTCCCAAAAAACAAACACAGAAGATAGGCCAAAGCCAAGAAGTACATTACTTTTACTCATGAGTCATAGAATCTAATGGCTAGATATTTGTCAGAGGTCACTTAGCCCAGCCCATATCCGATGTATGAGTTCATGCTGGCTTGCTTTCTTTCAACCCTCTGGAATTTCATCCTGGTCTTGGATTCCTGGATACTTGTTTACCTTGGTAGGATAATGTTTGCATATCTTAAGTGGATCATGATGACATTTGTTCCCAAAGTCTGCCTTCTGCAGAAAATTACCAGCCACAATTTTATTCTATACATATTAAATATCAATTAATTATGAGTCCCAAACTGTATCAGAATTGGAAGATTCAGCCATGAGCAAGACTGAATGATCCTTATCTTGCTAGAACTTGTAGACTGGTGACAAAATCTGGTTCCTTGGTGAATACAGACATCTGGATTTGTACTTTCTTCAACAAAACACAGTGACTCAGATTTAAAGCCATAGTTCAAGCTTTATCCTCAACTCATTATTAATAGCTAAAAGGTCATTCAAATTAGTTTCTGTTTCCTTACCCAAGAACAGAAAATATGTTTTCAGGAGAAATTCTAAAGCACATTTCTGTACTATGTTTGACTGATACACAAGATACAACCTGGGTGGGATATATGGACACACAGGAGGCTGAAATAGAAGGATTACAAGTTCAAGGCCTACCTGGCCTACAGAGTGAATTCAAAGTCAGTTTGGGCAACTTGGTGGAACCCTGTCTCAAAATGGAAAGTAGAAAGACAGCTGAAGCAGTTCAAAGGTAGCACATATGCCTGGTATGCATTAGATTCTGGAAGTCATTCCCCAGTATTATAGGAGATTTGCACTGGAATAATTTCCCATTTCTTCATGAGAAGTAGAGTTTAAGTTACCCTAAACTTCAATAGGGACTATCAATTTTTTACTTTCTAAATATAGCTTTAGAAACTTAAATGCAATTTATTTGAGACCCACATAGGTGGAATATGAGAGCTTAATTTACTGTTTTTCTCAAAAATGATGATGATGATGATAGAATATAGCCTTACATTTCTTCAGACTCATTTTTAGGGAAACAATGTGGTATGATCACACCATCAAATTTTATGATGTTTTCTTTGTAAAATTTTTGTTCTATTTTTATGTCATTTCTTTTTAAAATTAAAGATATTGCATGCCGTAAGTGTCTTGTTTTTACAAATAATGCATTATAAGTATGTGATCATTGATAATTAGATGGACCAACCAAGAGAAACATGAAAGAGAACTGGTAACTCAAGGCCTGCAGAAGGTGTGTGGGCATTTGGACATCCAGGAAATGCTATAGATCTGTCCTTAGCTAACTCAGCCTGGTGGAGATAATTAAGAAAAAATGTGGGTGTAGAAAGACTGCAAGCCCTTCCCTGGGATTGGCTAGACTGCTGCAGTAGTTCAAAAACAATTGGCACAGCCACCCACACTGGACATGATTGCCCTTTGATGAGGCAGCTATTGACTTTTATAAAGATGCCATATTTAAAATAACTTCTGATGCACTAGGGATGACAGACATCACTCTTGAATTCTATTTTAGACAAATGGCAAAATATATTTCAAAGTATTAACTTTAAAAAATAGACCTTAAGGAAAGTTTCTATAAGCTAGCCTTTTAGCATTTTGTAATTCCCAAATTAGCAATTCAACCTGAAGCTGGTAGAAACATGTATAATCTATCTCTGGGTTTTTATTATTCATGCTACATATATGCGATATGTTAAACAAATAAGGGAATTTCTCTGGATTACTGTGGGAAATAGAAATGACTTTTCCACTGTTTTTAACCTCTGAGTGAAGGCATCCTACTTGAAAACTAGAAAGTAGCAGCCAAGAGCAGAAGAAAATGTGAAGATTTTGGTACCAGAATATGTGGTAAGTGCTGTGATATCTAGAAATCCCTCATAATCTATATCAGTACCAGAATAAGTTAGAGCTAAGATCTCTTGAGGTTCAAGGAAACATATCAAATACCCACAATCTTTAAATATTAAAACCTTTGTAAGATGAAATATGCAAATTAAGTGTTTGCATGAAAGTTCCCGAAATGTGAAGTGGAGCATGGCTGGATGGATGAATGGAAAAGTAGGGGAAATGTATAGTAAACTGAGTAGAGACATAATCTGGGGACTCTGTGAGTATTCCTTCAGGCCTTTTCCCCCCAGGGTCTGATCTCTGCCTTCCATGCTCATAATTGTTCTAATTACTTCAGTAGGAAACAGTGGGGTTTTTTGACTTTCACCTTCATCCTCCTCTGAGAACTTCTTCCTCTCCAACTACTTCCATAATCAATATTCAAGAATTAAGCTATTTTTTCCAACATGTTGAACATGAGATTTGTAGTCTTAGTGTGTGTGTGTAGCATAAACTCTTGGCAGTCTGATAAACCCTTTGTAGACTCATCTCAGAATACTACTTCAAAATGAATATAATAAAGCGTCTATGGTTACTGAGGAAATCAATTCCATTATATACAGCAATAGTAATATAAAAATGTAACATTTTGTGTGACATAGAAATATATCTTCTCTTATATTGAATAAGATCTAGCAGCAAAATTATTTTTTTGATACTTAGGCACTCATATATTCTGAAATAACTAACAATTGGGATGTCTAACTTCTACTTGTAATAAAGTCTGCAAATACTACTGGATAATATCCCCTACACGTTTGACAATAGAACATGCAGGAGGCACTTATTAACATAGCATTGATTCAGGAATGTGAATTTAGCCAATGTCAACATTAGCCATTTGGTTTTCCTTTCTGGCAAGGAAATTGTCATTAGAAGAAAATATGTTAAATTCACTTTTGCTGTTAAACAAGCTACACAGTGGGTAGAAGACCAAGTGAGGAGATAGACAGTCACGATGTGGTGGGTGCTTTTCCTTTGCACTCCCTTTTATCCTAACGTGTATTCTTAGTATTGGCCTCACAACTCCACAGCTCTAGAAATTGATGCCTCCTGTGAAAAGGATAGGAAGTTCAGGAGGTGGGATATAGCTCAGTGATAGAGTGCTTGCTTAGCATACATTAAGTCCTGGGTTTGATCACCAACACAGTCACCCCCTCAAAACAGATCTTCAAAGTTTAAGATCTGGCCATTAACTTAGGGGACTGCTGTCCCCAGAAAGCTAGTACAACCTCCACAAACTCAACCAGTCTGAAGTCTCTCCCATGTTTGTCATGGCTACAGTTACACAAATTGTGAGGTGAGGGGACATCTGTTTTGCATTCAGCCTGCCCTAAGCTCTTTGCTTTGTGCTGGACATATATTATTTGACCCTCACAGTAACTCTCGGGGACAGATTATATCCTAATTATATAAACAAGGAAACTAGAGCTCACGGAGTTTAAGTCATTTGCCCAAACAAACACAGTAAATCTTAAGTGGAGAAGCTGAACTTCAGACCTAAAGTTTTCTGACTTCTGCGCTGATTTAAAATCCTGCCTTCTAAGCCAGGTCTTTTGGTGGAGGCCTATAATCCAACTTTTTCAGGAGGTCGAAGTTGGAAGGAGGCGAGTTCAAGGCCTGTTTGGATAACATGTGGAGATTCTATCTTAAAATATAAAATAAATACATAAATAAAGCTGAGGACATGACTCACAGGTAGAATATTTGCCTAGCATGTGTGAGACCCTAGGTTCAATTCCCAATACAAAGGATGGGAGAAGAAAAGGAAGGGAGGGGAAGGAATGAGGAGGAAGGGAGGGTGGGAGGGAGGGAAAGGAATGAGGAGGAAGGGAGGGTGGGAGGGAGGGAAAGGAGTGAAGGGAAGGAAGGAGGGAGGGAGAGAGGGAGGGAGGGAGGGAGGGAGGGAGATACTTGGCGCCATGAAAGCCTTCCTTTCAATTTCAGATGCCTTAGACATGTGTTTCTTTTTGTTTTCCTTCTTTTTTCTTTCTTTTCTTTTTTTTGTTTTTTGTTTGTTTGTTTGTTTTTGAGACAGGGTTTTATTGTGTAATAGCCATGGCTGTCCCGAAACTAGCTCTGTAGACCAGGCTGGCCTCAAATTTACAGAGATTTGCCTGTCTCTGCCTCCCCAGTGCCGGTATTAAAGGGGTGTGCCACCACACCAGGCAATCAGGGTATCTTCTTAAGCAGTCTTCACCACACCTCTTTACAATAGGCGATAGTCTCAATTTTGGTGGCTAGAAACACTAGTTATAATATTTGCTAGCTGATGGAAGACTTTCAAGTGAGTGATTGTTACTTTTCATTTTATAGCAATCTGGCAACGCTGGGCTCTAACCTGTGGCTTTCTAATGCCGAAGCTCTCTTTTAATTATTAACCTAACCTGCATATCTTTATGCAATTTTCGCCGTTAAAATTGGTCTCGTGTCTCAGACACTATCAATACAGAATTTGCCAAAACTTAGTATCTAGCCCAGCTAGAGGTCTGAGGCTCTTACCTGCACGTTCTTACACTCACTTCTGCTGATTTCCCAATGGAGGCTGTCTCACTCCTTTCTTGTTTAGAACAGTTTCAAATGAGTTGACTTCTAAGAGTTATTGAGTAAGAAACGTTATAAATTGTTTAGATTGGGATTTAGTGTGTTTAGAAGCCATTTCATAAGTTTGCCTTTTCTAACTGTTACTGGCTGTGGTGCTGCAGATGCTCAGATGAGGAACACCCTCTCCAAAGACACACAGTCGATGACAAACCTCCAAAAGTTACATGTTGTTTACAGATATGGAGAAGAAGAAAATGGACAAGCGCAGCCTGAAACGTAATTGCAGGCTTATAGTTCCTGCTGGGGACTAAGATGTTTATTGGCTTTCCTTGTGCAATTCAGTGTTCTTCCTCTAAGGGCTCCACTCCAAACTTGAAATCTCTCTGGAAATCCATCTCATTTGGGAGAATGCCAGGAATGGTATCTGGGTCCTTTGTGTCTTATACCAACTCAGAAGTAAAAACACCAGCTCTAGATAAGTAGCTGCATAGAAAAGGGAGTCATGAATCTTCTTGGATGTCTTCTTGAAAAATTGCATTCATCTTTCACCTAGGAAGCAACTTACAAAAACAGCATGATTCAAAATGATTGATTGAAGGCATGTTGATAAGTCTTAGCACAAGTCAGTGGTGTTTTCAGAGATGCTAAAGACACATGAGGGGTTAAAGATGCTGAGGTCTATGGAAAGAACTTATTCCAATTCTATCCCAATTTGGGCAAGGAAGGACATTGGATTCTTTATACATTTGCTGTGGACTGTAAAGTCATGATGATGGATGAAACAGACAGGAAAGTGTGATTCTAGGTATCAGACTGGTTAGTGTAATTTTTATGTGATTAGATTTATTCTATTAACTTCATTCTACTTAGGTTTTATGTGTTAACAAAATGGTTTTCAGGGAATAAAAGTTTCAATGGTAATGTAGTATTACATAGCCCTTATTTTTCTAAGAGATTATACAAAAGTGGTAACACAAACTTGAAAACAGTATTCAATACAATTAAATAGTAATTTAATTGTTAAAAGTCCACAATTTGAGATACTAAGTAGAGCACTGAACATCATTTACTCCTAAACAGTATTGTGTGTGACTGGGTTGGGGTCGGAGTACTGAGTATCCTGTCCAGGATCTGTTCTTTTAAAAAAAAAATGCAGCATGTTTATGCTAAGGATAAAGATTCAGCTTTGATATAAAGACTTGTTCTTTTCTAAAACAACCATGTCTGTCTCTAACTTGCAAGGGATGATTTGTCAATCTGATTGACTCTTCTCCCTTGGTTTTCCCCCTTACAGCTGTGTTCAGATAACTCAAGATTCCCATGTTTCCTGAGTCCTGGTTAATTTCACACACATGTTGAATGCAGGGCTACACATTTTCAGAAGAATATGGAGACCTTGGAGGAGGTCCAGAGTAGAGGAAGGGAAGTGATGAATGGGCTGGAAGCAGGAGTTTACGAAGAAGGTTGTGAGATTTGATCTGCTACGAGAAAAGTGTGAGTGGTGACTTAGCAACACCAGGAAGTTAATAAGCAGCTGTTCTTCATCTGCAGTAAGGTTGGATGAAGTGAAATAAGATACGAACTGTAACAACAATGAAAATATGCTATAAGAAGGAGCTTCCAAGTGCTAGCAACGCTAGATTCCAGAAGCTCTGAGAAGGAGACTTAATCTACTTCCCTGCTCTATAATGCTAGGCCTATTAAGTAGAGAGGAAGACCCCAAACAGCCATCCCAGGAGCTGGGAGACAGCGCAGTCTGAAAAGTATTTGCTCCAAATTAAGAAGACCCGAGTTTGACCTTCAGAACCCATTTAAAATGCCAGGTGTGGTTACTTGTCGAGGTTCAGACAGGCAGATCCCTGGAATTTGTTAATCAGGTACCATAGCCTAACCAGCAGCTCCAGCCAGTGAGAGACCCTTTCTCCAGAAAAGCAAGGTGGTGGTACTTTAGGAAGGAAAAGTGCCCGAGGAACAACACCCAAGCTTGACATCTGACCTCCTCCGCAATCATATACTTATGCCTTTAAATCCACATAAATACACAGATAAACACACCCACACATACCACTTCCAGGCTTATCTTAAAAACAAACTACCTAGGGGCTAGAGCGATGGCTCTGCAGATAGGAGCACGTACTGCTCAGGCAGGGGACCCAGGTTTTGTTCCTAGAGCCCACAACAGGTGGTTGACAACTGCCTAAAATTCCAGTCCCAGGCACCTGCAAACATGTGGTACACAGACATACACATGTGGTACACAGACATACACAAAGAATCTTTTTAGGAAAAAAGTTACCTAATCATTTGCCAAAAAATTATTTACCTCTAGTAAATATCACTTGCCCCATTTCTTCTCAACCACTCTTTCCATTCTTCTTTGCTTGTTTTATGAAAGCACAGCTCACCATGAATGCCAGCTAACTCTAGCGTGCCCCCCAACCCTTACATACCCCTCAGCCTCAGAGGAAAGTTTCTAATATGTGGGACATGCAGATGATCTATACTGGATAATAAGCCGAAGACAAAACAGCGCATGCTTTTATCTTTGGCAAATTCACAAATGGCCCTTGAACTACACTGTCACTCATGGCCAAGATGATAAACTCCTAAAGTATGTAGACATTTTTTTATTTATCTGTTTGTGTCCTAACATGTAGAATAATGGTTAACACTTTGTTGATGGCCAACAAATTATAACCAATTGAATGAATTTAATCATGAAGTGATGGGAAGCTGAAATTGATAAAGTGGTGACTTCTGGATACTTCCAGATTGATATTATGTGTTAGACAGTTCCAAAACTTAACCTTGCTGCATGAATGTGCTGTGGAGTCCCACCACCATTACCACCACCACCACCACGTGTCTAGGTAGAACCAAGAGAGAATTGTACAACCCGCCCAGGTCTTTCAATACAAAGTTCACTTAACAAAGACACACATATCAAAATTACAGGAAAAATAGCCCAAGTTCTTGATGCATGCTCTTACTACGACTTTGGGAAGCACCATGATTATTTTGTTTTCAGACTTTTCTTTTATCCACGAAAAATGTGACATTTAATAGCAGAAAATCTCTCACTTAAACCATCATATATTTAAAAAAAATAGTTGCATCTCAAAAATTCTCTGGATATCTGCTTCATTGTCCTGAAACCCAGTAATTTAAGTTTGTCCATGCTTTCCATGGCTCTTCTCCCACCACAAACAACAAACACCCTGGTTTGTAACTCCAGCTCTTATTTTCCAAGCCAACAGTTTTGTACCCTTGTGACTATGTTCATAACCATATTATAATGAGTAAATTAATGTCGCTTTCATTGTTAATCTTTCTGTGTTCTCAGGGAAGATCGGTTAACTTAGAGGAAGGCTCACAAGTAGACAATTCTCAAATGTTTGGGGGATTAGCCTCAATAGCTTCATAATGGTTTTTATGGTGTTCATCTTGAACTAGACAAGTATTTCCAGATGGGACTTTTTCCACCCTCCTTTTCAACACTCAATACCTAGGCCTTTGTAATCTTTCCTGCTCCATTCCCGTTCCCTTGCTTTTATCTTTCAATACCAGGCTGCCAGGATACATAATTCCTATAACAGGTGTTGGCTAATTTGGCCACGTCTCAGTATGATATAGAGTTATTTTTATGCTTTGTTAGACACTTACAGAGAAGTCCTACCCAATGAATAAGGAAACTGTTTTCTCTTAAGGTATTTATCTCAGAACAGGTCTCATTCAATGATCGGAAAGACTATGACTGACACAGTTCAAGGCGAAACTAGACCTTGGAAATCATGCAGCACGGATTTGAAAACATATTTGTCACCCTACTCTTCAGAGAAGTTTTCTGTTTACTTACTATTTTCCTATGTTAATTACTTCCTCTAATTTTCAGCAGTGTTTGGGGTCATTTCATTTGATACTAGACATTTTTTCGAAGAAGAATAAAGATGGAAGTAACCAAGAGACTTCAGTAAACGCAATTAAACATAAAATGCTTATGACGAGAGCAGAACTGACCTCAGCCAATTAAAATTATTAATAGAAAAATATGTTAGCATCAAATCTGATCCTATTGCCTCTGTTCCCACTTGGGTAATGAGGATTAGTTTGTATTTCCTGACAAGAATAGATGGGAAGTCACATTTCTGCCTCACTTGAAATATTGAGTATTAGGCAAGAAACCAAAGGAATTTTAAGACTTGGACTCACTCAAAATTAACTTTTAAGCCCCAAAGCAATGGTATTCCTTTTCTTCGTAGGTTTTTTTTTGTTCCCTTTAATAGTAGTTGGCATCACAAACTTAGAAGGAACTTTTGCTCCCAATAACAATCTTTTATGTTAGAAGCCAATCTTAAAAAAAAAAAAGAAAACACGCGTTTAATTTTATTAAACATTGCCTTTGAGCAAAATACGAAAGTAATGTTAATGCTTTAGCATGCACCTATACTGCAGGGCACTCAAGAGTTCAAGTCCAAAGCCAGCATGAGCAGAATAACAAGTCTGCCTAAAATAAAGGGAATGCCTTCTGTTCAAAGTTAGACCTTAGGCCCCCAAAACTAGCTAAACATATTACCAGTATGAATTTTCTAAAAAAGAATTTATAACTTTCGGCAGAGTGCTGGTACCTGATTCATCTTGGCTTTGTTGTTCTTCAGAGTAAGGGGACCTTTCTATGGCAAATAGATAAATGTCTTTAGTCTGGCCTCTTACTGCTCAGTTATTGCCGTATTCACAAATCAGGAAATTTGGAGATACTCAAAAGTGAGAAGAAGTCTATTTCGTCAGACTTATCCGAATTGGCACTTGATCTTCTGCCCAAAACACTCCTGCATTTCTGACTCGTATGTCTTTTTCTCAGTAAAAATGCACCACCCACTGGAAAGGGAAGACACGAACATTTATTTCTATAATGTCAAGGGAGAGGGGGATGACAAGAGCAGCCTTGCCATGGGAGCGCTAGCAGGGCAATGTGAGTTCTGCAGATGGAGGATTAGACAGAGCGTCTATCTGAGCAGCAATGGCAATGCTAGCAAGGACATTTGCTTGCAAGGGTGTTTTTCAGAAAAGAAATAAATAACAACAGGTTCTTTGTTAGTGTACATTCTTGATTAGTATACATTTGGAAAGTAGGCATCAGTTTGAAGCTGACTTAAAGCTATTTTATCCTTTTAAAGTTGGGGTTAGGACTACTCCAGTCCTTTGAAAAGATGGACAGGTAGTTTTGAAAGATTATAACATAGCGACTTAAGTTATAGCAATTGAAGAAATCATAGTTGCCTTCAGCCTATACCCTAGGAAGAAATACAGAGAGTCTTGTAGGGGCCCAAACCCAAACTCATCTCCTCTATTGCTCTCTCTTTCTTTTGCACATTTCATACACAGTAGCTAATGCACAATAAACTCCGCCATCTGTGCTGTAGGATCCTTTCAATTGGTCACGTGCTCCGTCGAATTGACAGAGGTGCAATGTCAACTGTGAGTGACACTCTAAGAATATGCATAAATTTGAATAACTTGGTTGTTCACACAGACAGTTTGCAAAGGGACTATGAAGGACCTTCAATTCTGATCACTTCCCTTTACTGAAGGGCAGAGAGTAAAGCAGGGGCCATTTCTAGCTGGAGCTGTTGAGCCCTTTAAGGTATATCTCTGACATACATGCTTGAGTAAATGACTATGCACTCAGCTAAACTATTGTGGGATCTTGAGTCTCTGGTTCTTGGCTGAGAAAACAGAAGCAGTGTCTGTCAGCAGGTTTTGGAAGCTCTCAAATAGCAAATGTTAGTAAATTCACTTTATTAACTATCAGTCCCTGGGTAAATGAAGCTCAGTTTACAATAATATCTTATATTCTGTTCTTTAGCTCATTCTTGATAATCACAAGATATCCGGGAAAAGGAACTCTTCTCCTCTGGCAAATTTAATGTTCAAACATTTAAAGACATCCATACAGCACTGCCTTAGCAATGATTAAGTCATTAAGATTCAACAAAAATGCACATTCACACACAAGGGCCCACAGAAGTTGGGGTGCCAAAGTTTCTTGCCTTCTCAATGAGTCACATATGAGTCTTTCGTGGTATGACTTGAGACTGTCTGCAAAGGAATAGCTTATTGAAATGCAAATTCTCGGGCCTTGCCTTATTAGCCATGCTAAAGGTCAACCTCAGAAAAAGAACCCCCTCCTACACACACACGTTAATGAACGCATGCAGGTGATTATGTTAACAAGAGGTGGGTACTCCACACTCCCGCACTCAGTAATGCCCTCTTGTTCCTTTTCTTCTTTTTCTTTTAAAAATTAAGATCTGTCCCAGTGTTTACTAATTGGTTGGATTAAAGGAGGAACGTTTAATAAAGCAGGATTCCAGGTAGATGCTGGGCAGAGTTTATCAAACATCTAAATGAAAAAAAATCCTCCAGCCCCTTGTCTTGTAATTGCTCTCTCAACTACAGGCAAAAGAAAAGCGTAAAGACCACTACTCCAGAGGAGGAGGGGCTTAGTGGGCAATTCACTCCACCCCACCCACCCCTCACCCTAAACTCTCCTTAGAGATTTTTTTTTTTTTGGATGTGTTGTTGCCCAGATAATGAAAGGTTTGGCTTGTGTCTGTGTGTGCATTCGCTAGAACTGGAAGTGAAAACATCTACAAAGCATGAAAGGCCCTGGAACGGAATTCTTCTAATAAAAGATGTATCATTTTAAATGCGCGGAATTCTGATTCTGGTAATTCGTGCACTAGAGTGTCTATTTCGAGGCAGAGGAGGTATCATATGACGGCTCACGTCAAGGCAGCGTGGAGCCCTCTCGTGGACTCCCACCCACTTTCCCATTCACCGAGGAGAGGATTGCTCGCGCGGCCGCTCCCCCCCACCCACCCCCGGAGCTAGCATGAAATCTCCCAGCCTCTGCCTAGATCAAATGGAGCTTCTCGCTGAAGGCGTGCGAGTATTACCTCCGCCATGCAATTTCCACTATCAATAATTTAACTTCTTTGCTGCAGAACAGGAGTACATACCGGCCACCAAAGACTCGTCCCCCTCCCCCTTTTAACCGAAGAGAAGGGGGAAAATATAGTAAGAGTCTAGGACCTTGGGGACCGGTTTTCCCCAGAGCAGCTGTCTTGATGTTTACTTTGACAAGTAGTGACTGAAAAAGGTGGGTTTCTTTTCTTTCTCTTTCCCTTTCTCCACCCCCCCCCCCCCCGTTTGTTCTGCTGGGAAGCATATGGCTTTAGTGAGGTCTGTCATTGCCTGGGCTTCCCGGCTAGAAGCAGTAACTTGGTGTAATGTTATCCGGGGTTATTCATTAATAAAAAATACTGTTATTATCTTGATTGAATTCTATTAGGCAAACTCCGGAGAGGTCAGGGCGCGAACTCTGGTTAAGCTGATGTGTTTAAGGTAGAGGAGTAAACCATAACCCCGCAAACTCTGCAATTTCATTGTGTGCTCGTTTTTTTCCTAGCTCTGTGGTGAGGAAAGGTGCGGGAAGGTGTGTCTGGGGCGGGGGAAACGCGCGCCCTCTCCCACAGAACTTGGGTGCAGGGATGGGAAAGATGGGGAGAGTTGTAAACCTGGGGGAAAAAAGATTTAGGCGCCTGGAATTCACATGCGCTTTCTCCTGCTCTGGGGCACATTGCCAGGAGCAGGGTTCCTGGAAACTGGGATTAGACCACCCCTCTTAGCTCAGGGCACCCTGGGGAGGCCGCTGAGAGCAGAAGCAGGGCTTTGGGGTTAAGCGGCGAGCTCCGGAGAAATGGCGAGAAGTCGGTGCGGGGCGGTCAGGAGTTCCCAGAGGACTCTCGGGGGCTAAGCCCCCACGAGGAAAAGGCGCAGCGTCCCCTTTAAGCGGCCGCCCCGAACGGGTATCGGTGGCGCGGTGGAGCAGGGAGGGGATAGGGGCGGCGCTGTCTGACCAATCGAAGCTCAACCGAAGAGCTAAATGTCTGACCCCAGTGCCTGGCGCTGGCTGAGCTCTGGGTGCCCGCCGCTGCCGCCGCGCCAGGGCGCACCCGCTGGCTGGCAGTCGCACCGTCCCCGCCGCGCCGGGGACTCCCGGGCCTGGAGAAGGAGGCCGCCTGGGGCAACGCGCCACCTCCGCCTGGGGAATCTTTGATGAGACCGGCTTCCTCCCTCTGCCACCGCTGCTGTGAAGCGGACGGGAAAGCGCACCGGGCCCGGGGCAGGGCGCAGGGGCCAAGAGAGTGACAACGATGTGACTCCGCTGCCGGGGATCCGAGAGCTTTGTGTGGACCCCGAGGTAGGCGACTGCGGGGCGTGGGGCTAAGCGCGGGAGCCGGCGGCGCGTGCGCCCGGGAAAGTTGGCTGGGGGAATGAGAAGTTGTAGGACTGCAGAACTCCGGCTTCACCTTCGTCCTGTGACAGCAGAGGGGCGGGGTTGCTCCTGAGGAGCGTTCTCCTTGGAGCCCACGGCCCGGAGGGACAGCGGGACCCCGGGAATTCCAGCAGTGCGAGAGAAAAGGCCAAGGGGATAGGACGTCTTGCACCATGGGAGCTAAGCCTGCGTTCAGGGGATCCCAGAAGTCGTCCCGCAGACGAGGAAGGGTGGTGAGAGAGATGTAGGGCGCCAGCTGTCGGGAGCTCAGACGGAGGGCACCGGGTCAGGGCTGGGATGGGATCCCTTACCATCAGCGAGGCACTCTCCAAACGGAGTTGGACCTCGGTGGTGTGGGGTTCGGGAGTGGATCTTTGCGCCCTCCGCCCTCGTCTCCTTCCCTGGGCATCACACAGGCTGTACACTGTCACCTGCTGTCCAGGGAGCAATACCATAGCTTACTTACTGGTCCAAGGCCAACGTAACTAGAAAGCCTTGGAACCATTCTTGCCCTTAGGGCCTGAAATGATCTGCAGAACTCCCGGACAGCCTGCATCCGACCCTCTGCCCATCTTGCGCGCCTCCCTTAGGGCATCCTCCCAAGGAAGTGAAAGTTTTGACTTTCGTTGGGGAGTAGATTTGTATCTTTGGAGGATGAAACGACTGGTTTTGGTTTCTGGGGATGCTGAAACAGGAAGAGGAATGGATGAGTGAGCTAAGCCTAGAAGAAATAACTGAGGATGGGGTCTTTGGGCTTTGTGCTTGATGATGAGGAAGAAGGGGGAATTGCAGCCCCGGGGCTGTCTGGGGGCGATTGGGGGTGGGTGAGCCTCAGGCTGCGGGGGGTGAGCTGGTGTTTTAGTGAAAACAGTTGGTGAGTTGGGGGGGGGTGGAGCCTTGACTGGGAAACAGGGTATGGGGACGGGTTGGGGAGGGTGGGGGAGAGCAAGAGGTAAAGAGGGAGGATCCAGAAGAGGGAGGAGAGGAGGGCCAGGAGAGCTGCGCTAGGAAGGTAGAGGGTGCCCTCTGCCGGCCACTCTTCCAAGAGCAGCTGCTGGGGGCGGTCGGATGGGGGTGGGGAGGTTCTTCGGGGCAGTTTTGCAGATCTTGAGTGGGGGGGGGGTGTAAGGAAAAACTTGTTGAAAGGTGTTTCGAACCAGCTTCCTGAGATGTGCGGCTCGGGTTGGGAATTTTGACTTGTTGCGCTGCTTTCCTTGAGTCGCTGGGGTACTTTGATGATCCACCCTTGACGATGAGCTGGGACTTTATGGATCTCACTTCAGGGTCCTCTCCGTATCGCGCAATATACTTCTAAGTGTCAACAAAAACCAATGAACTCTTTTCTTTTTTTTTTTTTTTTACAAGAATGCAGGCTGTTCTTGGCTAGAAGCATATTTCTCCCTGTTTATTAAGCCTTCAAGAAGTTATATTTCCAAAGAAAGTGGTGTATAATTAGGAACAATCATTGTTATCCAATTATGTAAAAAAGGTTAAATGAGTTACCCTTCCCAACAATTAGATCAACTTACTGAAAAATATAACCCTCTTTTAATTCTTCTCCAAAATCGATTTTTTTATACATTAGTTATAAGGTCAAAAGCCATTTTGATCTTACGATTGATTTTTGTTTTTTTGCATTATTTATTTATTTATTTATTTACGGGTTTAATTCCAATAAGCATCCGGACCCCTCTAAGTTTGTCACAGGCGACAGATTTTCAGGTCGGAAGTATCTGAGGTTAGAACAGGAGCGCTTCAAGTTGTTACACATAATTGACTTAATCCGTTGCACAGGGGTCTGAAATAACACTAGGGAGTTTTTGAAGTAATTACTGCAGTTCCCTGGTTTTGCAAAAGGTTGAAGTTTTTGTTTTGTTTTATATTTTTCAAGTTTACCTCTGAAGGTAAGAAAAAGGAAGCAGACACTTGTTGAAATGTAATCTTTACTGGAATTTGAAATATGGTAGTTACCATTATTGGAATTCCAGAACCATAAAGTTGTTTTCTGTTTTTCTTCTATGTTATTTTGTAAAATGGGACACATTGGTAAATATTAATAGTAAAAACTATGGCAGAGAACGCATGTTGTATAGAGAACTGTTTTAAGTAATTAAAATGTTCCTGTTTATAAATGATTTAGGAAGAAAGAAATTATTTCCAGACAAACAAGGCTGGTGTGCATGACGTACACATCTTGAAGCATTACCACTGCAGACACACTTAGACATAACATTTTTTTAAAACAGAGTAACAGTAATTTTTCACATACTTCTAGAATCTCTCACACAGCCCATTCAGGGCTAAGTTGGTAGTTAGACATCATGTTTATATTAGGGTGCTACTTGAGGTCATTCGAAAGAATAGCCAACCTTTATGCATCTAGAAATTAAGGCATCTGGGAAATCTGTTTTATGATGCCCTGGAAGCATGTGACTTTTAATTGCAAACAAGAAGCACCTAGAAAGTGATCATTTGCCCAGAGTGCAGTCAGCCTCATCGCAGAACACGTTTGTGCTATGTAAATTGGTTGTTTAAATCTCCTAAAGGTCCCAAGAGGGAGAAGGAGCTGGGTTATTTCTAGTTCATTTTGGCTTGCTGGGAGGAGAAATCATGATAAATGTAAATGCAAATTTCTAAAATCCTAGCTCCTAGTCCTTGGGTTTTCTTTTTAAAGGGGGTGGGAGGCAACATTAGAACGTAAGCTGTTCCCTGCTTCCCAAAATGTTGTAAGAGTTCCAACTTTTTAATAGTCAAAATGTAAATGATTGATAATCACATCTCTTCCAAATCTAAATAGCTCTGGATTGTAGCTTAGCACATAGAACAGGCTGAGCACGCCCACCTGATAGTATAGCAACCAGCTTGTTTTCATTCTTTTTTACGTTCATCTTTAGAGCCTTCAGTAAAATCCCTCCCCCATCCTTCTCCCACTCAACTCGATATGCCTATACGTTGTAAAGTGTAGCACAGCCAGGTTTGGGTTCCATAAACATTATCTAAGCATCTGAGCATCAAGAGATCTAAGATGTACACCTTGGAAGGGAAGGTCACACACAAGTACTTCATTAAGAATTTAAAATGTAGAAATCTAGTCCTCGAGTAGAGCAAAGAGCAGTCGTGGATTTCCTGAATGAAAACAGAACACAGAAACGGGACCACAGCTAAACCTCTGATTGTCGTTTGTGAAAGGGACTGCTGCTGCAACAGGGATATTGTACTGATTTCATTCTAATGATTACAACATAGTTTCCAGCCTGTGTTTGTCTTCTTGTGGGGAAGGTTTCGGTTTGTGTGAGGGGGCTCTTTTAGTCCCGTGAAAGTGAGTATATCTCTTTAATAGGGTAATTGCTCACTTGTCTCAACTTGTTTTCAAACAATTGTTATGGAGCACTCCGTTTCCACTAATTGCAAAATTGCTGCTTAATTGAAGGACTCTCAGCCGCCTAGTGCAGTCATTCAGCCACTGGCAGGCTCTGTGATCTCAAGCTGTGAATTGCATTTTAAAGAGGATTCAGAAGAGAGTTTTGCAGAATTCCAAGTTAAAAATGCTGGCTGTTGTTCAATGGAGGCAGGAGCCATTTGAAGGATAATCACATTAAGTTGCATTATGATAAATTTTCTTTATTAGGATGGATGACATGCACAGATGGGCGTCAGAAGTGAATGAGCAGACATACCGGTTACACTATGCCTGCATTTATTCTGTCTAGTTTAGAGTAATGCTAAGCAATAAATGATGTTGGCAAATGGAATCCTTCTGTCACTAGCAGGAGGAAGTTAACCCTTGGAGCCATTAGTAAGGCTTTAGGACTTTTAAAGTTAGGGATGTGCATTCTTAAAGTTCCTCAAATTTCGATTTAGGGCATGAGATTATTAAATCCTAAATAATTTCCTATTTCAGTGAAATCACTGGATTTCCATCACTCCATCCCAGGGATACCGGAAACTTCAGAAAGTTATAGACCCAATTATTGAATGTATGGAGTCATTGTTGGCAGATGAAAAATAATGAAACTCAGTAGTTGCATTGATATTTGAAAATTATTTAGGGGAAGGGAATGTTTTCATACATAGTTTATAACAATATATATCACATATATACATGATATATATGTTCTATATATGTATATATATATATATACACAGAGAGAACTTATCACAAGTACTATGGCAACTTTCATTTATATAAATACTCAAGTGCAAATACAAACTATGAGACACACTGCTGGTGAGGCAAATCTGACCAAATAGAGTGGATAGCTATGAAGTAGCTTATGGCCCTGAGGCTTCCTTTATAGATGGGCTGAAGTTCTTGGATGGGTTGCATTGGAGGAGGGAGGGGGAGGGGTATAGAATGGGAGACAGACTGAGGGGGTAACATAGTTTACAAGCTTCAGTGGCAGGCATAATAAAGTAAAAGTTTCTTTCCAAAGAGCCCAGAGAGTAACGAATGTTACATAGTTTCCCCCAAAGGTTCACTTGAAAGAGCTTTTCATTGGTTGTCATGGTAGTAATGTCCTGGCTTTGAAAGCTTACAGAACCTCAGAGCTCTTAAATGTGCTTTCATCTTGGTTGCTTTGGTTTGACTGGGATTTTATGACGACTTTCTGTGGTTTTGATATGCCTCTGCATTTTTGGAAAAAGGAGGGCAGGGAAAGGAGGCTATCTTAATTTCAATACAACCAGGAAATACGTAAAAATTACATGATTCCTTTTAAATCACTGTACTTCAGGTTGTTTTTAACACACACACACAAACACCACCACAACAACAGTCTGTTTTTTAATTGTAACTTGTCTATACGAAATTTGCTAAGTTTGTAATAAAAGTTAGAAAAACATTTCAAATTAATTTAAGAAATTCATCCAACTTTGAAGTCATAGTGCCTACTAAAGCATTTCCCTAGCCGCACCAGGAAGCCAGCTTGTTGCCACACAAACTTTTCACTGCTTCACTGACTAACCTTCCTTGCCACCCTGTGCAGACTCGGGAAGTGTGTCAAGGGGTGAGGGAGAAGATGGAGTAACATCTGTCCTTGCAGGTGACTTTTAAAGTAAAGAACTCCACAGCTCAAACTTACACACTAAGTTCTTTTAAGAATTTTAATATGCTAGTCAGTGCAAAATTAGCTGCCAGTCATCAAGGGTTGCTCTTCCCCACTGCCTCATTTATTTATCTTCAAGGGTTTGCACTGTACCACTGAATACAAAGGTTTTGATTTTACTCTGTTGCCAAAGGCAATTCATTCCACTTTCTGAGATACAAAGAGTCAAACAAATGGAGTAGAAAGATCTTAAGGAATGTCTTTCATCTCCCATCTAACTTTAATGATTTGAAAAAATTTAATAATAAAATAGACGGTAATAAGTAGGGTGGGATTTTTTTTAATTGATTTTATTTAGCTGTATAGTTTTCTCTGCTCCCCTTCCTTCTTCCCCCTTCCCCCTCTACCCTACCTCATGATCCTCACTCTCGCAATTAACTCAGGAGGTCTTGTCTTTTTCGACTTCCCATATAGATTAGATCCATATATGTCCCTCTTAGGATTCTCTTTGTTGTCTAGGTTCTTTAGGGTTGTGAATTGTAGACTGGTATTCTTTTCTTTATGTCTAAAAGTCACTTATGAGGAGTACACATTATATTTGTCTTTCTGGGTCTGGGTTACCTCACTGAATATGTTTTTTTCTAGAGCCATCCATTTACCTTCAAGATATAATTGTTTTTCTCTGCTGTGTAGTACTCCATTGTGCAAATGGATCAAATCTTCTTTATCCATTATTCAATCAAGGGGCATTTAGATTGTTTCCAGCTTCTGGCTATGACAAACAATGCTGCTATGAACATAACTGAGCACACGTCCTTGTAGTATGATGGAGCGTCCTTTGGGTATATACTCAAAATTGGTATTGCTGGGTCTTGAGGTAGGTTGTATCCTAATTTTCTGAGAAATGACCATACTGATTTCCAAAGTGGCTGTACAAGTTTGCACTCCCACCAGCAATAGAGAAGTGTTCCCTTTACCCCACATCCTCTCCAGCGTAAGTTGTCATCAGTGTGTTTGATCTTGGCCATTCTTACAGGTGTAAGATGGAATCTCAGAATGATTTTAATTTGCGTTTCTCTGAAGACTAAGGATGTTGAATATTTCCTTAAGTGTCTTTTACTCATTTTAGATTCTTCTGTAGAGAGTTCTCTATTTAGGACTGTACCCCATTTATTTATTGGATTATTTGGTCTTTTGATGACCAATTTCTTGAGTTCTTTGTATATTTTGGAGATCAGACCTCTGTCTGATGGGGGCTTGGTGAAGATCTTTTCTCATTCTGTAGGCTGTTGTTTTGTCTTGTTGACCATGTCCTTTGCTTTACAGAAACTTCTCAGTTTCAGGAGGTCCCATTTCTTAATTGTTTCTCTCAGTGTCTGTGCTACTGGAGTTATATTTAAGAAGTGGTCTCCTATACCAATGCATTCAAGTGTACTTCCCACTTTCAATATGGTTGGTATTATGTTGAGGTCTTTGATCCACTTGAAAAGATTTGAGTTTTGTGCATGGCAATAGATAAGGATCTATTTTCATTCTTCTACATGTTAATATCCAGTTATGCCAGCACCATTTGCTAAATATGTTTCCTTTTGTTCCATTTTATATTTTTTTCTTCTTTATCAAAGATTAGGTTTTCATAAGTGTATGGATTGATATCCAGGTCTTTGATTCAGTTCCATTGTTTCTCCTGTCTGTTCTTATGCCAATACCAGGCTGTTTTCAGTACTGTAGCTCTGTAGTAGAGCTTGAAGTTAGGGATCATGATGCCTCCAGAAGTTCCTTTATTGTACAGGATTGTTTTGATTATTCTGGGTTTTTTGCTTTTCCATATGAAGTTGAGTATTGTTCTTTCAAGGTCTGTTAAGAATTTTGCTGGGCATTGCATTAAATCTGTAGATTGTTTTTGGTAAAACTGTAAATGGATTTTTTTGTTTGTTTTTTTGAGACAGGGTTTCTCTGTAGCTTTGGGCCTGTCCTGGACTAGCTCTTATAGACCAGGCTGGCCCCGAACTCACAGAGATCTGCCTGTCTCTGCCTCCCGAGTGCTGATATTAAAGACATGGACCATCACCGGTAAATACCACTCCACTCACACTACACCCCTGCCCTCAAAAATAAGGAAAATAAAAGAAGTAGAAAGAAATGATAAAGATACCATCAGCCTAGGAGTCAATAGCATCCAAAAGGAATGAAAACAGGAATCAGTAATTTTAAGTTGACTCAGACTTCTCCCCAGTTACATAAACTTATGTTTGGTTAGTGAACCTCTGCATGATCTCACATCAGCATCCAGAACAGGGCTAGTAAGGGGGTACATTGGGAAAAGGTGCTAAAGGAACAGATAGATTTATTAGTAGCTGCCTGAGATTCTATGTTTGTTGATGTCATTGATGAAAGAATGACATAATTTTAGAAAAAAAAATGTGTTCATTTATTTGGCAGGCAGGGAAGCAAAAAATTGGAGGAAATATTTAATAATATTCATTTTTCTCCAGCACCTATTATAAAAGTCATTTATTAACTCAGTTCTAAAATTTTCCATGCGTGATTTACTTCACTCATGAAATTATGGTCAGAATATCTGACATGTTAAAGCTGATTGAGACAGAAACTGCAAACTAAGGGTGGAATTTTTTTTTACTATCTTTAAGTTTTCGGGTGTGAGCAGTGATGCTGGTTCCTGCGTGTTTCAGGCACTGAATGTAGTATGTATTAAATGTGTGCCAGTGTCTGGAAAGAAAGAACAGACAGTGTGTCAACAAAAAAAGGTAACTATACTCTACCTCCATAGGAGCTATCAGAAAACATTCTTATTCAGGAAAAATAAATAAATAAGAAAAAAAGAAAAGAAGGAAGGGAGAAAAGGAGGGAGGGAAGGAGGGAGGGAGAGAGGGAGAAAGCACCTTCCTCTACTCCCAACCTCATCCCAAGAGAAAAAGAGAAGGAAACTCTCATTCAGTAAAGTTTTGTCACCTGGCACTGAGTCTAAACAGTCTTGGATTCAGAGCTTCTGTTTCAGCAACTGCGTTTTCTGTGGACTCCTCTGCCTTTGAAACCTGAACCTGGGCCCAAGTTGAAACAACTTTCTCTGTGTTTTCACATGTGCACTTATGTATCGGATGTGTTTTTAAACACAGACTTTATCTTACATTACGTAGACTCTGCAAGTTGAGAAATCTACAGCCATGATGCTGGAGGGAGATGCTTGGCAGAGTCCCAGGCCACATTCCTAGACCAAGGGCTCCAAGGTGTTCTCTCTTATGCAACCCTGGGAAAGCACACCCAGCACGGAGTGTTGGCTGATGATGTGTCTGAAGGCACAGACGATATGCTTATCACATCAAAACATAAAGCCAACAGACACTGCAGGCATTCTGCTGCTAGATAAAAGTTGGATCGTTTACATTTATTTAATGTGAAATACTGTCATTTCTTGTGTCTGTTGTGTGCATGTGAATTATATGTTTATGTGTGTTCGTGGGCGGAAGCATGTGCCAATGTTTGTGTGTAGAGACCAGAGGAAAACTTTGGGTGTCATTCCTTAGAGATGCCATCTACCTTGTTATTTGAGACAGGTGTCTCCTTGACCTAGAGCCCACCAAGTACATTAGGCTGGCCAGCCGTTGAACTCCAGGCATCCCCTTGTCTCCACTGTTGTGGTGCTGGGATTACAAATACACGCCGTTTCACTTGTTGTGGGGTGTATGGGGACAGAACTTTGTCCCTTGCTATTTGGAGACAAGTGCTTTACAGCTGAGCTATTGTCCCAGCCCTTGTTGAATTTTGAAAAACTCGGCAGGACAGAATAGGGAGCTAAGGGTATGGACTTGGAGGCTGACTTATCAGCAGATGGCAGGAAGGGCAAACTTGAGTGTTTTAAATAATTGCAGGTTCAGTATAAGCAGGAGCTGTTCATGGAGCTACTGCAAGTTTGGGCCAAGCTTATAGAAGTATAATACACAAATGAAGAAGCAAATCATTGGTTTACTTAATATTGAACTCAGGAAGTGGTTTTACTCAAATATCTGTCATGTTGATATGTTTGTTGTACCCCTGGGCCATGTCTTTATCACCATATAAGTACAGCATAATTGACATCACCAACGCAGAAACAGTTAACTTCCCAACATGCAAGGAAGCAAGTTTTCACATAATTATTTTGTGAATCTTAAAAAGAAGAAGGAAGGAAGAACTGGGGTAGAGGTACCCGTATGATTAGTAGATAGCAAATGGTCTGGCCTCCTATGTAATACAAACCTATTGTCTAGTGGTAGAAGTTACTTCTTAATCTGCTCTGTGAAACAAAATTGGAAAAACAAACATGTGTCTTTTAGCCTCTAGGTTCATGTTGTAAAACCTAGAAAGCGTGACAGAGTACCACATAATTTTTCCTTAATAAAATCATACACAGAACCCGTATGTGTGTACATGCACGTGTATGTATGTGTACATGTGTGTGTGTGTGTAAAATATGCAACTCTGATCTAGTTGCAGAACAGGCAAACAGCATGCTATCTCTGCTCCTCAAACTCAAACGCACCCCTTCTAGAGATCTTTTGACTCTCCACACCACAAAATTTCCTTGGTAAGTGATTTTTTTTTTCTCAAAAAAAGTTAATAGGTAGAAGTCCATAGCACAGTAATGTTGAAATATTGCTTGTTTCCTGTGAAGGTATCAGTTCCCCAAATATTTCTGTGCCAATTTCTTATGTGGAGAGTTGCAACTGCCTCCCGATTCAGAGTATTCAGCAAAGAGTAATGTGAAAGGTGGATTTCCTTTAAAAGGGTGCAAAGCTTCCCATTGTTAAACTTTGGAAATCATAGTTTATAACAGAAGAAAAGCAACAGCTAAGCATTTATTCATCATTAAAATGTATTATAATAGCATTAATATTTATTTCAAAATGTTTCTCCTGAATTTACTGAATATTTCGTTTTCTTCATCTTTCTTTTTTTCTACTAAAGATTAAACCCAGAGTCTTGAGCATGCTAACTAAATGTCCCCATTGGGTTACACATCTAGCCCACCTCATTCTTTATAGTCTTCATGTTCATGATAATGATTTCCTTATAATGTGAAAGTATTGTAAGCAAAAACAAAGGGGGTGGATATGGGATTTTGTGCACATATTTCATAAAGCTGACGGTCAAGGTAAGTGAACTGTTGGAGGTATAAGTAAAATAGGACATAAAGAGTGCCAATTCCAAACCTCATAACCATCAGAAATGCCCTTCAAACCTTTAGCAATAGATGTGGGGTCCTAGAATCTAAGACTGAGCCTGGGAATGTATTGTGTTTAGCAATTTGCACAGTTGTACAGAAACAGGAGATTTGACATCTCCTGTACTAGAAGCCACATAAACTTAATAGCCTATGATTTAAAGGGACTAATCAGTTACTTCATTGCCCAAATACCTAGATTAGAACGTGGCTAGAAGAGATTTGCAGCCTTCCAAATAACCAGATGTTCAGAGACTCTGAATGGTAGGCCTATTAAATATTGTTCTGACTTGGAAGGAATTTTTTATCAGAGACTTTCAAAGAGGAGCAAAAGACCAAAGTACATATTCCTGAACCCAGGGGTGGAGTTTGTCTGATATCCACTAAGTCTGTGATCCTGGCCAGTCACTTACTCTGTGCTTCAAACTCTTGACAGGGTAGTGGGGGATTAAATGTGTTAATATGTGTAAAGTTTAGACTGCCACTTGCCATTAACACTGAGCTATACTCTTAGCACGTCTCAAATCCAGAAAAAGAAGCAAAATGCCTCACTAGCACACTGCCTAAATGAGCTTTACTTTACAACAATAACAAGATCAGAAGTCTCCTACAATTCTCTGAGTCTAATTTGATTATTACTTTCTCCTCACACAATTACACCAGTTCTTTAATTCTGTTCCCACCAAAAAGGCTCCTGTCCATGACAAGTCTGAGTTGTTTTCTGCATCTTCAAACATAGTGGTTAACTGTATAACCATTAAATCATTGTTGTGTATCGTGTCTCTGTCAGACTAGATGTCAGGAGCTCTGGAGACAATGCTGTCGTCGGAAGCCATGATTTAAAGCATCTAAGGGTAGTCCGTTTTCTTTATATCACAGAAATATTTCTGAAATAGAACTTGCATGAAGTAGCCCATGCCTGGTGCCTTTCCTGGGTCTAATGATTAAATTTGGCTCCAACTTACCTCTTATTTGCCCTTTGATCTTGAGAAAGGTGTGTAAGTTCTGAGGTCTGCAAGTATGTTTAGGGAAATCATTTCCTCATCCTCTGTTGCTCAAGAGGGCTTGCTTCGGAGGAGTGCTAGCTGAGGGTGATTGCTCCTGCCAGATTGCCATCAGCATCACTTTGATTAATATCACTGACAGGTCCCACTAAATCTGTCTTCTATGTTATGTGATGTGTGCAGGTCCCTCCTTCCATTAATGAGAGGTCCTCGTGTGTGTTGTATGAGTTAGCCAGCTCAAACACAGCTGGAAGCAGGATTAGACCCTGCTTGAGCCAAGAACCAGGGGCTTCACAGAGAGGCCCTCACTAATCAAAATAGAAAGGTGGGCTCTACTTACTTTCCTGGGTTCCAAGTAGCTGGTTTTCTGTCCCAGCATCTGGATATTGGCAGGGAGTCAGAGCACTGCCAGTCAGCCCCAGGTTACAGCACCAACATGTGGTTATTTCCAGCCTCTTGGAATGTTTCACTCCAGGAAGGTGAGGAAAGCAACGCTTATATTTCCTTGATTAGTTTAACGTTGTGGGGCAGCTTTGACCATCCGTTTAGTGGTGAGTCTGCTTTCCAGATGACTGTACATACGGAGATGAGAAGGGTTTTTTTTTTTTCTTTTTTGAGCAGAGGTGCCTTTTTTAAAGAATGGTTTTTCATTCAGTCTCTAATTTCGGGTAAATGGTCCTCTGGGGAATCTGGGGAACACTTCCAGAAATGTTTGAAGTTCCCATCTGATTTTGGAAGTAAGTTGGAAGCCACCTGAGTGAAGTGGGCACTTGCTCCAGCAACTGTGCTGTTCACAGAGTAAGGGCCGTCCTACGGGGTCTTATGTTCAACATAGATCTCTTGTTTATGTTCATGTCTGTGTCCTTAGAGTTTCTACTACAACTGCCTGGAAAGTTCCGCTGCTAGACTTCACAGAATGTAAGACACCGAGGATAACCACACATGGAATCCTTTAACCACACGCCTTCTTCTTGAAGTCTCTGTATGGCAGTTTGTTCTTTTGTGTTTGTATTTTCATTCTTTCTTTGGGAAGCTCACTTTATTATTCACTATTTCAGCATCTTAAATACTTCCCCTCCTCTGTTTGTGCATCACAAGAGTTGTTTGTAGAGTTACCTCTTGCCCATATACCAGCTCTTTTTCAAAGAGGCTCTGAATCCAGAAAGGTTAGTATTCTTACTCTTCAGTGTATCACAGAGGCGAGGCACAGGTCCTTAAATCTGTCCACCTATGAGTTTGTTCAGTTTTGCTGGTAAAAAATGGTCAAATAGCTACTTAATGGGGTTGGCATTATACAAAATGCAAGAGAAAAGATCAGAATTTGTGTCTTTAATTCCCAGGCTCCATCCCTGCCCTTCTATTAATTTCTTCTAGGGAAATGTACCAAAAGATGAATTTTAAAAAATGTACCACAACACCACGACAGTGGGGATAGGGGCCTTCAAAAGTGAAGTCTGTGGGTTAAATACTTTTTTAAAAAAAATTCTTTTTTAGTGAGTTAATTGGTTAATTAGTTGATTTTTTTAAAGAGTCCTGTGTAGTGTAGGCTGGACTTGAACTCACTGTGTAGCTCAGGACAACCTTGAGTTCTTGGTCATCCTGCCACTTCCTCCCACATACAGAAATTTCCAGCATGCACCATCTAGGCCTTGGGTTCATTTAAAAGTTTATACCGGAGCCTGGTTTGTTTGGATGCTTACCTTCATAGGCCTGGATGGAGAGGGGAGGACCTTGGACTTCCCACGGGGTAGGGAACCCTGACTGCTCTTAGAACTGGAGAGGGAGGGGGAAGAAGGGAGGGGGAGGGAAAAGAGAGGTGGGGAGGAAGTGGAAATTTTTAATAAACAAATATATTTCAGAGACCTTTCCATTCCATCTTATGAAGGAAAGAGCATGTTCTTCATAGCTGCCTAGATTTGACTTTATGTAATTACTGTGTTTCTATTTTCCCATAGCCGAAAGCTGGGCTTTTTCTATTATACATGTTGTAATTGTTGATCATATGTGTTACGTATATGTGTACTCATGCATGTGTGTATATGCATGTTTTCACCTGTGCACCTATCTATATATGTATTCTTGACAGTGGAGCACCTATATTGTGGGAAAGTTCACTTACTATTTTGATAGCATTTCCCTAAAACTTCCTAACCAGGATGCAGCAGTTTGTACTCCCACTAACAGTGTATGAGAACATCCGTCTCTCTGTAAATTTATCTATGGTGTTGCTGCTGTCAGATGAGGAATGGAGAGACACCTCCAAGTGAACATTGTCTAAAATCAGTGGGACCATGACACAGTAGGCATCATGTCTCACTGTGCACATGGGCTTATGACAACTCTGGTGTCATACAGAATGAGCCGACGTTGCCACTTGCAGAACTCTCTGTAATGGAAAGTTGGGCATACATTCATTATTCACCTGACCAGCAAGGTAGGCTCTAAAGAGCTCAAGTGTTTATTGGAACAGAAAAGAATTTTTTTTCCACCATGATATTCTCTATCCTTGGCTTTCAATGTTCTCTTTTCTGTTACCACCCTCATCTCCAGGGCTGACTTCAAGCTATGCACCTCCAGGCACAGAGAAGTCTTGCTAAGAGCATTCATAATTAAATAATTAGTACCTTATATGATAAACTAAAATTCCAGAGCACAATATAAGCACGGAACTATTGTGCACCGTCAGTACACTTTGTCTTCTGTGTTGCCAGGCAGCCTCCTGCATTATGCAAATAGGGAATCATATGAAAGCAGCGTGATTTATGACTCAGATAGCATCTTGACATTGTGAATGGCATGTATTCTAGGTCATCCTCCCATAACTCTGACCATTCTTATTGGGTTGATTCTCGGGTTCATTTTTTCTCACAGAATAGTGTGCCTTTTTTGGAAAAATAGAAATTCTGCCAGTCTCACTGCCTAGGAGAATGTGGCAAATGGAGCATGGCAGAGTGGTTACCCAATCCACACAGGCATCCATGTATCCATTTTCATACTTGTTTGCTTGCCTATGAAAAATAGTCTCACTCTAGCCCTGGATGGCCCAGAACTCACTACACAGCCCAGACTGACTTTGAACTTGGGGCAATCCTTCTGCCTCTGCCTCCTTCCTCACTGCATGGATTGCAGATGAGCCACCATCCCTGGCTAAACAAGATTTTCTAAAGCAGAATTCTGGCAGGGTCATGTTAAAAAGAAAATCACGTTCTTCCTCTCTGCAGAGCAGTTGAACTTAGAGAGTTGCAGGAATGAGTGTATTTGGTCTACACAAGAGACTGTTCCTGGGTGTGGAAGTAGACTTCCAAAAGTTAACTGATGTACAGTGACAAAGACATACATGATTTTGTTAATGATACTTGCAAAGGTTTTCACAGCAGGCATTTCCAGTCTCTTCTCAGGCTCCTTGGAGGTGTTTCTCTCTGAGTCTCCTCTCTTCCAAGGGCTGATGATGGCTAGAAGCAAGATGTTCTATTTGTCATATGACTTAACACATGAATTAAAGATGTCAGTCGCCCCTCCCCCAGCCCTGAGACTGCTGCTGGCTTCAGGCTGAACCATTTCCTCTGCCACCTTTGTGGCTTTCACTACTTCTTGAGAATACATTTGAGATTGTCCTGCAATTCAAAATTCCTCAAATTCTACATTTGAGAATTTTCTTTCTGGGAATACCTTTGCCCCTAAGCTACAGTCTTAAAAAGTAGGAAGGAGGTCAAAAATAAGGTGTCATATAGTATTAGACATCCAGACATGGGAAGTATTCAGTTAAGGTGTTACAAAAATATTATGTCACGGGCATGTTTCTTTAAAGGCACATAGCATTTGGGTCTTAATTGAAATCATTCTTACTCCAGCTGAGTTGGCAGAGAAGCATCTGGTAGCAATGTTAGTGGTCTATAAAGAACGTGGTTATGTTTCAATGTCCAAAGAATTCCCAGGGAAAAAAATATGTGGCATAACTAACGAGTTACCCTCATGCATAACGTTGACACTCTTGCCTGGCCTGTATGTATTGTATGATTGGCACCTTAAGGGAGTAACCCCATGTTAGGGACAGGGAGTAACAAAGTAACTTTAGGGTTATATTCAAACTCCATGGAATTAGACTTTAAACACATCGTGTATGAGAAGTTTTCATATAGGATTCTGCTGAAGTAAATCAAAAAATATGGAGTGTAGAGATTCCAGAATATCTTCACCACGTTCAAAATTGAAATCACCATATCCACAACTGAATCAATACAGAAAAGCCAAACCAACAGTTGTAAATTGTGGCTGATTTTATTATATGACTACTAATTAATGAGCATTAACTGTTCGGTGGCCATTTGACACAATAAAAGCAGATTAGTAATCCTTAGTATTTATACAGCTGCCCAGAGCATCTTCGAAACTCCGTTCTCCTCCCACGTGACTACGACCAACAATGTCTTTTATTTAGAGAGTATAGGTAGACACATAGTCCGCATTCCTTTACTTAGATTAAATATATCGATGTGAGTTTTCATGTCACTTCTAGAAACTTATATTTGGTGAAAAGAGGGAAGGCTGGAGCTCTCACTGCCCTGCTACGCACGGCACTACAGGTTTGACTATTCCCACACCAGGGCTTCAGTGGTGGTGGTATGTTTTGACTAGTCAAATAGATCCCACGTCATCTGAGATGGTGCTGCTTTCCTTCAATGTTTTAGCTCAGAACACAGTCAGGATCCTGAATATGGTTCATGTGGATGATTATGCACAGTGCACAAAATTCCCTTCCAGTAACACTTAGAGGAACTGAGAGCTGGAGTGAGGCAGTGAGCAGGGAAACATATTTTATTTTTCCTCCCACATTAAGCTCCAAATAATGAGCGCTTTCTTGTGCATTGCAGTAAGCAATTAAAAGAAATTATAGAGTTGGTTGCAAGTATAACCCGAAGGACAACTGGATGTGTGGAACCACCAGTTTTCTCCATGTGCCCAGGCTAATCCTCGCTAATACTCAGAGCATTGAGTTTCTACAGAATGGGGTTGCATGTCCATACATGTTTTGCCTCCTACCCACACACTTTTGTACGGTATGACTCTGCATCGCTGGAGAAAGGTTGTGGTGTGTGCCTCTGTGCCTCAGTGGAGTAGAACAAACTGATTGCGGAAAATGGTGTCTTAAAGGTGAGCAACAAAGAGTTAGTAACCTTCTCTTGCTAAGTGTATCTTTCCCCCAGGATATCATGATGGTCATTGGAAAAGGAATGTTGTTCTTCTGTTGCCAGAGGCAACTTATCTTCCTAGTTTCTTCCTCCACATATTTTTACTTCACTTCTTTAAGTTTGGTGTTCTGTGTTTCCAGAAGATACAGTCTAATCGAGAGTGATCCTTTGCTGAGATAAAACATAGTCATCTTTCTGAAGAGATTATGTTAAGTCTACAAGTTTGGTCCTAAGATGGGTTTATGTTTATAAATTTATATTGTATACTTATTCTTTCTGTAGTGGAAATTGTACCGATAGTCATTACAAGAGATTCATCTGTAGAAAAGCTGGCAAGTCCATGTCTTTACCATGCTCCAGGCTTCATTAGGTGTGTGTGGCTGTGTGGCTGTGTAACTGTGGTCTCTGGTGATGTGTTGGTTCTCAAGAGTAAGAATCCTGATAATATATGATGACAGGAACACAGGGCTGTTCAACAGTACTCTACAGACAGAATTTGATTAAAGTACCTAATTATGAAAAAAGATTGAAATAAGGCAGACTGCTTTCACTTCCTTTCTCTCTCTATTGTTTTGAATTGTGATGATCCTGGAATGTTTCCAATCAACACATAATGATAAAAAAAAATACTACTTAAAGGGGATTCCCTTCATCCTCAGAGCTAAGAGTTACCACATGCTCTCCCTTTACGGACAAAGAATGCTACTTTCTCCATCTTGCATTTTGTTTCTGGTGCACAGCCCGCTCACTCTTGGAGGCAAGAAGACAGTGTCCTGCTTTGCTTTCCCATTATTCTCTGCCTATAGATGCGCCTGTGTAAAATCTGAGAAAGGCAGTCCTTTAGCATGTGGCCATCTGGGCCTTTCAACCTCCCTTTCAAGACAGAACTCAACAGTATTTGAGACATCACCTGAGAAAGTAAGACTCAAAGTCATGTCAGACCAATGACATTGCACACGGTTTGCCACACTGGCGGGGTTCCCAGTGCATGGCGTATACGTGTGAACTGGTGAACCTGGTGAGTTTTTGGTGTTTAGAATCTAGCAGTCTTCACAATCTTTTATGAAGAGTTCAACAGTGGACCAGACTCCAGTTCTACTTAAAAAATTGCTTTGACAACTCCCTCATATTTGTGTTCAATTCCAAAAATTTTAAGCATTTCTTTCATTTTTTTAACTTTCCAAAAGTCATTTAAGGCACCTCTGTCTTGAAGCAACTGATTTCAAATATTAGGTGCTAACTGAGAAATTGTGCTACCTACTGGGCATTTGTTGTAGTAACAGGTTTAAATTGGAGGAATAATTCTAATCCTTGATACATACACATACACGTACAATGTATATTACGGTTTTGTTGCCAGCACTGCCTAGCTGAGTGGGACTTAATCTTACTTTGAATCATACATGAAATGTGCACATGGTAAGAGAGTGCTGGAGATTTGTCGATTTCAGGACCAGCTCTAAAAATAAATCTGCCTGTGGGGGTGAGTTCTCGCTGCCTCTGTCTCTCCTTTACCACTTCAGAACACAAAGGACCAGAGACATCTGGCTGAAAGCAACATGACATCTGGCTGAGTGCTTGGAAATCTACTCTCAGATCTAGTTAGTCATGTCATCTCCAGCATGGTTCTCATTGAGTGGGTGATATCAGACTGTGTGAAGTGATTAGGAAGGCTAAATATGTTTGCATCTGCCTCATAGCACTTGGGAAAAATTACTAATTGAATAACAGTCCAGATTTATATCAGCAGTACCCTATAAATGCTCATTTATGGGCATCCCGTATATCCCTTGCCATACCTATAAAAGAGTAGAAAAGCCAGTTAGCAAAAAAGAGAGTCAAGTTTTTGTTTTTTTTTTAATACCTTTACAAAAGCAACAATATTTTCCCATGTAATGAGCAATGAGTGTGGAAGTCAAAAAGGAAATACGGTGAGTAACCCCATGGCTTACTAAGACAGTACCATAGTGCTCAATTTGATGTAGCCCATTTCCTTCCACCCTCCTTGGCCACCTTTCTCTGTATTATTTGGTCTGTTACATCTCTCAGCTTTGATGAGGTTTTTAATCTACTTCAAGTGCCTGAATCTAGTTGAACTGCAGGTTCTGACAGTGGATAGAAGAAATCAGATGAGAGAGGGAAAGCTGAGATTCTGCACTTCTTATGAGTTCTTTGGTGGTGTCATCGCACTATGTTCATTGATCACACTTTCAGAAAGAAGTAAGGGCTCATTAGTTGGAGTACATTGAATTAGGAAACCTACGTTTTCTAAAACTCTAATTTCAGTTTAAATCCACAAATCTCTTGTTTTGTTGGAATATTTTTCTCAACAAGCTCTTACTGAATCTATGTTATTGTTTGAATGTATAATATGTGAGCATTCCTTCACATCCATGTATGTGAATGTGTGTACATGGCACCATACTGTGTATGTGGAGGTCACATGCCTCAAGACCTTCCCCCAAATTATGTGCCAATAGCACCAACAGAAAAAGAATTGGGTCGCTCAGTATCTGGTGAATCTAGTTGATATAGTATACTGTACAACTTACTCAGGGTAATAATTCCAGGGAGAATACTCAGTCTCTGTCCTTAGCAGGTCACCTAGTTTTTCTCCAAAAACAAAGGTAAGTCTTCTGCCAATGGGAAAATCATGTTTTTTTGTTTATGTTAGGGGAGGGGAGTAGAAGATGATAGCAGAAGATTGGCATTCTATCAAAGGTTGGCATGTCAATTTATCTGTCAAATCAATATTTCAGTAAAATATGCATTTTTTTCTGATGGAATTTACCTATCCTTTTTTACTACAGGTATATACTAAGACTCATCAAATTCTTTGGTTCTTATATTATCATTAAATAAAGTTTGTGTCATTCAACGCCATGGAAAAGCCAGGGGGTTAGAGTACTCTGATATGAAAGACTATGTTTTATAGAAAATTGCATTATGGTTTTCAGCATTCCAGAACCAATGTAGTTATAGATGTTTGAACACAGGCAAATTACAGAAGTTGGCACATTTAATTATGATGGTGAGAGGTCCATGAGGGGTTGTTTGCAAACTGTAGACTCTGTTGTGCTGTAACATGACTTGGTCCAAGTCTGAAGTCTGAGAGCCTGAGGATCAGGGTACAAGTCCAAAGATCTGAAAGTTCTGATGTCTAATGTGAGAATTTGTCTCTCTATGACAATGAGCCTTGGAAAAGAAGAGTGTAGAACAGTTAGGAAAGATGTAACATGTGGGGGCCGACTTGTTGGGGTTTCTGTCCCGCCCGGTACCCCAACAAGCCAGCAAGCCCCAAGGAAAATCAATCAAACAGAGATCTCTATAAGCTATAAAGCTGATTGGCCCATTAGGTCAGGCTTCTTATTAGTCCTTGTAACTTATATTAATCCATTATCATTATCTATGTTAGCCATAATGGCTCAGTACCTTTCTCAGTGTGACAGCTTACATGTTGCCTCTTCAGTGGTCTGCGCAGGAGTGGCTGAGGAACCTCCCTGCTTCCCAGAATTCTCCTGTTCTCATTGCATCACCTCTACTTCCTGTCTGGTTTTTCCACCTATATTGCCTGCCTGGCCAATCAGCGTTTTATTAAAATATGATTGACAGAATACAGACAATTCTCCCGCATCAGAAAGAAATATTCAGTCACTTTTTCTCTCATGTTCTGTTTGGGGACCAGTCAATGATATGGATTGTGTCCACCCATAATCGTGGACAGACTTTTCCATTCAGTCCACCAATTTATCTCACAATCTCCTTTGGAAACAAAGCCACGCCTCAAAACAACATTTCGTCGTCTACTCAAATTAATCCCTAAATTTAACCCTTGCTCAACGGTATCAGAATATCTTAAGATACAAATGGTTTAAAAATCATATTATAGAGATATTTCTAAAAGCTTTGAAACATCTGCATCATCTAATATTATTTTCAAAACTATTTATTAACTTCAATCAAATAGACAACCAGCTAATTAGGTGAATATCTGTAATGATCACTATATATTTTTCCATTTTAATCATGAATTTCAACTTCAATTACTTTCTTTGAGAAACGTGTGGGTGTCTTTAGTGTTGTCTTATTTTTTGTTTGTTTGTTTGTTGAATCTTGGTTTAGCAATCCATGAGAAAATAACACGGAAATGAGGTAGAAGGAAGAAACAAATTAGTACCTTTAGTGTAAGGCCAAACTTCTCCTGGAATCTAGGTTCTGACCTCATTCTACCAAGGGAACCACACTGAGGGGATGAGTTGATTAAAAACTCTGCTTCTCTTTCCTCCAGCACAAAATGGAGATAATTATAGTTACCTTTACCCCCTGGGTCCTATGAGTCTTAATTACTTAATATTTGCAAAGCACTTGGAGAGCTTTGAATTAAAAGTGCTGAGCCATAGAACCAGAGTTCAGTACAAATATAATTGGAACGAAAGTTTGTCGTTTTTCCTTATCTCCATCTCTCTATGCCCTGTTATTTTGCCAAACCAGACATTACTGATGGTTTTTACCTAATCCTGCCCACTTCTGTGACCACCCATCTTGAAACATGTTTCAGTAAATAGATTGACTCAGATCCATAGTTCCACATGTAAACAACTACTTAGTATTTATTTTTTTTAAGTTCACTATTCAATAACAAGGCAATTGTTGAATTCATTTGTTTCTTCTAGTCTGCCAATCCAAGAAGTCTTGGGTGGACAGTGTTAAACAGTCCTCCCTACTCAGGAAACTGGCTCTTCAGTGACCATAAAGGAGCTTCCAATCTGTTTGTTATCATCCCTAGAACTTTATGAAGTTGGCCAATTGTTTGGACTTGTCTCTTATTACTTCTAATCCAGAGCTCTTCTCTTCATATTCTAATTCCATTCTTTCTCACCTCTAACCTGCTCCATCAAACAAACATCATCTCCTACTGTCTTATTTGGAGATCCCCGAATCCTTTGAAATCCTTACAGATTATCTCTTCCTTTCTTACCTAGAATCTTTCCCCTTCTAGAATTTCATCTACTCCTTCCCAGTATTTTTTTTCCACATTGGTCTTGCTTCCTTCTTAGACTATGGAACTAGAAGATAGACCCCTTGCCTTATAATTGAACAAACAGAAGTAAGGTTGATATAGGGATGTAGTGAAATCAGATTCAAGTTAAACAGTTTAGTGTTATTTTTACAGATTTCCATTAATGTGGTTTTAATAAGTTTGTATCCTTTATGACAGAATTAAATATTAGCTGATCTTTCTTTAACATTATCATCATCCTTGGTAGTCATGGGACTGTCTAAAATTACTCACCCTGTCATTAAACTGTGTTTTCTTTGGTTACATGCTTACATACAAAACCCAAAGAAATTAGTAGCAGTTAAATCTTTTATGGTCCTCTCATTACCAATTTCCTGGTTTTTCTGTACGGTTATTTTGTTCTTTTTCTCAATTTTGGCTATGAAAATGTAGTTCTAATATGACTAACTTAAAGAGGAGAAAAGACTATTTTGCCTCACACCTCAGAGGTTTTACTTCATGATCCACTGGCTCCACTGCTTGTTGGTCTTTATAAGGCAGAACATGATGAAGGGCCTACCTCCTTTGGCTTCTACCTTGCACCATTGACCATTTAATTATTAATACATCAATGGTATATCTATTTATGAGATGAGAACCCTCATGATATATTCACTATCTAAAAGCCCACCTCTGTACATAGCTGCAGTGAGGATTAACACTTCAACTCACAAGGGGACCATCTGCATCATGACAAAGACTAAAAACAGTTCTAGCAGTCCTCCATGGTGCTGGCTTCAGATCGTTGATCTCTGGGATATGGTATAACTGTGTAAAAGGGTTTCCAAGTTTTATAAACTCCCTTTTTGTCAAAGCCTTTCTCTTTCCTGTGATTGATATTCAAAAACTGGCATTGTTTTCTGGTAGTAAGAGCTTGGGTGAGAAGACAGTGATCTATTAGCTTTTTACAGAGTACTTCTCTGTCTGAAGTGTAATTGCTGTACCTGTGTGATCATGATGACATGAACTGTCCTCTCTTTGTGAAAATCCAATTTGAAGAAGATTAAGAATGTTCTATAATCTTTTAGACAACACAGTTATTGTAGCACTGCAGTAGAGGAACGAGCGATCATGCATATCTTCTGGCCAGATGTTTAGGTCTTTTGAGTCATGCTTCTAACTAAGCTTTCCTTTTACCTCACTGATGCCTTTTTTTAAAAAAGTGCCATACACTATATTAACTTTACTGAGATGAGGCTAAGAAAGTCTTCCTAGAACTTTATAGGTAGGGTAGAGTGGATTGCTGTTAAGCCTTTGGAAAAATAACTATGTAGACTAATCATCTACATAGAAGCACTGCACAGTCCCTTTGTTTTTGGATGATGAGATTTATCTTGAGCTGTATTGGTTTTGTTACCGAAGAGAAAAAGTTGAAAAGAGGAAATATTTACCAACCAATGACTGGCATGGTGGAGGGAAGCTTCTGACCTATGACAGTCAGAAAGCGAAGAAAAATGGTCCATGGACAAAATATGCTTCTCTGGTGTCCCAACTGACTGCTTCTGTACCAAGACCCTACTTCCTAAAGTTCCCAGTACTTCCCAAAATAGCACCCGCCAAGGACTGTGCCTTAGACGTAGAGTCTGTGAGGAGCGTTTCATATGCAGAGCTTTGGATATATATTCGGAAACCCTTATTAGTCTTTTGTCTTCCTAATATAGTGGAAGAATTTAGAGGAGTATAGAAAAGAAAGCTAAAGGATAGACATTCCAAATTTTGCTCTCATTATTATTGCTATTAGCACTGACTCCAACCCATACCTCCCACTCACTGATCCACTGAAAGAGCTGCGTGTAGCGCAGTGTTTTCTGCTTTTTAATAACTCAATGTTTTATTCCATTAAAACTTGAGAATTTTTTGGTAGATGATAAATATCAGCTGTTAAATTGCTAAGTTTAAAATTTGTAATTATAATTTACCTAATATATATGTATATGTATATTTATATTATACACTAAAAATTATCAAGAATTTAGCTAAAGCTTTCAGTACATTCAAATGTTAAGTCTTCTTGTGAAAAAATGACATCAGAACCCTTCTTTCTCTTGGATTAATAAATGGATGTTTATTGATTATTACTGACAATTTTTCTGTTTTTTGTTTTTGTTTTTTTGTTTGTTTGTTTTTTGAGACAGGATTTCTTTGTGGCTTTGGGGCCTGTCCTGGAACTAGCTCTTGTAGGCCAAGCTGGCCTGGAACTCACAGAGATTCACCTGCCTCTGCCTCCTGAGTGCTGGGATTAAAGGAGTGCGCCACCACTGCCTGGCCAATTTTTCTGTATTAGCAGTATGAGAGATATGACATGATCCCTTTCCTTGGAGAGCTTATTTACTTACAGAAGACTGGCCATAACTACTAAGTATTGTTAATGAGAGATATGGGGGGCATGAAGTACTAAAGATGATAATAATGTAGAATTAATGAGAGGAAAGAAGACAGTGTGTGCTGGAATAATTAGAGAAGGTGGCAGGTATGGCAAGTTTTAATTTTTAAACCAGGTCATAAAAGATGACCAAGACTCAGTTTCCTAGAGGCATAGAGGAGAGAAATTTTCTATTTGCAGAGAAAATCAAATCATTTCCAGTGATGACCAAGACCCTCAAGTACCTGGCCTGGTCAGAACAGAAGTGAAGCCATTGTAAGCTTTTGTGTAAGAGAATAATACAGGAGTGTTTTGCCAGGAGTTTTCTAGGGCAGAAAGGGTATCGCAAACAACACGGGGACATGTAGTCAAAAAGTTAGATAACAAAGACTGGGCTATTATAGCGGCAGTGTGCTGGAGAAAGAGATATTGGTAGAATGTTTGAAAGGAAACATCAGTAAATGCCTTTACTGACTAGATTTGAAGGTTATACAGGAAATGTGTCATTAAACTTTATATAAGAATTTATTCTGAACATTTCAGCCAACTCCAAGATGACCCAAAATATCAGAAAACCATAGTTAGAAAACAGAGTACAGCTGGGCACAATGGTGTCTGTCTATATCCCCAACACTTCAGAAACCAAGACAATAGGATGGAGGTTGGAACCAAGGCCATCCTGGGGAACACAGGAAGTAACATATAATAAACAGGAAAGTACTTCGTGGCAGTGTGCTCACAAAAAGTATTGAGTCACTTTTCAAGGCATTTTCTAAATCCTTTCAGCAAATAGGCCAAAAAAAGAAAAAATGCTGGATTACCACTCAGAGGGTGTGAGAGGGGTGGGGCTGTTACCATCTAGCTAATTACGGAATTTATTTAGATGCTCAGCTTGGGGCAATATTTATATGTAGACTTAGACTGAGATCTAAGTCATATGTATTCAGATGTCAATTGTTTACTTGGAATTTGCTTATGTAATTGATGAGAGAATAATACACAAAGCATTAATTACTTTTCTTATCAGAATGATAAAAACATAAAAGGTAAATGAGACCCATGAAAGGTTGAGGAAAAACATAACTTGAAAAGTCTTATCAGTGGCCGGGTGGTGGTGGCTCATCCCTTTAATCCCACCACTCAAGAGGCTGAGACAGGCAGATCTCTGTGAGTTTGAAGCCAGCCTGGTCTACATGGCTAGTTTTAGGACAAGCAAGGCTATACAGAGAAACCTTATTTCAACCCCCACCCCCAAAGACTCATTAGTGTAATAGTTATAAAACAAGTTTCTAACTCTGTAGCTAAGAAGCCTCAGTACCTCTGTAGCTAAGATTTTAAATCATACAGTCATTTGGTAACTTTTTTATGTCTTGATCTCATTAGTTCTAAAATTCAACTTTTTCTTTTTTTGTTTCAACATTTTAAGTTGGATTGTATCCTCCTGTGGATATCATTTTGTTATTCTTGGCTAGCCAATCATTATATACCTTCCTTTGCCTTCATTTTTTTTTGTTTTTCTATTTTATGTGTACATCAAAGTTATACAGGATAAATTATATCCAAATAAGTCTAAAAGAATTGTGTTAGTAAAGAATCAATGTCAGAAGTGAAAAAGCAAAGTTTGAAAGCATAGTTTTCTTTCTCAATGAGCATAAATTGGCAGGCCTTTAAAATATATTATTATATATTTTATATATATTGAGACAAGGTTTCTCTGTAGCTTTGGTGCCTGTCCCGGAGCTAGCTCTTGTAGACCAGGCTGGCCTCTAACTCACAGAGATCAGCCTGCCTCTCCTCCCGAGTGCTGGGATTAAAGTCATGAACCACCACTGCCTGGCTAAAAAATTTATTTTTATATATGGTGTTTTTTTTTTTTTTGTCTGTACATATGTATGGGTGCGATGTGTGTGCAGTGTACATGGAAGCCAGAAGAGGGCATCAGATCTCCTAAAACTGAAGTTACAGTTCTGAGCAGCCATGTGGGTTCTAGGATTGGAACTGGTATCCTCTGCAAGAGTAGCAAGTGCTTTTAACTGCTGAACTATCTCTCCAAGCCTAAACTTGTGTGTTTTTAAATAAAAGTATCTTAAATTTGGTCAAATGTGATATAAAAATAGCCAATAATGGCAAATCTTCACCAATGAGATATAGATAACTAAAATAATTGTTTATTTACTTATTATTGAGATAACGGCTCACTGTGTATCCCTGGTTGGCCAATAGGCTGGCCTCAAAATCACAAAGATCCATTTGTCTCTGTCTCCTGAGTGCTGTGTTTAAAAGCATGTACCAACATAAAATAGTTTAAATATGTGTCCTTCCATTGACTCAAATTGGAAGAGCCCCTTGGGTTCTTTAGATGTGGACTTGGGATACTGGGAAAAAATTTTCTCTCAATGACGTAAGTACCACCTGTGCAGATCGGAAACCTCCAAGCAGGATCCATTTCTGAAATGGTACTGGATACAAACCCTCCTAAAACTTTAGATATTAGCAATATTAACAGGTGCGTTTTCCTCAAAGCAGTTTGCCTTTCTAACCTTAAATCACTATGTGGTCCAAGTAAGTCTCTCTAAAGAAAAATCTGTCTATTTATAGATTTTGTTAGTGTTGGCAACCTATTTATTCATATTGAACTTCGATTAGTCAGTAGTACGAAACATACAAGCAAGCAAACACAAACAGTTCTTACTCTGAGCAATTTAAAATCTGACATTGGCTCATCATGCTTAGGCTAAGGGCTGCAAAGATAGTCTACAGAAAACATAAGCAACAAAAAGTCCTAGGACACAGAGGGGCAAGGGGCTCAATACCCTTCACTAAGGGTGACCAAGTAGTGGAGATGCTATACAGAACAGGGGAGAAGGGTTTAGGTAGAGTGTCCAGTCTCCTCAGGAAGGAAGATGACAGCCTCTTTCAGAAGGATGCTGCACTAGTCTTAAATCATTGCCTGGATTGTAAATTCAAGATGTCTCACTCCCTTTCCTGCCTGTCTGACTGTGCTTCCTCTGGGTGGTTGGTGGAGTCTTTAACAGAGAGTCTGGACTATTGTGTGCACCGCCTTTCCGAGGGAAAGCAGCCTCAAGGTAATGTTCATGCCACTGTAGACTTGGGGAGAGCCTTCATGTCCCATTCTAATGAGAATCGCCACAGTGTGTGTAGTAGAAGCTCTTCTTGTTCCCTGCCCAGGGTACCACATACGATAGTGGCCACCTTCTCTCGCTGCTCAGCTGCCCCTCCAGTCTAGGCAGTTCTGAGTCCGTTTACCATTTATGCAAATCAAAGGTGAATATATGAGGACATTTGTATTGGGGATGATATAAAGCCTCTTGACTTAGAATACGCTATCTCTTTCAAAAGTGAGCAATAGAAACTTCAGTTTTTAGTACTAGGGATTTTGACCATTTCTGCATCTTATAGATTGGAGGTAGGTTGTTTTTGTGCTCAGCAACACATCATGGGAAGAAACATACTTCCCTGTGGATTTACCCAGCCTAATAACCAGTGCATGTGGTGTACGTGTATGTCTTTACAAGTTCATGTTCCTGGGCTGATAAGGAGAAATAAACTTAGTGTGTTAAGTTAGGAGGAAGCCACTCTTTACTACTAAGGGGCACAGTGCTTCAGGTAAGTAATTCGAAGTCTTCCACCACCTGACGTAACCTTGGTTTGGTCTATAGGTATGTTTTAATTTTGCTTGTTATTCACTTTTAATGGGGTTTGTAGAGCATGCTTATGATGCAAAGGCAGCTGACGGCAAACAAGAAGTGATTTAACTGTGCGGTGTGCTCTTGGGAGACTTTGTAGGAAACTGCAAATGCACAGAAAGAACCCCCGGCTACCTATTCCAAAGTGTGTAAAACACTACTCAGTTGGTAAAGGTATGACAACAGCATGTCCACACACCACACACACCCGCGGGGAGTAGAGGTGTTCCTATAAAGAGCTATTGAGCTTTCTCAGTTAGATCTCCGAATTAACCTAAATAAGCCCTGAGGCTAAGTGCCTTCTGAGAGTCAGGGAGAGCTGAGTGTGAGGTGAGGGCAGTCTGCACGTGAGGCCCAGTGGTGCTGGCTTAAATGCTTTTCTCTGCTGACAATCCAGCTTTCTCTAAAGAGACCCATTGTTTTCAGACCTGCCTCAGGCATATCATTAGAACCAATCTATTGAAAAGGAATTGTTTGGAAATAAACAAAACCTTTTGAGACTCCGAGTAGAACCTCGGAGATGGTTATCTCTAGTTCCAATAGAAAGTTTCTTCCCTGACACCAGGCAAGTCCTGTGTGGCCCCTAGCTGCAAAACAGGTGGTCCAAACTTGCCACATCCTCTCTGGGAGAGAAAGGCCCCTCTCAGCTCTGTCTGCTGTTTTATTATAGGGTTCTTGCTCAGACTCCTCAGAGCTACGAGACCCATTGGCCCTGGAGCCACTATTGGTTCCCTCACACATTCCTACCAAGGACCGTGTTGCTGACTTGAAAGGAAGATTACTATTCCACTTACAGTTGTTGCTTAGTAACATTTGTGATTGTGTTTCTGGTGACAGCGTGAGCAGAGATCATTAAAAATTAAACTCCCAAAGCTGCTAAAGCAGGAGGAAGTGGGAGCCGTGAAGCTGTGTTCACTCGCTTAGAAACCGTTTACTCTCAGGCTTACGTGTAAATCTTGCGGAAAACATTGCATGTCTCTGGTTTACATTAAGCCACATACAGCACACTAACTGACACTGATTTTTGTCCCCTGCAGCTGGAGTGGATCACTAAGACATTAGGGTGGGGGGAAAAAACCCTCGCAGAGTGGTCTGGAATTACAATCAGACAGGGCCGCTCGGTGTCCAGGAGCAAACAAGCTCTAACCTGTTCTGTGTCTCCCTCTGCTTCCTTCCCACAGTTCCACCAGGTGAGAAGAGTGATGACCATCCTTTTCCTTACTATGGTTATTTCATACTTCGGTTGCATGAAGGCTGCGCCCATGAAGGAGGCAAACGTCCATGGACAGGGCAGCTTGGCCTACCCAGGTGTGCGGACCCATGGGACTCTGGAGAGCGTGAATGGGCCCAGGGCAGGTTCGAGAGGTCTGACGACGTCGCTGGCTGACACTTTTGAACACGTGATCGAAGAGCTGCTGGATGAGGACCAGAAGGTTCGGCCCAACGAAGAAAACCATAAGGACGCGGACTTGTATACTTCCCGGGTGATGCTCAGCAGTCAAGTGCCTTTGGAGCCTCCTCTGCTCTTTCTGTTAGAGGAATACAAAAATTACCTGGATGCCGCAAACATGTCTATGAGGGTCCGACGCCACTCTGACCCAGCCCGCCGTGGGGAGCTGAGCGTGTGTGACAGTATTAGCGAGTGGGTTACAGCGGCAGATAAAAAGACTGCAGTGGACATGTCGGGTGGGACGGTCACGGTCCTGGAGAAAGTCCCGGTATCAAAAGGCCAACTGAAGCAATATTTCTACGAGACCAAGTGTAATCCCATGGGATACACGAAGGAAGGCTGCAGGGGCATAGACAAAAGGCACTGGAACTCGCAATGCCGAACGACCCAGTCGTATGTTCGGGCGCTTACTATGGATAGCAAAAAGAGAATTGGCTGGCGATTCATAAGGATAGACACTTCCTGTGTGTGTACACTGACCATTAAAAGGGGAAGATAGTGGATTTATGGTGTATAGATTATATTGAGACAAAAATTATCTATTTGTATATATACATAACAGGGTAAATTATTCAGTTAAGAAAAAATAATTTTATGAACTGCATGTATAAATGAAGTTTATACAGTACAGTGGTTCTACAATCTATTTATTGGACATATCCATGACCAGAAAGGAAACAGTCATTTGCGCACAACTTTAAAAAGTCTGCATTACATTCCTCGATAATGTTGTGGTTTGTTGCCGTTGCCAAGAATTGAAAACAAAAAGTTAAAAAAAAATAATAAATTGCATGCTGCTTTAATTGTGAATTGATAATAAACTGTCCCTCTTTCAGAAAACAGACAAAACAAAAAAAAAACAACAAAAAAAAGAACAAAAATTTGAACCAAAACATTCCGTTTACATTTTAGACACTAAGTATCTTCGTTCTTGTTAGTACTCTGTTTTACTGCTTTCGACTTCTGATAGCGTTGGAATTAAAACAATGTCAAGGTGCTGTTGTCATTGCTTTACTGGCTTAGGGGGCTGGGGGATGGGAGGGGTATATTTCTGTTTGTTTTGTGTTTTATTTTGTTTGTTTGTTTGTTTTGTTTTTTTAGTTCCACCAGGAGTAGGGATGGAGACACTGTCTTCAGTATCCATTCTGGTTGATAAAACGCTGCATTTGTATGTTGTAAAGATGTTTGCAAAAATCCAATCAGATGACTGGAAGTAAATAAAAACTAAGGCAACTGAACGAAGTGCTCACACTCCACTGCCCATGATGCATCTCTCTGGTCCCCAGCTCACCCTTCTGGCATTGGTCAGGGAAAGCTGATTTTATCAGGAAGACCCGCATGTGTTCCAAGTACATTCTTCCCTCTCTCCTCCGTCTTTGGTCATTTCTTTTTGTTTTGTTTTATCTTAAGAAGGAAAATTTAGTTGCGCGCTTTAAAATATTTTATCACCACTGTGAACAGGTGAAGAAAGTGTGCCATATGATGGCACTCATAGAAAACAGTGATTTTTTTTTCTCCCCTCCTCCCAAAGAGAAAAAGAACAAGAAAAAAGTAACCCAAAATATTGGGGTTTTTGTTTTTGTTTTTGTTTTTGCTTTTGCTTTAAGTAAGTTGTAAGCATTGGGTAAATTATTGTAAGTCCTAACAATGTTTTGCAGGTAAAAGTGACTAAGTACAGTCAGACCCTTAAGTCAGAGCAGAAATCCACACTGCCATTGAAATGCAGCAGAATGGCCCTGTGGAGGTTAAGTGGAGCTGACATACCATTTCCTGGCAATGCAGGAGGAATTTCTGAGTGGTCAGCCTGAGGTCTAGGTGGAGGTGGGGAACGGTACTTGAGACATTCCGAAAGGAAGGCACAGAAGCACCCTTCAGAGTAGGCCGTGGAATGATGTGTCAAGAAGTTTAGACCCCCTGCTTTAAGTGCCTACATTACCTAGCCGTTATTAAGAGGTTCTCCACTGGAGACCCACACTTGCGTCCGTCTATGCCCTCCATCCATTCCTAATTGTGTGAAAAGTTGGATTAACCTGGAGCGGGCTTGGATCCAAATGCGGCATTTTTTGATGATGAAATTAACGCAATGTGTTAGAAAATGTTTGTTTTGAGGAGACTTACTTGCTTTGAACCTAGACTTCAGGAAGTCTGGGGTTTACTTCTTTATTTATTTATTTATTTATTTGAGATGTTTTGGTAGAAGGAAAAGAAAAAAAGAAAAAGGCACCAAAACTCAGACGGAATGATCATTGTCAGCAAAGACTAGACGTTCTGGGCAGAGACAAGACGAAAGAGGTACTTTGCACTGTGAAAGAGGCAAGAACACAGGAGAAAATTTTCCTCCAGAGAAGGGCACAAAAATCTCCTGCAATTCTGTCTATGCACGGCAAGGGTCCTTTCTGTACATCGCCCTTTGGGGTTAGACATCAGGTTGGTAGCCTGAATGAATGGACCCAGTGAGAATTAGTATTCAGCCTTCTTCCGAGCGTGAATGCCTTAGTGGTTACTTATCTGGGTTCCTTGTGCATCAGAAAAGAGGCAAGCAATTGCTTCATCTTAGGAGGGGAAAGGATGAACAAAAGTGAATGTCCATTGTGACTCAGGGAGTGAAGATACCATCAGCAAACTTTCTTTTTGTCCAATGTTTCCTTTAGTCTTTGGAGTACCACTGAATACATGAAAGAAAGACTTTATGTAGCATAGATTGTTTTGTGACGTTTGACAACATTAATCTTTGTCATTGCTCTTTAACCTATTAAGGGATGTTTGGAATATCTGCTCTATGTTAACTTTTGCAGCTTCATTCCAAGAGACATCAGTCAAACAAACAAAAGAATCCCCATCACAGTCTTACAGTATTCCAAGAGCCATGTCTGTTAAGTGGCTTCATAGGAGACACTCAGCAACTGTGTGGTCAGTGGCTCGCTCTCTTACCCAATAACATACATCATAGTTACATGTTTGGTGGTTTGTGTTGACCTGAAATTTATTTTTAAAATCTCTTCTTCGTTTCTGTTTGTTCTGGTTCTGGTTCTGTTCTGTTCTGTTCTGTTTTGTTTTTAAAGTCTTGCTGTGGTCTCTTTTTGGCAGAAATGTTTCATGCATGGCAGCAGGCCTGTTGCTTTTTTATAGTGATTCCCATTGAAACTGTAAGTAAATGTCTGTGGCCTTGTTCTCTCTATGGTAAAGATATTCACCATGTAAAACAAGAAAAATATTTATTGTATTTTAGTATATTTATATAATTATGTTATTGAAAAATTGGCATTAAAATTTAACCACATCAGAAGCCTATTGTAAATACAGGTTCTATTTAAGTGTACCAATTAACATATAATATATGTTTTAAATATAGAATTTTTAATGTTTTTAAATATATTTTCAAAGTACATAAAATCTGGGGGTTCTGGGTTTTTTCTCTTCACTGTTAAATATGAAAATGTGTTTTACTATAAATACATGTGTTCCTTGCTTTAAGACCAACATGACTAGAGGTAGCAACTGAACAACCCCCACACAGGAAGCTTATTTCAAAGCATGGGGAGGCCAATCCTGAAAATTGTACGCTTCAAAAAAGCTCCAGGATTGGGCCTGTCTTCTGTAGTAGAAGACAGGAGTGTCATTTTCTAGGACACTTGAAACTTTTCCCCTTTGAAGAGATATACTTTCATCAAATACCAAACCATGTATCCTAGCAACATCAGGATCCATGAATCAGGGCTGGCAGGCTCTATTTGATTATAAAATAACTGTTTAAAAAAAATCAAAGTAGGTTTACTTAGGGATAATGAGAATAAATTGGCTCAAATTTAGAAAGTCAATGACTGAAAATCTTGCAGAAATTCAATATTTGGAGACAGGTCGTGTCCCCTCGGTTTGGAAGCGATGCCGTTTGCAGCATGTGCTTGTATCCATTGCCCTGATTTAATTTTTGTATGTGGAGCATGCAGATTTTATATCATAGTATCCATGATCTAACAGATTGCTACAATCTCTAAAAAGATTTGCCTCCATGATGGCTGCCAAGCCGCTGGGTAATTTAGTTAAAGTGTTTAAAGTTATCACCAAATCTTAGGGAAATAAATGGAAGGATTTTAAATTAGAGAAAGGGCCATTAAGGAAAAGAGCATCTGTTCTGACTCCTCAGGCTCCCTGTTTGAGCACTGACAGCCCATCGCACGAAGTGGTGAACTATATCTGTGCAATGTATCATTCCTATTTCAAACATACACACATGGTTTCCTCGTGTATTGTCCTATAAATAAGGATCAGGAAAGTCATAACAAACACTGACTTGTGTTGTGTATATGCAAGAGCAAATCGAATGAGATGAATGACTCTAATCTGCCCAGTGCATTTCCAGAGCACTCTAACCCCTGAGAGCCCCTTCCCCTGCACACACACACACACACACACACACACACACACACACACACCAGCCAGCCAACCCTGACAGTCTAGTCATGAAATTAGAACTTTGCAATACTTCGGCTTATCCAATTTTCATAGTTGACAAAGACCAAAATGTTTTTCAAACAATTGAGTAACAAGAGGTAGAAATTAAATAGGACGTCCAGGTTTGTGAGGCTAAAGGGGTTGGCAAGTAGGGTGAAGTTACCATTAGTATCGAAGGTCAGATCAAAATGCATAACTTACTTAGCCAACCTAGAAGCTCACCTATATCCAGACTGTAACTATGACAAAAAATGAAAGAGAAAAATTAGGTCAGAGGAATAACATCAAGAAAATGGAAGCACTGCTAAATTACCCAATTGGAGTATAACAGGAGTAACCCGTTTGCACTGGATTAAACCTGTTTAATCATTAAGAAGCTTGGAAATAAGTTGCATGATTTGATCTATTGCTTTCATCACATTTGTCAGCCTCTGTGGTCATTCGATGTGTCTATGAGGTTGTTTTATCATCCATTCTGACTTTTAGTAACAATATCCCAACTCAGTAAAATTTGAAGTAGGTCTTAGAAGGAAAGTGTGAAATTGTCCCATGTTCGCTGAAATGTTTAGCTGGCTCTAGAAAACAGGTCGTACACCTTTGAATCGCGCCAGTAGACTTCAGGCCTTGCCTCAGAGCAGCCAGTGCTCCTCTCAGCATTATTAGTTTCTCCCGCCCTAATATCAAGTGTGTTTTATAAATTAGTCAAGATGAAATGTCCATATTTTTAGTAAGCTATTGCTAACCCAGATAGCTAAGATTTAAAAGAAAAGCACATACATACATACATTCATACATACATACATACATACACATGCATAGGTAAGTAGATGAAACATTTAGCCTAGAAAGAACCATCATAGATATGGTTCAGATGTAACATGCTGACCAGAAAAATTAGTATTAAGCCTATTATTAGTATGAGACCTTGACCATTCATTTAGCTGTGTGTGAACTGTTGCCTTAAAGATTGGGTGTTCGGTTTGGGAGGTCAAAGGGGAGTAGTTGTGACTCTGATTCCTTTTAGTTGCACTGACCTTTCCATATCCTGAGAGCCAAGGATAGTGACTTGAGGGGGTTACAGGGACTGTAAAGCCTCCAGCATGCCTGAATGGTCCAGCTATTGAACACCCCAATTGCACCTCTACCACCAGGCTTTTGAACATCATCTGCTCTTTTAGTTTTAGCAAGTTATTCTTTCTAGGAAAAAAAAAAATGAAAGTGCCTTACTTTTCAACATATGATTAAAAACAGCATATTATTTGAAGAATATGAACATTACACAAGAACATTTTACACCAAAGATGAAAATACGGTGGCATTTTACACATCTATCTTTCATTAACAAAAATCTATTTATGTGACATGATGTAGAATTTCCAAAGCCTTTACCTCAGCTCTTTTTATAACTTGGTAAGCAACCACGTGAAAAGCTCCTAAGCTGGCATTTGCCTTTGGAAAATTGGTAATAGCTGTAGCATCAAACTGTGAGGGGTAGTCTGACAATTAGTAAATCAAACCAAATACACACACACACACACACACACACACACACACACACACTTACACGGATGCTTTTGCATTTTTTCTGTAGTTAAATATGATTTGCCTTTTGCTTTTAATCTGGAAATATGAAGAGAGTAGTTTCCCTCAGAAAAATCATGTTTCCTTTATCCTGAAAACAATCTCACACCAACTGTTGTAGTTAATGACAGGATGTGTCTGAAGCAAGTAAATAACCAGCGAGTGAGTTGAAACAGCTTGAGGTGTTCCCATTTCAGAAGGACGGAGGGATGCTTCTGCAGCCCTGCACTTCACTGCCGTGCGTCCTTTCCAATTACTCCTTAGATACAAGGAGCTGCTCTGTATATAATGTCTGAATGAAGAGGAGATGTTTTTGTTTAGCTTATGTGCTCACAGTTTGTAGAAATATTAAGTACCATAATACACATTCAATTTATTTAGTAAAGATGTATCTATCTATTCAGTCAGACCCTCGATGTTTAAGAAATGGTTTCTGAATTGGAATTTAGTGCGAGTCAGAAGGGGGAAATGGCACAGATAAAATAAAATAGACATACTTAAACAGCAGAACCCTTCTCTAAAACCTATTAAACAGATTTTCACTTAGAGGTCACAGTGTCCATAGTCTTCTCCTCCTGCATAAATTCAGCGAGTCTCAGAGTGATCTCCAACCTCCACCAGTACCAGCGTCTCTAGGGACTCATTAGAAATATACATTCTCAGACCCCAGTATAGACTCGAAGACTGGGAGGAGGCCCTGGTGCTAGAGTCCTACAACCTGGTCAACAATCACTCTGGGTGAGCCATGAGTGGAAAAGGAATCCAACACCCATTCTAGTATGTGTTTATCTGGATAACAGTTTTAGCAGAGCCAAGGGTTTGGAACTCCGGTCTCTGCTCCTTTCAGGACACTCTCTTTCCAAGACTCTCCCACCTTCAAATCATCTAGATTTGTACTTCCTAAAGTCCAAGAATAGTGGGTGCTTAGAAGTGGGACAATGGTCAAGGTTGAACTGACGACTTTAAAGCCAGCATGGAAATGTATACCAGAAAAACTCCCTCCAGTTCATAGTTGATATTTTGTCTTCTATTTTTCAAAGTAATGGGAGTAGTGGAGTCAGGACCCAGAACATGTGATTATTTATAACACACTGAGAATGACTATGAGAAATGAAGGGCAAATTAATAAGGAAAGTTTATTCCATCTCAGGAGGTGGGCTGTGCACATGCCAATAGCCCTGTCTCTAGGAAATATGGTTCATAAATCAGACACAGACCCTGGATTAGTTAGCCATTAACAGGGTGAGTCTTAGGTTGACCATCCAGAATGATCAAATGACTTCCCCAATCTTTGCAGCCTGCCCTTTTCTTGTAGAAATTGACTTGTAGAAGTGGGGACCTATCCCCTTACCCATGTTATCTCTCTCTCTCTCTCTCTCTCTCTCTCTCTCTCTCTCTCTCTGTGTGTGTGTGTGTGTGTGTGTGTGTGTGTGTGTGTGTGTGTGTTTCTCTCTGTGTGCATAATCCCTGGATATTCTAGATTCCAAGCTGCATTTGAAGATTTTTCTGTTCGTTGGATGAAAGAGAGACTGCCTAAAATTATTTCCCATTCGGCATTATAGAAGCCCAAATTATGGCAAACTTGGCTTCAAAACTAGGAGTTTGGTTAATTCAGCCAGAAACAATCTTGGATCTCTGAGCCTCTGTTAAGCCATTGTCACTCATAGAAGAAGCCAAGCTAGACTTTCGTGGAGTACGATATTTAGGTCTAAGGCATCCTACCTACTCCATTACCTGCAGTAACATGAGATTACAAAAGAAATTCTGAAGCACTTACCTGATGGAGACCATACTGAGGTATTCTACCTCTGCCTTCCTCCATTCTTGATGCCCTTATTACATGGCAGGCATCACGACATCACGAGACTACAGGCCCTTGAGTCAGAAGGAGAATCATGATGGGTAGGCTCGTTAGAGTTCTCACTTTAAATGCAGCTTACAAAATGCCTTGACGAAGCTGACCACCTACAACATATGAGCTTTTCCTGCCTGGCTCTAAGCTTACTTTCTGAACTAGGCAGTGTTGCTTTACCTGTGTTTGATTTCTTTCCTGTTTGCATGCCCTGTGGTGTGGCACTTAACAAAGAGGCGTCCAACATGTGGCTAAATTGTGGGGAGGAGACACCGAGTTAAACTGCTGGATTTACAACCCATTGTCACTGTTTCTAGAAGTCTTTGTTACAAAACGGGCTTTCATTTTGTTTCTGGTGGACGTTGCCCCTTTGCCAAGGATGTGCACGTCTCAGCTGACTTTGCTGCCACTTCCGAACACTAAGTTTCTTTGTCACTGCAGAGGAAAGCTTTGAGAACAAGGTGTCTCATAATTAGCCATGGAATACCATTCTGAGTAAAGCTTTGGTCAGAGGAGACCAAGCTCATTATCAACCATGACCTGGAATTCTCATTCCAGCCTCCAAGCTTTGGATTATTCCTAGCCCAGAGTCCTTTAGCCTGAATCTGTCAGAAATCTGTTTCCATTGTAAGTCTCTCTTTTTCTATTGCTATTTATGTCTGGTTTCTCTTTTGATGACCTCCAGGCTCTATTTCCCCTGGGTCCCATCTTCTTGGCTGTCAGAGAGCACATATTAGAGTCATTAAGGTTACAGATTTTGGAGCCTAACACATGCGTCTGAATTCCACCCCTGCTACTATGGCTTTGTGACTAAGAGAAAGTCACTTGCCTTCTTTGTGTCTGTTTCCTCACCTGGAAAGAAAACTTGAAGAAAAATACTGCATACCTTAGGATTTTGTGAGAATCAAATGAGGTAATACACATAAAACTCCAAAAAAAGAAAGTGAGGAGCTCACAGAAAAATCACAAAAAGCATTGCAAACTCTTAGGAGAAATTCTCATAAGTGGGGCCAGCCTAGTATAGACCTCAGAGATCCTTCTATGATGGTTCTCGGGTTCCTGAGAAGGATCCAATATTGTCTCTGCAGCATTTAAGGCTGCTTTGTCTTTTCTAGAAAATTCAGAGAGCCACCTCCTGTTGTTCCACTAGCAATACTTCTTGTCGGTTCGACAGTGACCACACCACATTCATAGGCAAATGGAATAGAAAACTACAATAAAAAGGAGTTTCTCTGGAATACATATTTCAAATGTTGTCCATCATCCCTACGTGTCTGTGCCAGTCCAACAGTAATGGATGGCTGAAGTCATGAAGTCTGAAAGAGAAACAGAGGCACAGTCACATCCTTGAAAGAGGCCATAGAACATGAAAAGAACCTGCCTCAATCTCTTGCCTCATCTTAAACAAGCATCCATCCCATCCCATGATGGGGTGAATACCTCGAGTAGGCAGCATTCCTGGCACCTGTGTGGAGTAACCCACTTGAAACAATCCATGAAGAAGTTGGTGGTACCCGTACTCTTGCTATAGGGGCAAAGAAACTAAAACACACAGATAACGCCTATCAAAGTTCTTAGTGAGTAGTACACGGTGGTTTGACTTCACGTAGCCTGCATCTGCAGTCACTACCCTAACCACTGCCAAAATAAAAAGGACATTAAGGAAACTGGGAAAATATGGAGAGAGGAGAGAGGGAGAAGGAGGCAGAAAAGAGGGAGGGAGAGTGAGACGGGAAGGGGAGGAAAGGAGAGGGAGGGGGAGGGATTCCATCAGAAAGGAAGAACACTGGCCATGATTTCTTATTCTTAACTTTGAAGAGTGCACCGGCTGTCTCTTTGAAGGGTTAACATGCAAATAGGCTCATATTGCATGAAGGCCCCTCCCAAAGTGGCTGCAGTGCAGCTGGCTCTGGTTCTCCTTGCTCTGTGCCAGCTGTTTTCAATGCCTAGAAATGGGACAGCTGTCATCCGTGCAGCTCTGTGACAGAAAGGCTTTCTGTGACTCGCTGGGATCGGGTAGATGAGTGTTAGAACAACTTGCTAAGCTCAGGAGTGCTCAGTCCTGCCCAGGTCAGTCAGTGTCCTTTGAGTGGCACTGAGGACTGGCATCATGCATGATAGGCATTACTCTACCACACCTCCAGCACTCCCATGGCCATGCTTGACAAAGTTATTCTGTATTTATGGTTGGTGGGGAAGAAAAAGGAGTCTTGGGCATCATCACCTGCCACCTCTCTCCTCGCTCTTCCGGATATGTCATCCATCACTGGAACGGTCTAGCTGAACTCAGATGTAGCCTCAGGCTGTTTCACACAGTTCTGTTCTGTGTAATTGCTGCCAGTTGACTAGAACTGACCCAAAAGATGAATTTCATTTGCTTTTCTCGTTTCGCAGTTTTTGGAGAACAGGTCTTTGAGGTGGTAGAGTCCTTCTGACACCAAAGTCAAGGTTCTGAGGACTGTGTATTTCCCTGAGGTTTAAAAGACATCAAGAGTGGAAGGGTGATGCATGTTCTATAGGCATTTACTTACGAGTGACATTTATGGACTTCAGATCGACATTCCAGAGAGAAGCCAATAAAGGATGGCTATCCTAAGAATTAGTTGAACACCCACAAGGAGAAGAGTTTGGCAACAGATACTAACAATATCCTTAATTTGTATGCGATACCATGCAAGCTACTTTTCATGCTCTGTAAAATACTAAACAACCACATGGCAGTGTAATTTTATAGACACATAAACTGACAGAAAGGGGACCTGAACAAGTTGTCTCCGGTATTATAGTTAATAAATAATATAGTCAGGATTGAGGTTACATCTCTATTATCTCAAGGCTTTAATCTCCACTACGGCTCTCAATTTTGACCTGTACATACAAATCACACACAAAAGATTTAAAAGTTCTTATGACAACCTCAAACACAGACGAGTTAAATTACAAGCCCTGGCTCTGGAGCCCAGGTGACTGTGTATTTCAAAAGCCTTCCTAGTGCTTGGGTTCCTCTTCCTCTAGGTCAGCGCATGACCAGGATCATGGGATTCTAATGACTGAGAATTAGCCAAGCAGTTCCCCGGTCCTCGAGTAAACTAAATAGAAGTGGCTACACATCCACGGCAACAAGAAATAGCCATTCCAGAAGCTAAGGTCAAACTCTGGAGTCAGAACTGAGTCCTAGATAGTTCAACCTGACACTGTACTTCTGGATAAAGGTCTGTCAGCTCCTGCAGGTGCCCTGAACAGAAACAATTCAGATACAAAGTTTGCAGGAAGCCCAAGTCGACCAATGAGGGTACCCTGACCTAGGGGTGTAGAGAATGGAGTTACATAGGTTTATTACAGGCAGGCCCTCAGCTGCTTCCAGCCAGTAACACACCCTTGTCATTTCACTAATGCCTGGCTTATTCAGTTGGACACTGAAGACTTTAAATAGTAATTGAAAGGACAAAAACCAGTCTATCATAACTCTTTTGAGGATTTTCTATGTTTTCAAACGTGACCATTAAAAAAATACTTGCTTTGTCTTGTGTCCCTCCACCTTTAACACAAACTTCCAAATAGACAGTAAGGATTGACTTTTATAAGAAAAAAATCCTGAATCCTATAACCCCTTCCTGGAGGGCTTCTTTTAGTAGCAATGCAGGGATGCCTGGCTTAGCGAGGCCAGGGGACTAATCGAATTTGGCAGATGCACTGTGTCAGCAGGCACCAGGGCGCTAATGCCCCAGGGCAGCTGCTTGAGAGGGTAAGTGGGCAAATGCCTGGCTTCTTCCCCATGTTTTCAGAATAGGAATCTGAGTCTCAGGAATCACCCGACTGTGGGACCAGAGGCTATTTTGGGCCATCTCTTATCCAATGGAAAGTTAGGGGTGGTGTCATTTGAAACTGCCAAGGAGCATCTGATTTCACCCTTATCCGGGACATGTCCCCAGAGGAAATTGGAGCAATGTCAAGGAGATCAAAATGCAGGTGTCAGAATTTCCCTTTGTTTGTATTTCTGGGTTCTTTTTCTTCTCTTCCTTCCATTTTCAGCTCCCCTTTCCATGACTTCAGCGAAGGTGTTCATTACACCTCACCTGGAATATAGCAGCCTTCCAGCGGCCTCCTTCTCCCCCACCTGTTCTCTATGACTTCTCTCTTGCCTTTTAGGATATAATCTCTCTGAAGTTTCAACGCAAATGAGTGTAAAAATGCTGTGTATCACATCACACAAGTCACAAAATTCACTTACACACGAATGTACTCATTTGGAAGAAGTCACAGGGATGCAGTCTCTGCTTGAGGGTGATTACACAGGAGTACAGTCCAGTGCTTTTGCAAGGGAGAAAAACAGAGCAAGGCAGATGTTTGAAGGCGACAATATTTTAAAGCAGTGTGTGTGTGTGTGTGTGTGTGTGTGTGTGTGTGTGTCCGTCCTTAAATGAGTACCCCACAAGCATTCATGGCAGCCTTGTATGCTTGGTGATTGAAAGTCAGACAGAAATGTAGAACGTAGGTCTAACTATGAGTATTTCTCATGGAATGGAGGCTGAAAGAGATTACGAGTTAGAGGCAATCGCTACTATAACCAGGAGATAAATTCAGAGGACATATGCTCTCTAATATATCTTACTGACGGATGGATGGCTTATATAATCTCTTCCCATTTAACACGTGGAATGGCTTATAATTACTGGCAGAGCACACATCCGTCATAGTGGCATTCAAGACTTTTATGATGCTTCTTCAGGTTATTTTCCCCATTTGGATGCTCAGATGACTCATAGCACACCTTGCGCTGTCTTCCTGCTCCACCCTTTCCTCCCTATGCGGACTCTCTGTTTAATCTATGCCTTTATGCATTTTATGCATCCTTCCTTGATCATAAAAACCCCGGACAACCATAATTCACGGCAGGAATGCCAGGTAAAATACAGAATGCTCAATAAAGCAGGAGTCCCAGTTAAATGCATGTTTCATGTAAGTAGATCAGACAGTGACTGGAACATGCTGTGAATAAGTATTCATACAAAGGATCATATGTTGAGAGGGGTGGTCCCCAGCATGGCAGTATTGGTAAGTCATGTAACCTTTGGGAAATGGAGCTGAGGCCATATTCTTGAAAGAGATAAAGTATTTTTCATGAGTCTTTTATTAGTTCTACAAAGAACATTGCTGCATAACCCTGAGTCTGATTCTACCCTGAAGTCATTACTTCTGGCCTATCTTTCCATGCAATGCTATGTACCCTGCGGTTCTCACCAGAGCCCATAGTATACTGTTTGGACATTCAGCTTCTAAAGCCATGAGCCGATGAACCCTCTTTACAGTTAGCATCTGCTAGGCGTGGTAGTTTATATTGACTGGTGAGTTTGCAGGACCTAGAACCCCTGGAAAGACAAGCCCTTGGGCATACTTGTGAAGCACTTTCTTGCTAGGGTCAACTGAAGTGGAAAGACATCATTCCATGGGCAGAGTTCTAGAATAATTAAGACAGAGTGAAGTGCCAGTGTTCATCTGCCTCGATTTCCTGACTCTGGGTGCAATGTAATCAGTTGCCCCACATTCCAGCTGCCACGCCTTCCCTGCCAATGACAAATTCTAGCCCCTCGAATTGTCAACCATAATAAGCCCCCCTTCTTTCAGTTATTTTGGTCCGGTATAGGACCCCAGCAATGAGAATAGTAATAAAATACCAGGTTTATATATCATAGTGATGAGACACCGAGTAATACAGAACATTTATTATTTTGTTCATTTAAATTCAAATTCCACTAAGTGACCTGACCTTTTTCTTTTTTTATTTTATTTTTTGAGAATTTTATACCTGTATACAGTAAAATATGATCATATCCACCTTCATTTCCCTCCTTCAATCCCTCGGTATTCCCTCAAACATGTCCCCTTCCCAACTTCATGCCTTTTTATTTTTTATAGCCCACAAAGTCCATTAATATTGAACAATATGCATTGAATATGTAGTCATCCACTGGAGTGTGGGAAATCCAACCATGAGAGCCCTGTCGAAAACAAACGATTCTCCTTTCCCGACATATATCAACTGCCAATAGCTCCTCAGTAAGAAACAGGACCTGGTGAGCCCCTTCCCACCCATGCGGTAACTTTGGGTAGCTTTACCTTATTCGGATAGCCATAGCTCCCAGGAGTTAAGAGCTACAATAGCCATGTCATGCCTAGAAGACAGCACTCCTCCACCTGCTTTTAATTCCTATGTCTCACGACCCCACCTGTAAGGTGGTAATCCCATGTGCAAACTCTCAAAGTAGAGCTCGGGGCTTCTGTTTATTTTTCCATTCTCACCAAACACCAAACCATTCGTGAGCAGTGCACAGCATCGCTCAGTAAACCTAAATAATGGGTTCGCTCTTCAAAAACGCCCAGCATTTTATTTTCAGAAGTTTTAGAATGGCCTGATAAGTCATTGTTCTGGATCAGAAAAAAAAAAATCACTAAGTGTTTGTCATAGGAATTTTATTGCTGTGAAGAGACACCATGACCACAGCAACTCTTATCAAGGAAAACATTTAGTTGGGGTTAGTTTACAGTTTCAGAGGTTTAGTCCATCGTCATCATGGCAGGACATAGGGACGTGCTGGCAGACGTGGTGCTGGAGAAGGAGCTGAGAGCTGTACATCTTGATCCACAGGCAGCAGAAACAGTCTGGCCACAGTGGGCGCAGCTTGAGCAGAGAAGACCTTAATGCCTACCCCCACAGAGACACACTTCCTCCAACAAGGCCATACCTACTCTAAGAAGTCACACCTCCTAATGGTGCTCTTCCTTAAAGGGGCCATTTCCTTTCAAACCACCACAGTGCTCTCTTGACTCTACTGCTATAGCACTCAGCTCTGTGCCTCCATTTTACAGTAGAAGCTGCTTCCATCTTGCAAACCCAGACATAGTCAAAGCCCATGTTTATGCATCACCATGAACTTATCGAAGAAGTTTTTTACTTAATTATGTCTCTCTTCACAAAGTAACATCTCCCCACCATTTTTTTTTTAATGTTGCTACATGTTACAGAATGCTTCCGTGAGGCCTTTAGAATTTCTGCCCTGAAACACTAATTACTGACTAGGCAAAAATATTTTGTACTGTTGGTCAACTCCCCTGTTCTACCTTTTGTTTTTCTTAGGCACTAGACATTTTCATTCATCTGTTTTTCCACCACAATCCATCTATCTACCTGTCAGAAAGTTCTCAACATGGATGTTTTAGATTGAAGGGTCACAGGATAGTTGAATGGACACCACATTGCTAGTATATCTACCCCTAAATGGCTATAAAATAGCAGAAGATCTCAGCAACAAGGAAAATCTACTTACAAGTATATGTGAGTAATTTTCTACTCTAGTTGTATATTGGGCATCTGAGTGTTTAAAAGGATAAAAAAACATGATTTCCAGACTTTTACCTAAATCAAATGAAGTAGAGCTCTTGGGAATGACATTGGGTATCAGCATTATTTTGAAAGCTCCCAAGTGATTTTACCAGACAAGCAAGATTGACAAATATAGAAATTTACTGGAGATTTGGATTAATATTATTCTTTGAGTCTAAGCCATGACAGATGAGAAAGAGCAGGGAAATCCAGAGAAACCCTGTGGGTGTCCTTTTGTTTTGCTTTGGTTTTTTTGTTTGTTTGTCTGTTTGTTTTACTGTGCATCATGCTTTCACACACATGAGAAAATTTACACATAACCATCACACAATTTGGTCATGAGATTTCACATGTGTTTTCTCTTTATAACCAGGGACAACAAGATAGCTCCAAAGTCTTGTGCAAACAGGTGACCTGGGAATTAGTGGAACTGGATTTCGCTTCACAAGGATTCCAACTCTGCATTCACTATTTGGGGTTCTGGTTTCACCAGAAAAATAATAGTGCTTTGTGGGAATTAAAAAAAATAACTTACTGACACTGAATTGTCCCTCTTGTACATTCCCACCCCTACTACACACCAACCTGAGCAGAAGAAAACTAAGCAATTGGTTTCTTCTCCGTTTGGATCCATTCCACTTGGCTTTCTTCCAGACATTGTGAAGTAGAATTCCTTTTAGTATATGTGACTGTAAAGAGATGGATCCTTGAAATGAAGACTTTCAGAAAGAAGGATAAACATGTTCATGGGGGAAACATAGACCTAGGAGTTAGCTGACTGGAATTCTCGACCTTGCTCTGACCCTTTCTAACAATAGAAACTGGGCAAGTCCCCTTACTTCTTTCAGCCTTGGTCTCTGCACAAGGAATATTGAAGTACATTTCTCCTGTCATAAGAGAAGGACCTAAGAGAAAATTTATAAACTTCAGAAACTTATTTCAAACAGTTCTGGAGACAGGGAACTCTAAGAACAGCCACCAGGAGGTTCAGCTCTCTGGGAAGGGCTGTTTTCTGGCTCTACATTGGTACACTGGCATTTCATCTCCCAGAAGGAAGGAGCATTGTATCTTCACATGACAAAGAGACAGGGTAAAAAGGACCCAAAGACCCCTTATCTAATTCCTTCATGGCAGTATTAATCCATTCATTAATACAGAACCATCAGGAACCAAACACTCCCCAAAGTCCTACCTTCTAACATTGTTGCTTTGGAGCTTAAATTTTAACACATTGATTTTGGGGAGACACATTCATGCCACTGCAAGAAAGTTGCTAGAATTCAACATCTTCAGGTTCCCTTTGGCATCTAACTTCTTCATGGATTTGAAGCCATTGAGGATCTATAAGCCATTTCTTAAAAGCTAAGCTCTTCTCCAAAGCATGGATTATTTGTGTGTTCAGATAATGCCTAGAAGTTCTGCCTTTAACTGGTACTACATTCTTGAAAGCAGTCTCGTTCCCTCTGATCTTCAGCATTCTCAACCATGAAGTGAATATCATGCTAAGTCATCTCTACTGCCTTTCTCAACCCTGCCGACAGGGCATTAGGTGCTTGAGTGGCTGAATGTGAGCCATAAACATAAGTGAAATTTCAAAACATGAGGTCAGAATTAAAGAAAAGAAATTATCAGTTATCTAGTAAAGATGAATGAACCAATGAAGAAGAGGACAAGGAGCCACATGTGAAGCTCAAATTCCGAGTCTATTTTATTCAATCAAAGAGAAATGTCTATAATTCTATTTTAGATAAAATGTGTAAAGTGCATCAATCACATTTCATAAAGAATGCTTGAACTCTTCAAATAAGCACAGTGCTTGCAAAATCAACCATCATGGTGATTTTAAACCAAAAAAGATTCTTTTTTTCTACATACTGATGTGACTTTTGTCAAAAGAAGACCAAGTAGATAAGTAAAACCATCATTTTACCAATTCTTAATGAAAATTATCACTGTATCTCAAAGTTTCAAATCTTAATTTTTACTCTTTTTCTTTTGCCATTCGATCATTTTACGAGCCATTCCGAGGCTTGACCTTTGCTGTCCACATTCTGTCTTGTCTTTAAGACCAATCTGATCTGTTCATCTAGTACTACGTACTGCAGCAGCCACTGCGGTCCTGCCCATGTGCCAGGGGCCACAGTTACAGAGCCAATCCCTGCCTGCTTCTCATCACCAGGTGGCCTTTCACACTCCTGTATAAACAAACCCTTCGAGACGCAGACCCATTTCCATCTCCTCCTTGGATATCTTTGATTTCCTAATCTAGAAACCATCTTCCATTTCTGACGTTCAGTTTAGAACGGTACCTATAGGTACCAGAGGAGTGGGCTCTGACCTGGTAAGATAACATATAAACATCAGTTAGCATCGTCTTGACTGCAGGTCAGACACTATTAGAACCTGGTATTTATTAAACTCCTGACCTTCACTACCACTATGAGTAAGGCCCCACTTGATCCATAAGGAAACAAACCTTGAAAAACTTAAAAAGAGTCTTGCTCAGGAGGCTCAGCAGTTAAGAGCAACAACATCAGGCAACTCACAAACTGCCTGTGACTCTAGTTTCAGAGAATTTGATGATCTCTTCTGGCCTCTACAGGCACCTGCACACACAAGATGCACACATATGCACTCAGATCACAAAATAAACTTAAAAAAAAACTTTCTTTTTTGAAAAGAGGCTTGCTCAAAACTTTATTGATAGAAAGAGGTCACACTGACTCCACAGTCCATGTTCTTGGCCACTGTGCTATGCTCCCCCTGTTGCATAAATGCTAACTTTTTTATCTGTACATTAATTTCCTCATGTAACTGGGCACATTGTTGTCATCAAGTAGATCCTCAAGAAAGAATTATTGAATAAAATGGCCTGAAATTTCCATTTGAAGAAATCCACCTGCCTCGATGTGTCTTTGTTTTGTTTGTTTGTTTGTCTTTTCCTAGAGGGTGCATTTGTATTGAATTATCAAGCCACGACTGGCTAGGAAGACTTTCTCCAGTACACCTCTGCTGGCTTATTTCTACAAGCCCCATCCATTCTCAAGCCCAAGATCCACTGCGATGGCTCCTGGAAGAAAATATTTCATTTCAAAAATTGTTCTCTTTCCAAGGAAATGTCAACAAGGTTGAAAACATCTAAATATTTCAGAGGGAAAGTTCTCATTAGAAAAAGATTACTGCTCTGCTGTGTGACCTTAGGCAAGCCATCTCATGTCCCTTAGACATCTCCTCATCCGTAGCCTGACAGGACTGAACATAATGATCTCTAAGCTCCAACCGTTCGTGATTTCATGTTGTTATATGGGTTTTTCTTCTTCTTTGATATCTCAAGATGTGCCTTGAGGCCCACAGGATACAGAAAGGTGGTAATATGATCTTTACAGGATGTAGTTGCCAAATACAAAGAACAAAACAGAAATAAAAGGATACTTGCTTCAACTGTTCTTATTTACATTAGTACTCATGAATTTGCATGGCGTTAGCAGTAGGAGCACCTACAAGGGGTTTTCAAGATTTTTCAAAGACTTATCACCATTGTTAGGAAGGTTCCAGAATATTGAAATAAAAGCTGCAACAAAAACACCAAAAGACAGACGCAAAGGAAAACTAACTTTATCTGTATATTTAGCATTTAGTCGGCATTCCATCATCTCTTAGTTCTGTAAAGAAGCTTTAAAAACAAACCCCAAACTCAGAACTCCTGCCACGTAAAAAGTAGGAAAGGTAAACACTTTCTGCTGCAGACTAAGAGAAGGAAAACAGTGAGCAAACAGTGAGCTTTCTGAAACAGCCTGAGAACCAGACGCAGGCCAAGAGTTCAGCCTAGGATTTTCTACCATAATATTAATCTCTCCAAGTTCGTGGTGCCTTTGAGTTTCTAGAACACCAAACATGTATTAATTTTATTCCTTAGAACACACATGCATCATCATCAATACAAAAGGGGAAATTGATCCAGAATTCTAAATACACGTTCTTTAATTTCAAGGAACTGGTTTAACACAGATACAGTGTTCAAACCTAGGTGAGTTGATTTCAAGTCCTGCTTCCTGTTACTTTCTCAAAACTATTCATCTGAGCTTGGTATTTTGTGGAAGCCAGAGGAGCTTTGGACTTCTGTTGTAAAGCTGGGAGGAGTAAGATGAGCAAAAGTGCTTGGATAAGGTAGGGCCCAACTACACATTCTAAGCTTTAACATTTTAAATAGGGTAAGCATTTTCAGTTCCAGTTCCAGGTATGGAAATTAAGACTCAGCATGACTAGTTCAAAAGCACACAGCCAGTGGTAACCTCAAGTCCGGAATCAGGTGTTCTAGACTTTGGTAATAAAAAGCCCTTATTTCTATTACAGCTCTCATCTCTACATTAATATCGGTCCAATTAGCTGCTCAAGACTGATGCCTTCACTGTAACATGAGACTAATAATAATACTATGCACTTGTGTGACCTTTCTGTATAAAATAAGTGCACTCATTCCTTGATGTTTAATACGATATTTGCTACAAAAATCATGCACAGTAAATAAACAGCTATCATCTACTACACTTCAGCACCCGTCCTGAATTTTTCTCCTTTGGTCCTCAAAGGTACAAGGGGCTGATGAGTTGAAGAAAACCTGTGGTGTCATAGAACGGATGTTTGTGAAGCTGCCCAGAATGCACTGGCCTTCTTTATGGACTGTTTCTGTTGCATAACTTTAAATTTGGTGGATGGGGCAAAGCTTACTAGATAAGAGGTGAACCCTGGCATAAGAAACGGAAGCAATTGCAATAAGGTTCTCGTGCCTGGGAACTTGAACTTGAGGGGAGGTGTGCAGATAGGAAGGATAAAGTCAGTATGCAAAGGAAAGCTGAAACAAGACAAAGTTTCCGACCTGGGTCCTTTCTGAAGACGCAGCTATAACCCTGCTCTTGTGTTCTATTTCCTTGTGGTTGCTAAGGCTGGCCCAAGGATTTACTGTAACAGTGTCTATGGGATCGTACACTTGTGTTCGCCAGCCCATATCTCTGTGGAGTTCAAACCTGGAGGCAAAGATTTGCTTCTTTAAGAAAAAAGACACAGAAGCTGAACGGTAAGCCCCCGAAGGAGCACTTAAGCACCCTGTGTCTGCACTATGCCTGTGTGGTCAGCCTGTTTTAGAAGATTTGGCCTTTAAGGACACAGAGCTACACAGTGCTGCCCCCTAAGATGCCAGGGGTCCTAACAACTCTAAGCAGGATCCATCACTGAGATGTCACATTCAGTGCAGATAAGATAGGAAATGATGAGAACAGGGGAGCAGAAGAGCCATCTGGAGGAAAACTTTCTTTGGGGGAGGGCAACCGGCATTCAGCCTGTATGTGGCAACAAAGCCTTCATCATCCAAGCACGAACACAACCCCTTGCTCAGTATTGTATCTCTCAGCCGTGCTCTCCATGGCATTGCTCTGAAGCCTACACAGCAAGAGAAGAGGATACGCAAGGGCCAAGAGGTACCGTCACCAAGGCCAAACATTCTTTTCACCCTCCAGGACATGGATCCCATACGACCTTAATACCTCTTGACAGGGGCTTCATGGACATCACTGTGGTTCTAGCAAAAGTTGCCAAGGAGTCTTGGCAGAATGAGGCAAGCACTATATAGAAACCCAGAGGGCAAAGTATCTGGGATCCATGGAGCAACCTCTGTGGGCCCTCAGAACTAATTGGGAAAGGGAAAACTTTTAAAATAATAACAGAAGTACTGCAAGAACAATTAAAGGTGAGGAGGAAGCGGCGGCTGTAAAGCACAGGGCAGAAATGGCAATAACTCATGGGACATAAATATGCACTCAGGCAACCACAAAGATTGGGACCAGATGACCTGAAAGAATTTAATGAAGCTGAAAATTCAGGCCAGTGATGTGAAGTGCAGATGGCTGCTGAATTGCCGGACTGAGACTCCACCTCTTCTTCCCTTCATGCAAATGGTAACCTTGGTGATATACAAAAAAGTTTCTCCTCTTCTATTTGGATATCACTGCCTACATTCTGATTAGGGATTCAGAGATCAGAGAGGACGCCAGAAAATTGGGGAAAGAAACAAGACTCCATTCGTATTTTCCTGGTGTCATGAACAGTGACTGATACAATATTAACTATGAGATATCTGACAAGTTATCAAGTGCCCTAAGGATAGAGAAGCATGTAGGTGTTCACTACTGTCAGATGGAGATGCCAGGTGAGACCAAAGTAGAGAATATCAGAATTGGATTTTATGGCCCTACGACTCGGAACCAGAGAGACCCAATTTCAAATTAAAGGTGCTACCCCTTACTAACAATGTGAATATATTATAAATTAATCTCTCTGACTTCTGGTTTTCCATTCTATAAAAGTGAAATAATAATGAAAAAATACAATAGTTAAAGAAAGTGTCATTTCAAGATCTCCTGGCAAAATTGGGAGCATGGGGGTGGGGGGAGAAGGGAGGGTAGGAGAGGAGGAGTAGGGGAGAAGGGGAGAGGGAGGAGAACTTGAGGGAATAGGGAGTTGTCGATATGGGAGAAGGAAAGAGACAGAGAGCAATGAAAGAGATATTTTAACTGAAAGAGCCATTATTAGGCTAGCAAGAAAGCTGGCATTAGAGAATTTCCCAGGAATCCACAATGATGACTCAGCTAAGATCCTAAGCAATAGTGGAGAGGGTGCCCCAACTGGCCTTGCCCTGTAGTCAGAGTGATGATTATCTTAAATGTCACCATAGAACCTTCATCCAGCAACTGATGGAAACAGAGGCAGAGACCTGCATCAGAGCACTGGGCTGAGCTCCCAAAGTTTAGCTGAAGAGTGGGAGAAGAGAGAATATGAGCAAAGAGGTCAAGACCATGATGGGCACACCCACTGAAACAGTTTATTTGAGCTAATGGGAACCCACCAACTCCAGATGGACAGGAAGGAAGCAGCAGAGGAACAAACTAGGCCTTCTGAATATGGGCGACAGCTGTATGACTGGGGACAGACTGTGGGACCCCTAGCAGTGGCACCAGGATTTGTCCCTGCTGATTATCCTGTTTTTTTGGAACCCATTCTCTTTGGATGGATACCTTGCTCAGCCTGAATATAATGGGGAGGGCCTTGGTCCTTACTATGTGCCTTGTCCTTTTGGGGGAGTGGATGGGGGTTGGAAGTGAAGGGTATGGAAGGAGGGGAGGGAGTAGGAACTGGAATTGGTATGTAAAATGAAAAAAGATAGTTTGTTTTCATTTTTAAAAAATAAAATAAAAATGCAAGTGTCATTTACTTTCCCATTACAAACTAGGCTAGCTTACAAGTCTTTGTGCTATTGTTCTTTTCCCAGGGGAGCATGGTATATTATGGCAGACCTTGGTGCACAAGATACCACCCATCTCATCAGAAAATGTACCTTTAAATTCATTCTCTTTTATTCAAGAAATGCTGTCCCTGGATTATTAAATATTATTTCAAGAGGAGCCAGAAATCTGGAATTTCTGGGAAGTCTCTTATCTAAAATGTTACAAATTTTTTACCAAAGTTTTTACCAATACTGTAATACTTATATTTTATGACTCTGAGAGAATAGTATGATCAAAGGCAACTTAAGGAAGAAAGGGATTTTTGGGGTTTAGAGCTACAGAGACGAAGTGCACAATGGAGAACAAGGCCTGACTACAGGTGGCCAGAGTAGGAAGCTAAGAGATCACATCTCAGTCATATACAGGAAGCCGAGAGTGAACTAGAAATGGGACAAGATTGTAAATTCTCGAATCCTGCCCCCAGGGCTGTGCTTTCTCCCCAGTGCTGTGTTCCTTCAAGGTTTGGTGACTTTCCCAAACAGCACCACCCACAGGGGACTAAGTAAGTGTTCAAACCTGTGCGCCTGTGTGGGACAGTTCCCATTCAAACCACCACAACATTTATAAGGCTAATCCCAAACAAACTGCATTTGGTCCACAGACGCTGGCTGTAGTTTGAAGGAGAATGTATTCACAAGATTCCAGCCTTAAGATCTCCCCAGAAGTCAGTTCAAATCTTCTAAGGCTCCTGCGGTGGTTTGAAAGAAAATGCCCCCTCCCCCAAAGGGAGTGACACCATTAGGGGCTGTGGCCTTATTGGGGCAGGCTTTGAGGTCTCTTTTGCTCAAACTTGGCTCAGTGTGATTGGCAGTCGACTTCCTGTGGCCTGTAAGATGTAGCATTCTAGCTCCAGCACCACGTTTGCCTGTACGCTGCCATGCTCCCCTTCATGATCATAATGGACTGAAATACAGCAAGTGTAAGCAAGCAAGCCTCAATTAAATATTTTCTTTATAAGAGTTGCAGTGGTCATGGTGTCTCTTCACAGCAATGAAAACCTAAGGCAACTTCCTTTACATAGAAGACTGTAGAGGGAGGGGGTGGTTTCTGCAGCTGTTCTCAAAGGGGTCTCCAATCTACATTGGATCAAAGGCCCCCATGTTCCACCTGGAGTTCCCCGGGGACCCATGGGATGACATCTCTTTACTTGTGTATTCCCATACTGGAAGTCAGATTCTGAAAGGCTGAAACTCCCCCCACCAACCTATGGACTTCATCACATATACCAGCAGGTTCTCCCTCTAACCTCCCGCTCTCTTCTTGAGGGTCCCTCTACTTCCATGACAGCTACATAATAGAAATAACTTTCATGCAAAGCTGAGGGGTTTTATTTACAATGCTTGTCAAAGGATTGATTCATTTTTGACATTATCTTTCAAGCTGTTCCAGTTCAAAAGAGAAACAAATTATCTTGGGAATCAGGTAAAGAGGAAATGTCACCAGAAACGGCTACAAACAAATGCAGACGGAGGTCCTTTGGGGAACACTGGCGGCAGAGGAAGTCAACACATTGCAATAAGGTAATAGCCTTGATGGATTAAGAGGCTATCAAATCCACAGAGATCACGATGATAGTTAAATGAATCCAAGCTCAGAAAATAGGGATCAGGCTTCTAAGAGTTTAATCTTCAAAAATCAGACAATTGAAAAATGAACTGAAGTCAACTTTAAATGTAGAGGAGAAAGACAAAACCCACTGTCACCCATGGGATGATTCCTTATATATTGTCTCTAACTGTGGATCATGGATAAGTTATTCAATATATCTCTGCAAAAATGAGAACCATTCTTACTCTTTACAGTGATTATGCTAAATAAAACCAAGTATGTGAAAGTTCTTATGCCTGACACTTCATCATAATAATGATTCTCACCATAGCTCTAGGATGTTATTTATACTGCACAATGAAAACTTACATGGAGAGAAGTTACACTGCATGCCCTTTCCTTTACCCTCCAGTAAAGCATCGATGGTAGGCCAAAAGGATATTATTCCATCCGAATCTAGCTTGGTGAAATAATTAGTTTAACTGGGGTTACATGCAAAAGCACACGCAATTTAAGGCAGCTGTGCCACCAAAGAGGAGTTTTCTCTCACCCAGTAGTTGTTAATCACTTGCATATCCTCAGGGAGGAAAGGATGCTGCTTTGTCTCCTAAGTTCTCCAAGCTTCCACAAAAGAATGTTGATGGGCTCAATCTTGTGAGATTCTCATGTGGGTAATTCTGGCTGCTCTGATCTCAAGGTGGCTACTGTCATGCCATCCCCAAAAGAGAGTTCCAGAGCAGATTGCTTGTGTAAATTGCCCAAATGCTTCCAGTTAGCAAAGTCAAGGAACTTAAGATGAAAATATGTTTTTATATATTTTTTAAAAAATCAACCTTTTATATTTTATATTTTTCTCTGGGTTAATGATATTCGCAAGTTTTCTAACTATATTTAGTCAAAATTGAAAAAGGCAGTGTTTATGCCTAAGTTAAACCCCTCCTTCAGATCTTGGTTTGTCATCAACACCTTTGCCTCTACCACCCTAACAACTTAATGTGACACCCAGGGCTGGACTTGCTTCTCTAATTGTCTCCTTGTCCTGTATCTTGATTTTGAGAAGTCTCTGTTACTGGCCAATTCACAGCATACAGCTGTCATCTAGAAAAAGATAAAATTCTGAACATGATTGTGATTATATCCTACTTCCTCCTTACTCTTTCCCCAAACTTTGCCTGTTGATGTTTATTTTTTATTTGACCTGTTGTCTTTTAACATCTGATTTGGCTTCCTTGCCTTCGCCTTATAAATGCTGTTCAACTTTGCTTCGACACTATTCTTTTTTCCTTTGTAGTTGGGACTCCACTGGTCTGCCCTGCTTTTGTTTGATCTGTTTACAATGAGATTGGCCTCAGTGGGAATGAGCAGAGTTCTGGTGCTTTTGCAGAGGGATGGGGATGGGCAGGTCCTCCGTAGAGTGAAGAGCGCTGCTCCGGAACCATGTCAAAAGGATAGGAAAGGAGATCTACAGCATGGGCAAGGCATCTCAAGAAGGCTTTCTACTTAAAGAGGAAGTGAGAACTATCGGTAAATTACCCTGCACTCTGAGATCTAAACCACACATTGTCAGTTTTAATGGAGGAGTTCACTACTTATTAGTAGCTTCCTTTCAAAATTACAAGTAGCCAAGATGAAATATAAATAGTGTTATGACAGCTTCGACCTGATTTAAGAAAACATCACAGTGTGGTAAGTGTGCAAACTTCAAACAGGGCAGAATCATTATCCAAATAAATGATACTTAGAAACTAAGGAAATGGCTGAGTTGGTGAAAGGCTTTTTTTTTTTTTTTTGCAAGCCTGAAGACATGAACTTGATTCCAAGATACCATGTACAAAGAAGCCAGATGTAATGGCACACTTATTATTAGTGCTGAAGAGGTAGAGACACATGGATTCTCACTTCTCACTAACCAATCAGCCTAGCCACTTGATGAGTTACAGGTCAATGAGACGTCCTGTCTAAGAAACAGAATGGTACCTTAGGAACACGAAGCTGTCCGATTCCCACATGCATGTGCAGCCCACGGACGCATGAACAGATATATAGACGCATGCATACATACATCATATGACACAAAGGTGTGTTTACACTTTAGTTGGTAAAAATTTTGTCTTACTCTGGATGAGTTTCAAAATAAAAAAAAAGTTCATCTGGGAATAAGTGTAGCCTAGAACTGGCTGTCCTAGAACCCATTCTGTAAACCAGGATGACCTCAGACTCAGAGCTCTGCCTGCCTCTGTCTCCCAAGTGCTGAGAGTGTGAACTAAAGTTATGTGCCTCCACTGCCTGGTTAAAATAGTTTTTTGTTTTTTTTTTTTTAAAAATGTCTGAGCCGTTTACCAAACCTGAAGTCTAGAGGAAGTATTCTTCAAAGTGTTGTTACTCAAAGTGTCAACTGAATGGTAGTAATTTCATAACTATTATAATAGTTACTGAAGTTTTATATACGTGTTGGGCACGGCTCTAATCCTGACAACTGTTTTGGGAGACAGTAATCACCATGCGTGGTGGTTTAGATGAGAATGGCACCCATACGCCTGTATTTTTGACTCCCAGTTGGTGGAACTGTTTGGAAAGGGTTAGAAAGTGTGGCCTTGTTAGAAGATATGTCACTGGCTATAGGTTTTAAGGTTTTAAAAGACTTATGTTGTGTTCTCTGTTTCCTCTGAAACAGGAGCTCCCAGTTGTTCCTGATGCCGTGTCTTCTTTCTGCCATCATAGATTCTGGACTCGCAAGCCCAATGCAGCATTTTCTTTTATAAGTTGCCTGAGTTGTGGTGTTTTGTCACAGAAAAAAAAAAAAAAAAGCAAGTGATACAGCATGTTCATCTCTTTTAAAAATAGGTAAGCGGGGCACAGAAAGCTTAAATAATGTGCCCAAAGTCAGTCACCTAGCGAGTAACAGAGGGAGGACACATATCTAGGAAGCCATGGCTTATAAACTAATCAGAAAATCAAAGGAGAAACTGCAAGGTGAGCAAAGGTGCGGAAGAGTAAACCAAGACAGATGTGAAGGTTGCACAACAGCCACTACTGATGCTCAGTCAAATCTGGACACCCCTTCTCAAACCAATTGACCTGAAGCTTCTCTCTAAGCCAGCGGAGATAGCTCTGCCTTTGTATGGTAGCCTAGATATGCTGGCAATTAGCACATTAGGGCACTTGGGTGTGTTGATGGGAGTTGGAGCATAAACACCTCATCTCCCTTGTTCTTCAGGTTGAGGCATGCATTTCCTAGCATTGCCCTTGGGGATTAAGCTCATTGACAGCTGGCTTGGTAATGCATCTTATATAGGCCACCACCTTGCACTGTATCATTTCCTTGTTCCATACAGGTCTTGCACTTTCTGTATTGAAACCTCTTAAATTTGAGTGTTCGTCCCAGGGTTTTTTCCTAGTAAAATGAAAGTAAGAGGCTGAAAAGACATAGCAGGGTCATTGTATCCCTGTTTGTCATGCATCCACAGATAGATGCTATTTGCTAGCCTGACACAGGAGCCATTTATGGACTCAAGAGAACACATATAATTTTAAGTGTGGTTATGCAAAATATGTTAAATGGGAAAACAGGAACTGGGGGGTATTAGACATACTACTTAGTGAAACTTTGCCTTACTTGTTTTTTTTCTTCAGTGTAATCAATAGCAGGTTCTAGTTGTTTAACAGGAGAGGGAGAGGAAAATATTACTTTCTTCAAAATATTACCTTAGATCTTCAAATCACTATCAGACTTTAAAACCCCTGAACATGCTCAGTCCTTCAAACTTTCCCCACATGACTACTCTATGACTTCTACTGCTGGTGCTTGGCTAACAAGGACCAATCTAAAAGAAATGTTATTCCACTGAACATGATTACTGACTTCAACCACCAGCTGCATATGGTTTTACCTGACAAAGACTTGATTTAAAACCTCAAGACCTAATTTATATCTAAATAATAGATAAGCAAATAGCTCCACCCTAAACTCACCCTCAGTTAATGCTTCTTCACCATAAAACACCACCAAACCGTCTCCAGCTGGGTCTTCACAGCTAGGTTGAGGTGGAGGTCTCGGCTTCTCTGCACACATACTTATCTTACTTCCTTTTAAAAAGCAAAACAAAAACATGTTTGCTTATTGGGCTGCTGTATCTGTTGGTAAATTATTTTACTGAGGAATCTAAGAAGAGGCTTCATCCAGCAACTGATGGAAACAAATGCAGACCAATAGTCAAACATTTTGGGGAATCCTGCAAAAGAGAGGGAGAAAGGATTGTAGAAGCAAGAGGGGTCAAAGACACCACAAGGAAACTGACAGAATCAACTAACCTGGGCTCACAGGGGCTTTCAGAGACTGAACCAACAACCAGGGAGCCTGCATGGGACTGACCTAGGCACTCTGCATGTATGTTACAGTCGTATAGCTTAGCCTTTCTGTGGGACTCCTATTATTGGAATCAGGAGCTGTCTCTGACTCTTTTATTGACTTTTGGGACCCTACTCCTTGTTACAAGGAGGGGGCTGCTGGTTTGTACTGCTGCCCAGTTCCCAACTGCCCTGCTGGCTTAGCCCTAAAATAATCACACAGAAATTGTATTAATTAAATTACTGCTTGGCCCATTAGCTCTAACTTCTTATTGGCTAACTCTTACATCTTAGTTTAACCCATTTCTAGTAATCTGTATATCGCCATGTGACAGTGGCTTAACAGGTAAAACTCCCAGCATCTGTCTCTGGTGGCTCCATGGTGTTCCTCTGACTCTTTTCTTCTTTCAGCATGCCATTTAGTTTTCCCCGCCTACCTAAGGTCTGCCCTATCAACAGGCCCAAAACAGTTTCTTTATTAACCAATAAAAACAATACAAAGACAGACAGAAGGACCTCCTATACCAACTCCTCATACTCAACCACTTTGCCCAGCCTTAACACATGGTGAGGAACTTAGTCTTACTGCAACTTGATATGCCACATTTTATTGATATTCATGGAAGACCTGCCCTTTCCTAAATAGAAAGGGAGGGAGAGTAGATTAGTGGGTGGGAACAGAAAAGGATAGGGGAAGGGACTGGGAGAAGAAGATGCAGCTGGGATGTAAAATAAATTTATTTTTTTTAAAAAAGAAGAACCTGTACAAAAAGGGATCTGACATCCTTGGCCAACCTCCTATAGAACATCACTGCAGCAGAAAGGTCCTAAGAGAGGGTTTGTCCTTTCCGTCTCCAATGTGTCATGACCTACCTGAGGCCTAGCTTGGAAAATGGCTGTGCTTCCTTAGGTGGTGATTGGATAGCTCAGGATCTTGGTACCTAAATACTAACAGTCCTATTTGCCGAGGCATACCAAGGAGAGATAACCTTTGTATAGGCTCTGTGCTCTTTATTAAATGTATAAAAATCAGGACCCTGAGAAACTCACCTTTGGGATCCATCTTTCCTGATAACCAGCATGTGTTAACCAACCCATGGCCACCAAGGTTAAGAAACAGGGAACTCTTTTGTAATGTTGAGAATTGTGCTAAAGGTAAAATGTTGTTGTTTAAAGTTTACTCTCAGGATGGAGGGTTAAGGGGGCAAAAAACTCAGGACATGTGAGAAATACTTTAAAAGTAGAATCTAACATAGGTTTTCCATTACCTACCCTGTCCTTCTCCCTATCCAGGCACTGGGTAAGGGAATGGCCTTGGTCTCTGGGAGTTCTCATTTAATTCTCTGCATTTCCCTCAGCTTACATGGTTACTGTAAGCTCTTTAGAACTGTAAGTTTGACTCCTGGTCTCAAAATCCTATGAAAACATTTTTTTGTAATAGCATTCTTTGAAATTATCCGATTCATCTCTTTGGCTACTTTCTTTGTTCTCCCATGTGTGAAGTATGAAAATATTGTCTTTATTGCCTTCTCTAGTTACGTTTTCCTCTCATCAACTACTGTTGTGGTATAGATTTTGCTTCCTAAAAGACAAATTTTTTTTCTCAGCTACGAATACTAAATATTTAAAATTCATCATCATTGGTGTCAGGTATGGTGACACATACTTGTAATCTTCTCACTCTGGAAGCAGCAGAAGGACCAGGAATTTGAGGCAAGATTGAGTTAGAAAGTGAGGCTTTGTCAAAGCAACAAACAAATCAAAGCAACAAACAGACAGACAGAGTCTCTGTGGCCAAAGAATGTAACTCAGTAATAGAATACATCCTCTGCATGCACAAGGCCTTGGGTTTGAGCTCCAATAGTATAACAAATGAATAATAATAAATAATCAGTCTAGTCATTTTACTTCTAGGAAACAAGAATAGAAAAATGCACAAAGGCACGCATATGCATATAAATGCACAACACAGCACTGAATAGTAGTCTTCAAGGGAGCAATGTGCAATGTCACTGAACAACAAAATAATCTAGGAAGACATTAATGCTAAACTGAGAGAGATAGATAGATAGATAGATAGATAGAGAGAGAGAGAGAGAGAGAGAGAGAGAGAGAGAGAAAACAAATTGCAAATACATTTGCATGGTATGAAACTCTTTTGCCTACAATGTAGCTTGTGTATAGATAGATACTTTGCATTGTAAGCACAAGAAAATTCTAGAAAGATACTTGTGAACCTGTCAACAGTATGTGGTGGTATAATTTTGGATTATTAACTTGCCTTTGTACTCTCCATGATTTCTTCTTCTTTCCATTGTGGGCAAATGATCGGGCTTCTGTGTGGTCCCTCAACACAGTGGAAAGTCTTGTCATTGGCCCAGAAGCCAAAGTTGTCTATAAAATACTCCTGACTACAGTCCTGAATTCCATAAAACCTAAACCCCTTGAGGATGTGGGACTCAGCATCCTGGAGATTCCGGCAAGAGGAGGCATGCTGTGAACTGGAGCTGGAGTTCTGAAGCACTATTTGCCACAGGAAGATTCCAGGTAGGTTGGCCATAGGAACCTCACTGGTGGCCTTCCTGGCGGGGAGTCAAAAATGGAAAAAACTATGTCACATCATCTGAGGACATGGACATCGCAACAGCAAATATCACAGACAAGTCCAATGTCTAAGGAAATATGACTTAAACAACATACTAATGAAAGCCTCAGATTCTTTCTCATCCCTGAGGGTGATAATTTGACTGATATCCAATTACTAATTATGTAATAAAACGAAGAGGGTAGCTACAGAATCAGGATTGAACTTAGTTTTATGCAAAATTTATGCGTCTGAGTTTGGGGAATAAGATTAATATTCATAAGTCAGAACACTGGCAGGGTGCAACATATTGCCAGGTATAGTTACTTCTCTGTTCTGTGATTTAAAAAAAAACAAACATAACCCATACAACTTTTAAAGGAAATGTTTATTTGGCCTTGCAGTTCCAAAAGGATAAGTCATAATTTGGGTGAGGCATAGCTGGAATGTGTTACAGCCAGAGCAGGGGGCTAAGTGACTGCATCCCCAACTACACGCAAGAATCAGAGAGAACAAGGTTACGCTGAACTTCATATGTCAGACTTCTGAAAGGAAGGCAGTGACGAACTTTCTCAGGCACAGTTATGTCACCTAAACTTCCCCAAACAGCACCACCAACAGGGGATCAAAGGTTTAAAGGCATGAGCCTTTGGAGGGCATATGTCATTCAAACTCAAGGTCACCCATGCCATCTGAGCCTCCATCTCTGTATTGCTTTCCCTGCAGCAGGCATCGGCAGGACCTAAGAACTCTCTTCATCACCAGCAACATGGGCACTGCCCACCAACCAGAACAAGACCTCAACATGCAGGTTTCACGGGGCTCTACTTACATAGGAATCTATAAATGCCACTGCTTCATTTCCCCCAGGTAACTGAAGCCCTGGTACCCTCCTGGAAATCATCAATGTGTCAGAGAAGCATGTGCCAGCAGAAAGCAATGAGGTCACATGTCCATTCCATCCAGAAAAAATCTACAGGTCAAAATGTGGTGTTCATCCATGTGACTCCAGGCACCAGGAAAGAATATGTCTCTTAGGACACCCGCAGTTCCTCGTGACACCCAAGACTCATTCTTCTGAGCTTAGGAAAAAATCTCACAGGGATAAAGAGGCAGAACCACACTGGAGATGACACTTGACCTCATAAGATGGCACTTCAAGGGACATGGTGCCTTGACTAAGTCCAGAAGAAAGGGAAGGGACAAGCACGCAGTGCTTCTGGCCTCCAGCGCAGCATCAAGTCAACATTGCAACAGCTTTCATCATCTGACATGCACCAAAGGCATTTGAGAAAGAAAGCCAAGGATTCAGATTTGCTATAAGTAATGAGGTTCGGAGACGAAAATATAATTCCTTACCTGGCATAGATTTTAAGCGGTAGAAAGATGCATACCTTTGGGGTGGTGATTTTCTTTTGTTGTTTTTTGCTACCCCCAATAGTGTTTGTCAAATTGCATCACTTTTAGCATCCATTTGTTTATCCCACCCTCTCGGTCTGCAGAAGGACAGGATCTTCTGTAAACAAACTCTGAGACATGGATTTGGCTTACTCACTTAAACATTCCTAGAAAGAGCCAAGTGATAAGTGGCTCATTTGACAGAAATGCTCACCTATGTGCTCTTCACGAAAGAACCCTGATCACTCCCCCTCTACAGTGTTACTTTGCCTTCCTGTTCATTCATTTCCCAAGATCTCTGAAATGATTTTTAAAATATCTATTTCATTATTTTTATTTATCTGTATGTGTTTGTGAATTTATGTACACTACCTGCCTACATGTGCCTGCAGAGGCCGGAGGGCAAGAGAGACTTTGAAAATAGAGTTAAGGTGACTGTGAGCCTCTTGATGTGGGTGTTGGGACTGAACACAGGTCCTTTGGAAGAACAGAACATGCTCTTGATAACTGAACATCTCTCCAGTTGTTTATGAAATTCTTATTAGATTTCTTTAGTATGCATTGAACTTAGCAAGAGAAAATATTCCTTGATGTTAGAATGAAGAGCAAAAGATATGGTCATGCCCAGAAATATCTATGGACAATCTGAAGTGTTTCTGTTCTCAGAGTGATACAGAAAAACAAAAATGTCCCCATCGTGTAAAAAAAAAATACCTACATAGGTTGGTCCTGGTGTCCCACCAATCTATCCAATCTTGTATCTACTGCTCTCCATCACATTTTCCCAGATATTAGCATAGGATCAATATTCCACTCTAAGCACAAGCACAGGTTCCTGGTCTTTGGACAAGCTGCTGCTCCTTCTTGATGGTGCCATTGCTTCTCTCCTAGGCTGACCCTACTTATCTCTGTAAGGTGTATACCCTACTACTATCCAGTCAGTTACCTGCTCTGAATACAGATGTTGCATACATTTGTCTGCATTGAGCTTCTCCAGAGAGGTAGAAATATAGGTACACAATTCTCGATAGATAGATAGACAGATCGATGATAGATAGATAGATAGATAGATAGATAGATAGATAGATAGATAGATAGAATGATCTAGGTATAGCTGTAGATGTAGACATAGATCCAGATATAGAAATATGTGTAAGTTGGTTATGGAGAGTGTATGGGAAGAAAGAGAAGGAGAAGGAAAGAAAGGGAGATATGTTAATTAATTATCCCATGTATTTGTTGGAGCTAGCAAGTTCAAATCTGTAGAGTAAGCTGACAACCAGGAATTCACACAGAAGTTGATGTTGCAGTCGTTATTGAGTCTAAAATCTACAGGACACATAGGACAATCATGGTAGAAACTTAGGCAAGAATTCTTACAATCATGGTGTCATGGATAATTATTTTTTTCAATTTGACACAATATAGGGTAACCTGGGATGAAAGAATCTCAGTTGAACAAAATGCCTCCTATTGAACTGCTTTATAGGGAAGCCTAAAGAGCAGTTTCTTGATTAATAATTGATTTGGGAGAGCCCGGTTGTGAGTGGTGGTGCTCCTGGGTAGGTGGTCCTGAGTTGTTTGAGAAAGCAGACTGAGCAAATAATGAGAAGCAGGCCAGTAAGCCACATTTCTCCAATGCCTCTGCTTTAGTTCCTGTCTCAAGATTCCTGCCTTAAGTTCCTATCTAGGCTTCCCTCAATGGTAGACTATGACTGTAAACCGAATAAACCTTTCCAAGTGAGTCACATTACTTTGTCCATGTGTTTTATTATAGTAGTGGAAACCTAAGTACGGCAGTGGTAGGGATGGGGAGAAAATAGGAGATGGCAAGTCAGGGGAGGAGTGACCAGAGCACATAATGAACATGCATGAAATTGTGGAAAAACAAAATCTGCTTTTACAATTTATAATGAATGCATTGATAGGAGTTTCTACAAGGTAAATAACTTTAGAATATCATGATTCTTTGCTAGCCATCATATCAATTATTATATAGCATCAGTAGGGATAAATTGTTTAGAGTTCTGAATGAACTCAACTCTTAAAGCTCTAGATAAAAGTCATTCTAACCAAAGTAAATAATCAAACATTCATTAGACACCATCTCCACTCCCTGAACCCTGCCTCACAAAACAGGCAGACAGATACAGACATGTGTATGCACTTCCCCCCCAACACACACACACACACACACAGAGAGAGAGAGAGAGAGAGAGAGAGAGAGAGAGAGAGAGAGAGAGACACGCTGAATCTTTGAATTAACAAAAGTGTATAACCAATCATTTTGAAGTCAGGACTGATCTTTCCATATTAAAAAAAATCCTTTTATCCAGGTTCTGGGGATCTGAGTCCAGGAAAGGATATGAGAAGGGGAAACCAAATCAGCAACTTAATTCCTCACAGTTAGCTTCTGCTAACCTCTGTGGTTAACCACACTAGATAACAACACTTCAAACCTGGTCCCTTCTGCAGCAGACTGTGACTACATACACAGTCCCACTTACAGAGTCTGTCTGGTGGCAGGGGTAATTTAAACACCTCTTGGCTGTTCTTGCTCTTTTCCTGGAAGAAAAAGAGCAAGGAAGGACGGTATATATAATACTTGAATATTTAATATAAAACACACACAAGTAGTAATTCATCTGCCTGTATCATGTTCCTAGAAGTATATTTATAATTTCAAGCTGTTCCAACAATTACACATTTTGCCAAATTCTAGTCATGGGGAGAGTTATTTAAACATCTGTTGACTACAGATGTTAAACAGTGTGAGATATTCTTTTTGAGATGCCAAAACACAATTAAAATCATAATATTTTTCCTAGTAACACATCGTGCTACGTCAGTGAAAATTCAGAAAGATAAAGCTCAATGAACAATGGATAATAATGGCTCTCTATACTAATTAGCTGTGCCTCGTGGTAGTTAATGTTTAACAAAACAATGTTAACTCAACAGTGTAAATTTTTTCCAATCCTTAAGAGAGACATTTTTCTTTTACACGCTGGGTCTTGGTCAAGTTGAATAAAATGAAAAAAAAATGCTGTGTTATGTTTTGCTCTCACGTGCGGATAATCAAATGGTGTGGTTGCCTTAATATGACTGGGCCATCAAAGCACAAGATGCCAATGTTTGAAATACTAAACTGTCAAATGGCTTGGATGCCAATGTGGAGGTGTCTGGCTTATACTTGGGCTCAGGATTATCGGAAAGGTGTGTGGGACACAGCTTTGACATGCCTCAACCTGGTCTTGGTGAGCACCACTCCAAAATGCGCAAGAAACATCTGCAGCGTAAGCACGGGATGTCTGTCCTGTGTTCCTCATGTTTGAAGTTGCCTTGTTTTGATTGCTGGGCGGGGAAGTAGGAGTAATAGTGTAATTTCCAGAAGTGAGAAAGATCTGCCTGCTGACCTTAAAATAGCTCTCTCCTCTGCTTGAAACTCTGCTTGAAAGATTTTTCTTTAGAGCTTAGAAATCACTATACCATTCCTACGTAGAATAATAATATCTCTAGTAGTCAGTGTCTCTTTTGACTCTTTGTCCTTGTCAATCATCGGCTAATTGTGCACCTTCAAAATACATTTTATAAAAGGTTGGTCTTACATATGCAAATAAAATAGTTTAAACGTATCAATTTGTTAACTAAATCAGCTGAAAACATTGATTAAAAAATTTAAAGATTCATTTTATTTTATGTGTATGTGTGTATGCCCATATGTATGTATGTATGTACGCCACATGTATGTAAGTGCTCATGGAGGCTAGAAGAGGACATTGGATCCCCAGGAACTGGAAGTACAGGAAGTTGTGAGCCACCTGATGTGGCTGCTGGCATGTGCTCTTAACAGCTGAGCTATATCTCCTGCTTCCTAATCAAAATTGTTTATCAAATTGATCAATCTACTATTTTTTTAACCATGGATTCTTGATTAAGCATTGGTCATGTGCCAAGCCCTGCACTAGTTGACAGAGATGAAAGAGTCAGAAGTCCAGCATTCTGTTAATTTAATGAGGGTATAGACATCCTCCCATATAATCCCAATACAGAACGGCAGGCAGTCATTCCATGCAAAGCCACAACCAATCTTTTCTGGCAATTATATTGATGTATATGTTCTTCAAAAAGTCTAATAAAAAATATTAGCTTAATGGTAGGCTTTCCTTAGGTTTTAATACTGGTCAATTTCTGTGCCAAGTACTTGATTGGGAAGAGGGTGGCTGTTGAGAAAGAGGATCAGAAATAGCAAAAGAAAAAACACATATCCCAGTCATCAAAGAGTTTACATGTTAATTGAAAGGAAAAGATGAAAGTGTCAGACATCAAGACAGCCTACGAATGTGTAAGATATAAGCATCTAATTGTGTGGTTACCTGTGAAATGTGTTAGGAAGAGCAAGACACTGATATAAAGTGAAATATTCTGGAAAGTTTTCCTTTAGGAGACAGGAAGAAGAAACACCTGGAAGGGCTAGTCTAACTTTCATTGGTCAAAGCAAAGAGCATAAGTCCCCTAAGTGGTGGAGATGACAGGTTGCCCAGAAATGGTAGTAGTGGCTTGTTATGTGGGAGTGCAAGGCTATACCGTAGGAGAGTAGCCAGTTTAGAGATATACATTGGACAAAGTCTTCTATTCACCATGTACTGAATGCTGTGCCTTATCTACATACCATAGACATAGGAACTGATAAATTTCTGCTGTCCTGGCTAGTTTTTGTCAACTTAACATGTTATCATCATCTGGAGGAGGAAAGGTCAGTTGAGAATATGCTTTCACTACATTGGCCTATAAACAAGTCTGTGGGGGCAATTCCCTCACTAATGATTGATGTGGAGGAGCCGTACCCTGGGCAGGTGGTCCTAAGGTATATAAGAAAGTAAACTGAGCAAGTCAGAGTGAATACCCCAGAACGTAGCATTTCTCCATGACCTCTGCTACAGTTGCTGCTTCCAGGTTCCGGCCTTGAATTCTTACCTGACTTCACTTGATCTTAGACTATTACCTTCCCACCCCTAAGTTGATTTTATTTCTACAGTAGAAATAGCTAGGACCCCTGCCCATCTTGAAGTATATTATTTATTTCTAAATTGAAACCTATCAAGGAAAATTTTCTTTCTGAACATCAGTGTGTTAGGCCTATTTATCCTTTGGTATTGTCTACCAATGAAATGTACATGGTTTAGTCAGCAAAAGTAACTAATAAAGATATCTGTAATGGTTAGCGTGAGTGTCTTGCGCCAGTTCACTGTACTAAGTACTATGCAAGCCTTATTCATAATCATAGTTAACATCTAGTGTTATATCAAGCACCATTTGTATTATTTACAAAAATTATACAGTAATATATTCATGGTAGATGTTTGAAGCATGTGTTGCTATCATTTCCATCATCTCTATGAGAAAATGAAGGCTCTTCAGGATTAACTGTGCATCCCAAGCTCTCCTTTAAGGCTGTGGAGAGCTTTGGAGGATTGCATAAACAGTATTATGTGTAGCACATGGCACAATTTATAAGCATGCTTAACAAAAAGGTAGTACAAAAATCTAGTCAAATCTTTAGTTTGAACTTCATGGAAAGAATAGAATAAGAAAATCAAAATAAATGATTCTAAAAAGAAGCAAATAAAAAAATTAGATTTTGGGACCAGTGTCTTGATTTCTTTATAATGTCAAATGTTTGTATGTGTAACTATAATAGAAAATAGATTTGGATTAGTTATTTTTTATGGATTTGTTTGATTCTTATTTAAACAATTCTAATTCATAAGGAAATTAAAGAAATATGTTAAAATAACTTTTATCAATGTATAATAATTGTATGAAATAATGGGTTATAAAAAATTCATTTTTTTCTTTTTTTATTGTTTTTATTGAGCTATATATTTTTTCCACTCCCCTCCATTCCGCTCCGCTTCAACTCTCTCCCATGGTCCCCATTCTCCCAATTTACTCAAGACATCTTGTTTTTTCTACTTCTCATGTAATTTAGATCCACATATGTCTCTCGAAGGGTCCTCTTTGCTGTCCAGGTTCTCTGGGATTGTGAGTTATAGGATAGTTTTTCTTTAGTTTTGTCAAAAAACAACTTGTGAGTGAGTACATATGATATTTGTCTTCCTGGGTCTGGGTTACCTCACTCAATATGATGTTTTCTAGATCCATCCATTTGTCCACAAATTTCAAGATGTCATTATTTTTTTCTGCTCTATTGCTCCATTGTGTAATTTACACAGTACTCCATTGTGTAAATGTACCGCATTTACCTCATACATTCTTTGCTTGGGGGCATTTTGGTTGTTTCTAGATTCTAGCTATTACAAACAATGCTGCTATGAACATAGTTGAGCATTTGTCCTTGTGGTACAATTGAGCATCCTTTGGATATATACCCAAAAGTGGTATTGCTGTGTCTTGAGATAGTTTATTTCCTAATTTTCTGAGAAATCACCATATTGATATCCTAAAGGGCTGTATCAGTTTGCACTCACACCAACAATGAAAGAGTGATCCCTTTACCCCACAACCTCTCAAGCATTTGAACCAAATTGAAAACCCAGATATCTGCCTGTCTGTTTTTATACCAATACCAGGCTGTTTTCAATACTGTAGCTTTATAGTAGCGTTTAAAGTTAGGGATTATGATGCCTCCAGAAGTTCCTTTATTGTACAGGATTGTTTTGGCTACTCTGAGTTTTTTGCTTTTCCATATGAAGTTGAGCATTGTTCTTTTGAGGTCTGTGAAAAATTTTGCTGTATTTTGATGGTCATCACCTTGAATCTGTAGATTGATTTTGGTAATATTGTCATTTTTACTATGTTAATTCTACTTACCCAAGAGCATGGGAGATATTTTCATTTTCTGGTGTCTTCTTCAATTTCTTTCTTCAGAGATTCCACTGTATGTTCTTGTCATACAGGTCTTCCACTTGTTTGGTTAGAATTATTCCAAGATATTTTTTGCTATTTGTGGCTACTATTGTGAAGGGTGATGTTCCTCTGATTTCTTTCTCAGCCCATTCATCATTGGTGTAAAGGAGGGACATTGATTTTTTTTAAGTTAATCTTGTATCCTGCTACATAACTGAAGGTGTTTATGAGTTGTAGAAGTTCCTTGGTAGAATTTTTGGAGTTGCTTGTGTAAACTATCATATCATCAGCAAATAGTAAGAGTTTGATTTCTTCTTTTCCGACTTGTATCCACTTGATCTCCTTTTGTTGTCTTATTGCTCTAGCTAGAACCTCAAGAACTATATTGAATAGACATGCAGAGAGTGGACAACCCTATCTTGTTCCTGATTTCAGTAAGATCTCTGTGAATTTCTGTCCATTTAGTTTGATGTTGACTGTTGGCTTGCTATATATTGCCTCTATTGTGTTTAGGTATGTTCCCTGTATTCCTGCTCTTTCCAAGACCTTTGTTGTGAAGTGATGTTGTATTTTGTTGAAGGCTTTTTCAGCATGTAATGAAATGATCTTGGGGTTTTTTTTTTTCAGTTTGTTTATATAATGGATCACATTGGCAGATTTTCGTATGTTAAACCATCCCTGCATCTCTGGGATGAAGCTGACATGATCTTGGTGTATGATTTTCTGATGTGTTCCTGGGTTTCGTTTGCCAATATTTTATTGAGTATTTTTGCATCAATGTTCATAAGTGAGATCTGTAGTTCTCTTTCTTAAGAATGTCTTTTTGTGGTTTGGGTATCAAGGTAATTGTAACCTCATAAAAAGTTTGGCAATGTTCCTTCTGTTTCTATTGTATAGAACAATTTGAGGAGTATTGGTATTGGTTCTTCTTTGAAAGTCTTGTAGAATTCTGAGCTGAAACCATCTGGTCCTGGAATTTTTTTTGGTTGGGAGACTTTTAATGACCGTTTTTATTTCTTTAGCAGTTACCAGTCTATTTAATTTGCTTATCTGATCTTGATTTAATTTTGGTAAGTGATATTTATCCAGAAAGCCGTTCATTTCCTTTAAGTTTTCCAATTTTGTGGCATACAAGTTTTTAAAAATATGACCTGATGATTTGCTAGATTTCCTCCATGTCAGTTGTAGTGTCCCCTTTTTCATTTCTAATTTTGTATATTTGGATAGTCTCTCTCTGCCTTTTGGTTACTTTTGTCTATTTTATTGATTTTCTCAAAGAACCAACTCTTTGTTTCATTGACTCCTTGTACTGTTTTCTTTGCTTTTATTTTGCTGATTTCAGCTCTCAATTTGACGATTCCCTGCTGTCTAGTCCTCATGGGTGAGTTTGCTACTTTCTGTTGTAGAGTTTTCAAATGTTCTGGTAACTCTCTAGTGTGGGATTTTTCTAGCTTCTTTATGTAGGCATTTAGTGCTCTGAACTTTCCTCTTAACACTGCTTTGATTGTGTCCCATAAATTTGGGTATGTTTTATGGTCATTTTCATTGTACTTTAGAAAATCATAACTTCTTCCTTTATTTCTTTCTTGACCCATTAATGATTCCGATGAGTATTGTTTAATTACCATGTGTTTGTTGGCTTTCTGAAATTAGTGTTGCTGTTGAATTCTAATTTTAAACCATGGTGATCCAATAAGACACATGGGATTATTCCAGTTTCTTGTATCTGTTGAGATTTGCTTTGTTACCTAGTAAGTGGTCAATTTTTGAGAAAGATCCATGAGGTGCTGAGAAGAAGGTATATTCTTTTATGTTTGGAAGGAATATTCTATAGATGTCTGTTAAGTACATTTGAGTCATAACATCTGTTAGTTCTCTTATTTCTCTGTCAATTTTTCTTGATAAACTTTTCTTGTGGCTAATATGAAATGTCCTTCTTTGTCTCTTTTGAATTATTTTAGTTTGAAGCCTGTTTTATTAGATATTAAGATAGCTACACCAGCTTGTTTCTTAGAAATATTTCATTGGAAATTTTTTTCCAACCCTTTACTCTGAGGCAATACCTGTCTTTGAGGTTTCAGTGTTCAATTTTTTGAATGCAGCACAAGGATGGATTCTGTTTTCGTCTATTTTGTTAGCCTATATCTTTTTATAGGTGAGTTGAATCCATTTATATTAAGGGATATTAATGACCAGTGATTGCTAGCTCCTGTTATTTTAGTTCTCATTGTTGGTAATGTTATTGTGTATGTTTTCCCTTCTTTAAGATTTGCTGCTATGAGCTCATCTATTGTTTGTGTTTTTGTAGATGTAGCCAACTTTTTTTGGATGGAGTTTTTCTTGTAGTACTTTGTGTAGGACTGGGATTGTAGCTAGGTATTTGTTAAATCTGGTTCTCTCATAGAATATTTTGTTTTGTCTGTCTATGGTGATTGCAAATTTTGCTGAGTATAGTTAGTCTGGGCTACACATGGTCTGTTAATGTCTGCATAATGCTTGATCAGGACCTTCTGGCTTTCATTGTTTCCAATGAGAAATCAGGTGTAATTCTGATAGGTCTGCCCTTATATGTTACTTGGCATTTTTCCTTTATAGCTCTTAATATTCCTTCTTTATTCTGTATGTATAGTGGTTTGATTATTTTGTGATGAGGGAACTTTTTTTATCCAGTCTATGTGGTGTTCTGTAAGCTTCTTGTGTCTTCATATGTATATCTTTCTTCAAGTTGGGAAAGTTTTCTTTTGTAATTTTTGTTGAATATATTTTCTGTGCTTTTGAGTTGGACTACTTCTCCTTCTATACCTATTATTCTTAGGTTAGGTCTTTTCATCTTTGCTGAATATTTTGGGTTAAGCTTTTGTTAGAGTTAATGTTTTCTTTAACTGATGAGTCTATTTCCTCTAATGTATCTTCAGCGCTTGAGATTCTCTCTTCCATCTCTTGTACTCTGCTGCTTATGCTTGCGTTTGTGGTTCCTTCCTGATCATTTTCTCACAATTTCTCTTTCTGTAATTCTGTTGGCTTGTGTTTTCTTTATTGTCTCTATTTCAATTTCACATCTTGAATAGTTTCTTTCATCTGTTTGATTGCTTTTTCATGGTTTTCTTTAAGGGATTTGTTGATATCTTCCAATTTTTTGTTTTGTCTTTTCCTTCATTTGTTTGAGGGAATTTTTTATTTCATCTTTAAGGACCTCAAACATTCTCCTAAAGCTATTTTTTAGGTCATTTTCTTCTGCTTCATCTATTTTTGGTTGTTCCAGTCTTGCTGTTGTAGGTCCACTAGTTTTTATTGGTGTCATGTTGCTTTTTATGGTGTTAAGTTTGTTCTTATCTTGTCTACCCATCTTTTCCTTTGATTGGTATGGTTGGGATTGCCTGTGATTCTGGTGATCGATCTTCCTGGTGCCAGTGAATTCAAGGCTCAGATGGTTGCTCTTCGTGGTGCTGTCAGTGCCATAGTTCCAGCCACCCCAGAAGTCACTCCGTGTATTTGGAGGCTACTTAGTGCTCCCAGGGGTTGCTCTACAACTCCCATGAAGGTTGTTTGCTTGGGGCTGCTTCCACTGAGGTAGCTGCTTGGGCCTGCTCTGGCAGAGGCCGCTGGCTCAGGCTTGCTCTGGTGGAGGTCAGGGTTCAAGTCTGCTACCTCAGAGGTTACTGATTCACACCCAGTCTGCAGAGGTCTCTGACTAGGGCCTGCTTGCTCAGCGGTTGCTTCCTTGTTCCTGAGCTTGTGGAGGTTGTTGCCTCAGGCCTGCTCCAGTGGAGGCTACTGCCTGGGGCCTGCTCCAGCTGAGGTAGCAGGTTCAGGCCTATTCCCATAGATGTCCCTGACTTGGGCCTGCCCCCTCAGAGGTCCCTGACTGGTGCTCAGTCCCTCAGAGGTCACTGGCTCAGGTCTACTCCCTCAGTGACAGTTCCCTTTTACCTGCTCCTGTGGAGGTTGTTGCCTCAGGCCTGCTCCAGCGGATATTGCTGGTTCAGACTTGCTTCGACGGAGGTTGCTGGCTCCCTCAGTGGTGGTTCCATTGTCAAAATTTTCATATATGTATATAATAACATGCTTTGACTGTATTTTCACCAATGATAGCACCTCCCTTATTCTGTCTGCCATCTCCTATTCCCAAATACTAAGGAAATTATAATTTATAGTAGTAATTGGAGACTACAAAGAAAATTTCCTAAAGGGTATTGGATGTAACATAATTGATTATGTTACAATAGTTGTTGATGCTTTCAAATGTTGATATTTGTGCATCTAGGCATGAACTTATTGTATAGCAAACAAGTGTAGCATTTACTTAAGGACGTTTTGCACCAACAATAATATAAAATGACAAAGGATGGAAAGCACTTGCTAATTTTTGAATCTATATAATGGATATATAGAGGCTTGCCGTCTTGATCTCTGTTACCCTGTGTGCCTGAAATTTTTAGTGAAAGAAAGATTTTAACCATCATGTACATCTTCAGTTGAAACCGTGATGATTCTACCTAAACTTAAGAAAAATTTCACACCATATTATTAATTAAGAAAAGAGGTTTTTCTAGTTGGGAACACTTTAAGGCCTTTAGTAGAGGAGGGGGAACAGTGACCACCAGAGCAGAGGCTTCAAAGCTCCTCCAGCTTTGGACTACAGCCCCTGTGCAATATGAGGGGGTCCCAGTGGAGTTTCTCTTGTTCCACTCTAGATGACAGCTGAAGGATTACGTGCTGTATGCCATGCCAGGGCTGGGGGGTCTTTTCTTTTCAGGGTTCCTTTCTGATTTGAGTTTTCGTTTTCTGCAGCCCATCCTGGGCTATGGGTTCTCCAGATACATGCAAGCCCACTTCTGTGTGTGTTGTCATCTCCTGGTTAGTTCAGGGTTGGTCTGTTGAGCTGCTGTAGCACAGTGCCTGCTGCTACTTGATGTGACAGAAGCCTCTTTAAGGTTTCCAACACTGGCTCCTCAACATGTGGGTCTCAGAGGCATTTCCATCCTTTCTCTCGCATCTTGTCCCCTTATGTGGCTCTTTCTTCATAAGACTCATGTGGCAGTTTGATTGTGCCAAAGTTCACATCTGCATGGCACGCACAACAATGGGACAGGTAATAAGTTGGTGCCCCGAAGTTATCTAGAACTCAGGTTCACACCTGCTCTGGCTTTTGACCTGCTTGTATATGGGGTGTAGGCAAGCCTTCCATCCACTAAATTTTTCTGGTTGATGGACCAAATATCATGCATAGATTTAGCTTTTCCACTAGACCAAGCCATGTAACTGTCCTGAGAAAGGACAAATGATCATGTTATGGGATATTTGTACACTGTTTGTACAAATGTATTGTTGCAATTGGTGTAATAAAAAACTGAATGGTCAATAGCTAGGAAGAGGTGAGGCAGAACTTCTGGAAACAGAGAGGACTCTGGAAAGAAGGAGGGCAGAGTAGTGAGCCAGACACCTGAAGGAAAAAAGGAGGTGAAAGATGGAAGAGAGGTAATGCCATGCGGCAGAACGTAAATTAATATAAGTCTGTTCACGCTAAATTTTAAGAGCTAGTTGAGACAAGCCTAAGCAAAAGGCCAAGTTTTCATAATTAATAAGAAGTCTCCTTGTCATTATTTGGGACTGGCAGCAGAAAAGAAAGTCTGCCTACATGACCAGAGTATTTTAAAAGGAGCAATTTATTAAAAATTGCTTTTAAAAATGAACAATGCTAAAAATAGATCTTCCCATACCACGAGCCCAGGTATTTGTGCATAGCAAGCATCCAAAGCTGGAGCATGGAAAATGGCCAGAACCTGAATGGGGAATAATAATTTTGTGCTCCTAAACAGTTTGGGCCTCAGATAGAAAGCTTTTCTTTGTCAAAAGTCCATGCTAAATATCTTCCTTCTCCCTCGGCCTTCAAGATTATCTTTCACACCAGTTTTGATTAAAATACACCCCCACAAAAGTTTAAATGTAAGAGAGAATGAATTTTGCATTAGGGTTCAGCTTTTAAATCTTGGCTTTCTTGTTTATGGTTGGCTTTGAATGAGGCTGAGTATAGGTCTTGTATGGCCACAGTTTAATACGGACATGATGAAATGCGACCTTTAAAGAAAGCCACTCTCTCCTTAGCTGAGCCCACCTTCCAAACCTGCCTTGCATAGGGCTATTTCTATTACTTTAGTGTAGAAGCTGCGGAGTAAAGGAAGCCCCAGCCAGCAAAGTGAAACTGCTAACACTAATCTTTTTAACAAGATCTCACCATTTCTTCATATCAAACCTGCAGCAAATCTAAAGTCAGTATCAGTAAATATTCTTTCAGCTATTGGTTTATTATCCCAGATGCAAAATTACTGATGTTTTATTCTGACAGAGAACCAAGATTAAAAGTTCCTGCATAAAATATTTGCATCTCAATTCCAGAAACTGGTGATTGAACTCCAAGAAACAAACTGGCACCAACTTCCATGAACGAAATGACTATGAATCACTTCATTCTTGAAAATTAACCAAAGCTGTGATTTAACAGGTGATGAGTTAGATGGATATGCAGTATTTCCATAAATGCTCAACTATGATATGTTCTCATATTATTGGTATGATTCAGCGCTCTTTAAAGATCCCTGCATCTAAGGAGAGAGAAGGAAGCTGGCATATCTGTTTAAACATGCTTAATGAATTGTTTTTGTAGGAGTCTCTTTCAGTATTGCAGATGAGGCTCCTAGGATATGCAATGTCATACATAGTTTGGATATCATGTTCGAAACAGTGTCTGCCTTTGAACTGTTCTGCCACCTAAGTGAGAAAAAGGAGGACCAAAATCAATAGTAAATTTTTAATCTTCTCTTTATTTTAGGTTTATTTTGTTTTTACTTGTGCAAGTAGATGAAAAAGTCTGTGTCTGAGTTTGTGCATGAAGTGCAGGTGCCCAAAGAGGCCAGAGGTGTCAGGTACCCTGGAGTTGGAGTTACAGACCTGTGAGTCTCCCAACACAGTTGCAGGGTCTGAAAGAGCAATGCCTGAGCCATTTCTTTGGACTCTTCTTTTATAGATTCTACTTTCCACGCTTTATGCATATACACCTTTGCTGTAAAATATAGTAGGCACTAGCCTTAAATGACTATATAAATGGAAACATTAAAGTTTCCCAGTTGCATCTATAAATCTTTGATGCTTTGTAACCCCATGGGATTAGTGTGTTATCACATCAAAGAACTCAGAGTTAGAACATTTTCATTGTCCCAAGGAGAAAGAGGTCTTTAGAGTCTCATTGTCTGTGGTTTTTTTTTTTGCATTTAGCACACTGTTTTAATTATGCCTCTCAGAGAAAGGTATCATAACATACATAAGTATTTACTCAAATTTGGCTTTTCAAGATATCTATTCTGAAACTCTTTAGCTTCAATCTGAATAGTGTAAGATTTTTAATAAAGAGGCCTCAAAATATTTTGAAAGGATAGCCAGGAATCTTGGAGTCTAGAGAGGAGGTATTGTGAGAAGAAGGATCCCAAAGGGTTGAGGAGAAGGGAGGAGAGAAGAATGAGGAAGCGGAGTGAATAGTATCAAATACACTATAGTCATGTATGAACTTGTTCAAAAAATAAAAATCATTAAAAAAGATTTTTGAAGGCTACATAAATAGGTAATTGGACTTATTTGACATAGCAATTTGTTAAATTCAACCTAACAATTCATTGAATCATGTTTGAAACTAAGCCCCAATTCAAATATTTACAGTAGGTTGCTTAACAATGAACATGAACTCTTAGAAATGCTTTGACAATTTTTTATTGGGAAAAAACATTACAAAGCATTTTAACAAATTAAAATGGCTGTTGTTATGAGTTGGATCTTAAGTGCTCACCACCCACCACTCCCCAAAGCTCATGTTTTAAAAGTCTTGCCTCAGCCGGTTGCACTATTGACTATTGGTTCATGAGAATGAGAAATCATCAAAGGTTTAATCCATTTATAAGTTCATGGGTTATTAAGAAATGGGACCCAGTCATAGAAAACAAGTGACTGAAAGTGTGCCTTTAATCATTTTATGGTTATGTCAAGATAAAACCCATCACATTGTATGCTAACTTAAAATAATTTAAGACAAAGAAAATGATGTATCTTATCTCCAGAACCCCAACCCTTCTTTTTTGATTCTTTGACTCCTTAAGTTGTGCTACTACACTGCACAACACACTTCTCACTAAAAATTCATCCTCACCTCAGGCCCACATCAATATTCATCCAACTGTAGAATCAACCTCTGAATCTATGAACTCAGGTAAATCCTTCTTCCTTAAAGTTTTGTTTTGTTTTGTTTTGTTCATTTGTTTGTTGTTTGTTTTGTCATCTTCTATGAGACAACAAAAGCTGACTAGCATAGCAAAAAAAAATTGACTAATACATGTCTGGTGTCTCTAGGCAATACAGTCCTGCAAAATCACTATGATATGTGTGATTCATCATAGACTGAAGTATTGTGATAAGACACAATTCTACGTAGAGTACTGATGAGAAAGTCCCAAGTATGATGAAGATATGGTCATGTAATGTTATTTTCTATCTCACTGTGTCTTTGAAGAAAACAAGATAAAGAACCATGGTACAAGACATGAGATAGCATCTGAAGATTCTTCTTCATCATGAACTGACAGGAACTTGGTAAGCAGATGAAATGATCAAGAACTGGAGAAGAAGTTGTCAGAAAGACAGAAGGCAAAGATACTTTAAGGAAGAATTCTAACACCAGCGAAATGATACAATCATATTACTACTTCCTCCAAAGATGAGACCAACATTAATCAAGGCTAATTTAAAACAAAAAAGGCAAGGACTCTTTTCCACCAAAAGCCACATGAACCATCAGAATTCCAGTCCCCTGCCCAACCAGAGGCCACCTGGCTGTCAAAATTGCAGCCCCCAAGTCAAGTGGAGACCCTCTACTAAGCCATAGGCCACTCCAGTCAAAAGACCAGAGAGAAAACGGAAACCAAGGAGCAAAACACCCATGCAACAAAGACAGATTCAGAAATCAGCACCTAAACCAATAATCTTATGTTGACTGTTGCAAGCATAAGGACACAATTAACAGCCAAGGCAACTACCAGAACCCAGCTATCCTATTACAGAAAACCCTAAATAAACACAGTTGAAAGCATAAGAAAAAGACCTTAAAACTAATTTTACAAAGATGATAGAGGTCCTTAAAGAGGAAATTAATAAACCCCTTTAAGAAATCGAGAAAAATACAAAGAAAAAATGCAAGAAATGAATAAATTCCTTAAAGAAAGTCAAGAGAAAACAAATAAATAAAGGAAATGAATAAAACTGCCCAAGACCTGAAATTGGATATAGAAGCAATAAAGAAAACATACTGGAAATGGAAAATCTATATAAGCAAACAGCAACTACAGATGCAAGCAGGCATCACCAACAGATTGCAAGAGAAAAAATCTTAGGCATTCAATATATGATAGAGTAAATAGATTAATTGGTCAAAGAAAATGTTAAATCTAAAACCCTTGACACAAAAACTCCAGGAAATCTGGAACAACAGAAGAAGGCCAAATCTAAGAATAATAGGAATAGAAGAAAAAGAATACCCCAAGACTTTGAGGCCTTCTGATTCAGTGGCTGCACCTCAACCCTGTGACCAGAGACGTACTTTTCTACTATTAATATCTGCATGCTATTTTACACCTGACTTTGGCCAAAAGGCTGAAAAGCCAGTAGAATTTATTTCTTTCAGCCATTTTTGCTTGTATACAAATTTATTTTTGCAAGAATGAGCTGCTACAGCAGTAAGGGTCAGATACAACAGATAAGGGTGCTTGCTGCCACGCCCAATAACCTGAATTCAATCCTTGGAACCCACATGGTGGAAAGGGAAAACCAACTTGTTTAAGTTGTTCTCTGATCTCTATAGGTGTGGCACACTTTGAGCCCACACACATATGTACACACATAAGCAAATGTAAAAAGAAAAACAAAAACAAAGAATGGAATTCTGTATTACAGCTTAAGTTTTGCACATCTAAATATGTAATAGTCACATTTCCCTGTCAAGAAACAAGAATTTCTATGATCCTTTTATTAGAAATTTCATGACTTTTGTAAAGAATATCTGTAGGTGGTAAGGGGTTTAGAGCCAAAAGGCATTCTCACAGTTTGGCTCTGATAGGTACCTTTCAAATTTGTTTTCTTGTTTCTGTTTTAACATTTATTTATTTTTAATAATTTACTTATTTTTATTGTATGTGTATGAATGTTTGCTTGCATATGTATATGTGTGCACCACAGTGATGCAGTTCTCAAATAGGACAAAAGAGAATGGTGAATCCTCAGATCTCCTGGAACTGGAGTTACAGATGGTTTTGCTCCATGTGTGTGCTAAGAACTGAAACCAGGTCCTCTGTAAGTGCAGCAAGTTCTTCTAGCTGATATCCACGTTTCCAGGCCTCAGTTTGCATTTTAAATGTCGCATATTAACTCAACACAAGGAATGACTGATTATCATACTATCTTCCCATTGCTAATATAGCGTATCCTGCAGGAGGCCACAATGAAGAGATATGAAAAATAATTACTAGAATTCGACAGCGAATAAAATGTCACTTTCTGTGCACAAAAGAAATTAGTAAAAACTAATTGGTTATATTCCTTTATATAAAAATGTGTTAATCTGAGGGTATGATGGATTTTATTACATGATTGATACAAAATAAGAGCGATGAGATTGCTAAACAACTGAAATTTGAGCCTCTCATTTTGCTTCTCCTCTTTCTCCAAAAATTAAGATGAACAGAAACAGAAGAGTAGAGTTTGTGTGTTTATGAAAAAGTGATTTTTCTCTGTGTCCTTGGGCAAAATGCCTTCAATTGACAAAGGCTCCATCTGTATGCTAAGCAAAGCTGCACATTCTTTTTTTAAATGTGTGTTTTTAAAATACCACTTGGCACCTACTTTACAAAGCTTAAAAATTAGCTTTTGGGGAAAAATTCACCCAAAATGTTGCTTCTTCTGTAGAGGCAAGAAAATTGGATTCATGTAAATGGTCCTTAAGAAATGTCTTTATGTCTGTATGCCAACAATTGCACTTATAAAAATACACATTGATTCTCTTTTAAAATTCTAGTCTTGTTATATTTTTATCCACTATTGGGAAGGAACATGAATGGTGCAACCACTTCCTGCATTAAGACGCCTAGTGAAGAAGAGCTCCTGAGTGCATGAAGGGCTGACTGGAGAGTCATTATTAAGTCTTTGCTTTATTTCCATTCAAAAGCCAGGTTTGTATATATGTCTTTTCCTTCTTTTGTTATCTTTTTTGGTTAGCATAAAAGGAAATAGAATTCTTTGTAACATTTCCACACTTTGTTCTTAATTGACCCCGTACACATACTGCCCTCCTGATCATGTCTCTCTTGTCTTCATGTTACACCTTCCTCCCTCTCAAACACTTCTCCCTTTAGCTTTCAGAACATATATTCCATTACCCTCAGTTATTTACATCCCTCTTTAAGCTTCCTCCTTTCCCATAGTGTACTTTCTACTTCCACACCATACAACACACACACACACACACACACACACACACACACACACTCACACTCACAAATCTACAGCTAGCATGTGGAAAACCACAAAATATTTTTCTTTCTGAGTCTTATATTTCACTCAACATAAAGAGTTTCATCTCCACCCATTCTTCTGTAAATATCTAACTTCATTTTTCTTTAGAGTTGCGTAAAATTCCATAGTAAATGTGTATCACTTTTATCTACTGCTCTGTTGATGGACCTTTAAGCTGGTTCCATATCTTGGCTATTGCAAATTGTACAGCAACAAGCACAGATATTCAAGGATCTGTGATAGACTGACAGAATCTTTTGGGTATAATTTCAGGATTAGTATCATAGATCATACAGTAGTTATATTTTTATATTTTTGAGGAGTATTCATACTAATTTCCATAGTGACTGGACCAGTTTATACTTCCACCTGAAAATATAAATGTTCCTCTTCCTTCACATCCTTACCAAACTTGCTTTCTATTTGTTTTTTGTTTGTTTGTGTGTAGTCTTGCCATTCTTCCCATTTTTTTTACCCAGATTTTGACTGGAAGAGTGGTGTTCTTATACTTGCTTTTTGGAAATTTTTATAGATTCTATATATTAATCCACATACATAGTTGGCAAAGTTTTCTCCCAACCTACATGATATCCCTACTGTACTGATTATTTCCTTTATTGAGAAGAAACCATTTATTTTCAAATTCCATTTTTGAATATTGCAATAATGCTATTAACTATTTACTATGCTAGTAGGGTCTCTTTCTTAATGCTCATGCCTAAGCCTATATCTTAAAAGCATTTGACCATGTTTAATCTAGCATGTGTGTATTTTAGGCCATTGATACAATTTGAATTGATTTTTTGGTACAGAGTGAGAGACGTAGATCTAGTTCATTACACAAAGACAATCAGTTTTCTCAACATACTTGCTAAGGAGGTTGTCGTTTTGTGGTGTGTGTTTTTTGACCTTGGAATGGTTAATCTTGATTGTCAACTTGATGAAGTTAGAATCGTGATGGAGACAAAGCTCTAGAAATGTATGGAAAAGAGTTTCCGATTAACTGAGGTAGGAATACTCACTCTAAATGTGGGCATCACCAGTTCATGGACTGGAGTCGTTGACTAAGTAAAAAGAGGAAGCGAGACAAGCACCAGCATTCACTGTTCTCTGCTTTCTGACAGGGAATGCAATGTGACTAGTTGCCATGACATCCCAGCAGTGATGGATAAATGCTAGAACTCTGAGTCAAAACAAACCTGCCATTCCTGAAGTTGTTGTTGTCATGGTTGTCAGAGCAACAGGACCAATAATAGAGATGGATCAGATACCTGAGAGATTCAGTATTACCACTATAATCTTGCTGCTTGTAGTGCTTCTGTTCAAACTGTTTATATCTGCTTGGTTTTATTTTGGTAGATCATGTGTGCCTAGAAATTTGTTTGTTTATTTAAGATTTTTTCCAGGTTTTATTGGAATGTAAGTTTTCAGAGTATTCCCTAATTCATTATTCCACCTCTAATTTTATTAATTAGGGCCTTCTCTCTTTTTCTTTTATATTGATTATCTAGGTGTTTCCAAATCTGGCTTATCTTTTCACAGATCCACTTTTATTTCCTTGATTCTACATTATATACTGTTCCTTCAGTTTCCATATCATTGGTTTCTGTCCAACTCTACATTCTTGTTGCCTACAGCTTTTAGATTTGACTGTTTCCTTAGAACTTAAGGAGCATGGTTAGGTAATTTATTTCTTTTTTATTATTATTTTATTACTTAAAAAATACCAATCCAAATTCCCACTCCCTCCCCTCCTCCCACTCCCTCCACACACTCTCACAGTCCTCCCCCTCCAATCCTAAGAGAGGGCAATGTACCCCCCTACCCCGTGGAATGTCCAAGGCCCTCCCACTACATCTAGGTTGAGCAAAGTATACATCCAAAGAGAATAAGATCTCAAAAAACCACTACATGTAGTAGAGACAAATCCCAGTGCCACTGTCAGTGACCCCTCAGTCTACCCAACTGTCAGACACATTCAGAGGAATTAGTTTGATCCCATGCTCCTTCATTCCCAGTCCAATTGGAGTTGGTGAGCTCCCATTAGCTCAAACTGTCTCAGTGGGTGAACCCCTCATGGTCTTGACTTCCTTGTTCATATTCTTACTCCTTCCACTCTTAAACTGGACCATGGGAGCTCAGTACAGTGCTCCTATGTGGTTCTCTCCCTCCGTTTCCATCGGTTGTTGAACAAAGGTTCTATGGTGATGTTTAAGATGATCATCAGTCTGACTACAGGGCAGGCCCAGTTCAGGCACCTTTTCCTCTATTGCTTAGGGTCTTAGCTGGGGTCATCCTTGTGGATTCCTGGGAATTTTTCTAGAGCCAGGTTTCTTGGTAACCCCAAAATGGCTCCCTCAATCAAGTTATCTCTTTCCTAGATCTCTATCTGTCCTTCCTCCGTCTCCATTATCCCATTCCCTCACATTCTCCTCAACACTTCCCTTCTCCTCTTCCTTCTATCCCCCCGCCCATGCTCCCAATTTTGTCAGGCGATCTTGTCTGTTTCCAATTCCCAGGTGGGTCTATATGTTTTTCTTTGGGTTCACCTTATTGCTTAGTTACTCTAGGATCATGAACTATAGGCTCAAGGCCCTTTGTTTATGGCTAGTATCCACTTATGAATGAGTACATACCATGTTCATTTTTGGGGGTCTGGGATACCTCACTCAGGATATTGTTTTCTAATTCCATCTATTATGCAAAATTCAAGATGCCATTGGTTTTTTCTTTGTTTGTTTTATTGCTTTATAAATAATACCATTCAAAATTTCTACTTCCTTCCCTCCTTCTACTCCCCCATTCACCCTCACCCTCACCCTCCAGACCTAAGAGAGGGCAGTCCTGCCCTGTGGAAAGTACAAGGCCCTCCCCACTCCATCCAGGCCTAGAAAGGTGTGCATCCAAACAGACTAGAATCCCAAAAAGCCAGTACATGCAGTAGAGACAAATCCCACTGCCATTATCATTAGCTTCTCAGTCAGCCCCCATTGTCAGCCACACTCAGAGAGTCCGGTTTGATCACATGCTCATTCAGTCCCAATTCAGCTGGCTTTGTTGAGCTCTTATTAGGCACACTGTCTCAGTGGGTGGACCAACCCCTCGCGGTCCTGACTTTTTTGTTCATCTTCTCCCTCCTTCTGCTCTTCAACTGTACTTTGGAAGTTCAGTCTAGTGCTCTCAGGCAATATGCAAAATATGTAAACCAAAAGGAGGAGCTTAATAATTGAAATTAAAAACCATAAATAAATATCTACTTATAAAATTTAATATAGTAATGGAAATTTTCAGTCCTAAGCAGAGATTAACATGCTCAGAGGTGAATTTACAAAGCACCATTTTCCGTTCAGGTTCATCCAGAATCTTCTCCCTCTGTTCGCTATGTAAGAACATTTCTTTGATTACCATGATGGCATGACACTCAGATCATCTTAACCACAAGCTCTTTATGCAATTGCTGTACGAACTCCATGAGAAAAACTATTTAGATCGTGTTTGTCAACATAGTCCTAGGCCTTCTTACACTTATTCATCTAGTCATGCATATAAGAATTCATGGATTACAGGGAGCGGTGGCTTTTTTTTCAGACGTACAGAATGGGTTCGATGAGTTCACTCTTTTGTCTACTTAATTTTAGAATTCAGCCCAAGACTGAAAACCGAGTGTACCACCTGACAGACAAATTTCTGAGGAGGAAATCTGCAGTACTGTGTAACTGTTAAACTTCAAAACCTACCTACTATATCTACTAAGCTTCAAGACCTTTGAGGAGTTAACATTTGTGAATAAGCAAATCTGCCAGATTCATTTGCCACAGACAGGCATTATTACCCTCATTTAAAAGAAAAATCTGACAGCTGGGGAAATAGCTGAGTGAGTAAAAATTCAGCAACTGTAAAGACCTTGGTTTGAATTACCAGCCTCCATGTAAAAAGGCTGTCGTGGCTGAATATGCTTATAATCCCAGCATTGCGACTAACCAACCTGGACAAAATGAGCTTCTGGTTCAGTTTGAGACACTGTCTCAAGGGAATAAGCAAGAGAATGGTAGAGAAGACACTTAACATCTCTCTCTGGGCTCTGTTTAGTGTCCAAGGCTTGCATGAGTGTACATAGCTACAAACTCATGCATTGACAACCCACACACCACACACATATACAACATGTAGCTCACACACACACACACACACACACACACACACACACACAAAAATGCATGCAGGCACAAACAGAAACAAGTGTAGAAATGGTGGTAAGCCATTCCAGTAAGCTGTCAAAATTAGTAAGGGAAAGATCTGGTATTTGAAAAAAAGGGTCTATGTAATTTCCCAATTTTGTTCCAATCCTTTAATCTTTGTATTATATTACCATTGTAATTATTATGATATTATATTATTACCCCTAAAACTGACCATACAGCTATCCTTGGTTCTGCCTCTCCAGACAAGTTATGAATGTGCTTGTTGCATCGTTCACCATTCAAAACAGAATTCATGTAATTAAGCAACCTTCTCACTGATATTATGACACCTTTCAGCATGTTTCCATAGCAAATGTTGGGGTTCATAGGCAGCTCTGCACAGCAGAAATCTTGTTCATTTAAGCATCTTGGCCTCAGGAAATAAGAAAGAGGCTTTTTGAAGTCCCACTATTTCCTGAGGACACTTCTCTCCAAAGAATTCTGAATGGAATACTGCAGAAAGAAAATTATAGAAAAGGGCCAAATTGATAATCTGATTAAAATAGCTCAATTGCTTGAACTCAGATGCCTGACAGCATGTAGAGATGCAGTGATCAGTTTACAGCCATGGAATCTAATCCAGATAATGTTCTGCCTAAAAAGATAGCAGCCCAGGCTGAAAGCCTTCCGGTTAGAGAAGCCAAATGCCCAAGCCATTCTGAGCTTCATCTGTGCTAAAATGACTGGCTTTGCTCACATTTTGATTTCCAGTGTATTGTTAAAGGCATTCTCAGTGGCATTGCCCTGCATCTCCAGTACTATGTAGCAGTTCCCTCGCAGCCCCCAAATTTTTGCTCTTGCCTGTCCAAATGGCTCAAAGCTTCCTGAATAGTGATTTGTGTCCTGTGATAGGAGTCTCTTACGTTCTTAATATCATAATAAAAACATATTGGCCCACTGGACAATTACTACAAGCATTGTAAATTACATAGGTAATAAGCAATATAATTTTATTTATTGAAAGAAAATCCAAGATGAAGGCATATTTGATGTTTTATAGGTTGATTCTTGCTGAATCATCACATGGTGGAAGAGGAGACTTAGAGTAACTAAGTTACTAATCTGATGTCTCACAATCTTTGGAAGGCTCCTATCTCCAACACCATCACTCTTCAAGAAGAGAATCTTAACAGAAATTTGGGGGGACATAATCATTCATCCTTCACAAATAATAAAAGGATCAGTTGAGATTAAGAGCTAACAATTTATGTAAAGTGGTTTCCTCACTAATAAAAGGATTTTATTTTAAAGCAAAGCCATGGGGAAAGTGCTGAAACTAGCTCAGTCTTAATATGCCATCCTCCTAGGAGGGAGAAAAATAAATGACTCCATAGTGAAAACGTGAACATGCCTGGATTGCTAAAATGTCGCAAGAAGGGGACATAGAGTGACAATGAACATGAGGAAAGGCAGAGAGGGACTAGCTAGGCAGAATATTAACAACCATAGCAAGGATTCCACGTTTTATTCTGTGTTAAGTAAGATGATTTACAATAGCATAACAAGATCACTTTTTCTGTTTGTCGAGAATCAGCTATGGAGGGCAAGAGCAAAGAGGCAAATTAGGATCTAAGTAATCCAGAGAAGAAATGCCTTAGAGGACGGGCAGCGAAAGTGATGGAGTTTAGCTTTGCTAGAACTGTGTGGATTTAACAACAGACTGTGTGGTCTGGAAGAAAGCGATGAGTCAAGGATGATTCCAAAGTGTTCTGCCTGAGTTATGGAAGGAAGGCAGAACGATGCCAAGTCAAACATCAGACTGTGCAGCACAGGACACAGCACCCTTCACTAGGACATGCTCTGATCTTCTCTAGCCATTCCGCTCCATGCTTATTAGTGCTTGCTCTTTCCTCCACATGTGGCATTCACTCATTCTTCCTGTTAGACTTTCTACCTCTTTCATTTCCATGGACAGGTCTTATCAGCATTATTAGCGGTGTTTGGATAATAGGTGAAATGAATTCCTGAAAGCCAGGTTGCTAAGGCTTATCTTAAAAATGCCATAATGCAAGAAGGAAGTTTGGCCAAGGCTGAGAGACAAAAACATGAATTAAAGTGCTATGTGGAGGTGGAAGGGTCTGGATGATAAACTTCTGGGTGTAGTCTGGATGGATAAAGTAGAGTAGAGAGAGACTGTGTTTGCTTGCTTCATATCCCCTAAATAGATCATCCCTCAGACAGTGGGATATTGGCTAAACCTCTCATTCCAAACTGTCTTAAGACTGAAGAAACTATCCTCAAAGGTAATAGTCTCTCATGTAACAACCTATGTCCAATGGCAGTCCGTTTTTGGATGTAAATACCCAGGAGGCGTCTATGTCTAAATTTGGAAAAACTATGAAGTACCTTATCAACAGAGCTCCCCAGAGGCCCAAATTGGAATTGCCTTCTAGGTTATCTTCTGCTCAGTTTTGCCTTCCAAATTTCCTTATGGTCTCATCTCACTCTTTTTCCATAGAGCTCAATCTAAGACAAGACACAGATTCACTGTCGACTTCAAAAAGAAGATCCCTCCATTGCTTTAGGTCACATGGAGACACTGGGGGACGTGACAGCTCTGAAGTTAAGCCCCTGGTAACTGGAAATGCTCATTAGTAAAACTGTGCAGTATAATTTCATAGATTATTCTCTCTGGGAGATAACAGATGCTATGAAGCCAAATTGAGGACTTACTGAGCAGAGAGATTCTGCTGATGTCACTAGCAGTTGAGCTGGGTGTTCCAGTGTGGGCTTTTTAAGGGCTTTGGTTGTCTTTTTTATTTTTCCCTTCCATAAACAGCCATAGAGCCTCGAGAGTTAATTCAGCCTTGCAGTCACTCCAAGGCCATCTGTTGTTCAAATTAAAATACGTATTTTTAACTTTAACCTTTCAATCTCTAAAGTTTTAAACCTTTGCAATAGAAACAGTTATTTTGCAGCAGCTTTTCATCTTCCTGGTTCAGTGACATCAATGAAAAAGTGACGTCATTTTCAGGGACGTCAATGAGAAATATTGGGAGGGCTGACACCAGTCTGGGAGTACAGAGATTATACTAGGTTATTTTCTGCATGACACAGTAATATACCCTCTTAGGGTTAACCAAAAATAAATATGTTTTGTGAAGAATAACTTAGAAACATGAATATCATCTGAGACATCAATAAATAATGAGAAACTGCAGAATTTAGGCTCCTTTATTAGGGCTGTTAATCTATCGGCATATTCTAATGTGCAAGGCAGAATAAAATCAAACAAAATACTAATTTCTTTGAAAATATTTTTTCTTATTTAGAAAGTCATACACACTCAATGTAAAAAATGTGGAAGCCTGTGAAAATCTACAAGGATACTTTCCATTTAGAAAAAGACTGTCACTCAAGATAACCCAAAGTTCTGAAATAACAAAGGGCTCAGCAATATTCTTTTCATACATCAGTGAGCTGGTCCCAAGTATATTTATATAGCTATAGCTACTCCCTTTATCTTACAACTAAACCAGTTTTTTTCTGTGCCCTAAATCATCCCTGGGCAGATACAAAACAATCAGAGACCAACTTCCTAGCATATAGCCTATGCAATTATGAAAAATAGTCAATATCAAAGTGTTCTTGTTGCTCCACTTTACATTTTCCACACATTCTCTAATAAAAGCTTTTGCCTAGATCACCTTGAATCTACTTCTGCCTTTTGTCCAATCCTGTCTCTCCCTCTGTGGTCTTGGATGGTATGGCGTGTTTCCTTCTCTTAGGAAATATAAGTTATAAATCTTGGTATAAGCGGCCAGCCCTGCTATCACTCAGTCACTTTCATAAGCTAAAAGCATTGAAACATAGTGGTAAGTACTATGAAAGCAATACAGTGGCCCAAACTTACCAGCATTCTGGGCCTTGGGGTTGGCCCATCCTAAGATCTACCCAATCTGTGACCTGATGGAATATATGAAGGGGTTGGTCCTGTGGAATGATAGCCACAGGATCCCTATGACTGGGACAATGACAGGATGTCTGAGATGAATTTCAGTGAGGGTCCAGTGATAATGGTGTGTCAGAGGATTGGGGCCTTGAGCCAGACCAATGACTCATTGCAGTGAATATTTGTGGGTGGGGCTATTGGATAAGGCAGTGTGCTGTGTGATGCACCACAACCCCCAATGTCACTGGGACAGGATTTAGAGGTGTTGGAGAAACGGGAAAGATGGAGGAGCAAGATGGTTTTCTTGTTTGTTTTGTTTTGCTTTGAATTAATATTGGGTTTTGGGGGCGATGGTGCATGGTTGGGGACAGATATGGAGGGGCTAGGGAGGGTTGGGCGACATTGGGATGCATGATGTGAAATTCCCAAAGAGTACGTAAAGAATTGTGTTACATATATATAAAGTGCATATTATAAGGAACATCTGAAGAATGCTATTTCAGCATAACAACAAGGAAATAATTCTCTAAGGAGATGAATTTGACTGAGACCAAAATACCTTAGTTGCTTAGTTCTGGTTGCCTTTTTGTTGCTTTATAAAGTAACCAAACAAGAGCTACTGGCAATTAATAGATTCTAAGAGACAGATCATCTTCACCAGGGATGAGCTCTCTGATAGGTTATACAATTCCAAGTGGTCATCCCTAAACACATACATGAGCAACACTAAATGGACTTAAGAGAAGCGTGAGTGAAAATGATCTAAGTACAGTATTCATGTAAGAAGTTATAGCAAAAAAAAAAACAATAAAAAGAGATGTTAAAAGATACTAAATGCCAGATGTTTAGAGGAAAAGTGCTCTAACAAACGAAACTTGAGGAAGAAGGGGTTTATTTTACAATTTCAAGGGAATACAGTCCATCAATGTAGGAAAGACAATCAGCAGATGGGAGCATGAAGCTGACTGGCCACATTACCTTTGTACTTAGAGAAGAATGAAGAGGAAGTGGGGCTGGCCTATAGCTGTGGAGCCTCAAAGCCAGCCTGCAGTGACCCACTTCCTTCAGTGAGGCTCTCCATGACCTTCTCAAGGAGTGGCTGCAGCTGAGGACTGTGTTCAATCATGTGAACCTATGGGGGACATTTCATATTCAAACACAACACCCGTATTATGGAAGAAGTAAGTCATATAAAGAATTTTCTACATATGGGACAGCAAGTGCAGAAATCCTGAGGCAAACCTAGATTTACTTGCTTGTTGCAGAGAGACTTCAGGATGGTGGAGGCAGAGTGGGACAGAAAGTAAAGGTGAGGGGCACAAAGGTCATGGAGGATCTTGATGTAAAGCTGACCAGGCACACAAGTAAGTAAGGATGGTGATGTATGAACATCTGTCTCTGGACACCCTACACTGGCAAATTCATACATTCAATCTTGGGTGAGGTAGGAACCAGGGTATAGCTGGGAGCGACGATTCTGAATACATGTTATTCATTGCAGTCATTGAAGTGGGGTCTTTCTTTTCACCTTTAAAGCAGTGTTGAATGAAAGACAAATATTACAGTTTATTCCATACAAACAAAAACCAACTGTAAGATGTCTATCCCTTTGTGGTGTGTGGGTTTATGGTAAGGAGTTGGGGGCAGGGATAAGACAAGTCTTAATAAAATCTTATTGATACCCAGTTTACCAATTGTTGGGTTCAGAGCCAGCTTATGAGTCATGAGTCCCAAGTGAGACCTGAATTCTAATTAGGATAAAAACCAAGTAGATTATCCCTGACAGCTTCATATTAGGTCAAGTGCAAAGACATACATCCACCCTTTCAGTACAGTATTTTTACATGGGCCTGCAAAGTCCATGAAGATATTCACTTTTCCTTGAGTCACAAAACAAACTGTGTTTTAAAAATCTCCCTTTCCTCCAAGCATAAAATATTTTCCCTTGAGTAAGGTTGGCCTGCACCTTTATTCAGATAAATGAGTGTTGGAATAAGGTTTATCAATAACAACAGAAGCCAAGCTTTATGCTTCAGGCTGTAGAATTTAATACAGTTATTATTATTAGGATACTGTTGTGAAGCTGCTAATATTCCTCTCACTTTATAAACTAAGGAACTAGATCTCAGAAAATTTAAGTTACTTGCCCAGGACCAATAACTTAGAACTCGGATGCTTGGTGGGCTGTGAACTCACCCCAGGAGTGTCAGATGTTAGCATTCACTGCCTGTCAAACCATATCGACTTTGGGATACCATTTAACTATCTATGGAACAAAGGCAGGCTGACCTCACCTTCTCAGTTCTGTTCAGAACAGAGGCTACATGTCAGAGCTTGAGAATGACTCTGTACATGATAATTTATGAAAGAATACCTATACTATCCATTCACTGTAGGTCCCAGGGAACATTGTAGAAGATGGGGAGGCAAGGATGTAAGAACTGAAAGATAGGAAAAACAGTTAACAAAGTTGCCTGCACAAGACAGTCACTGGACAGTCAACTCACAGCAGCTATGGATGACTGCACTGGATCTGCACATGAATGGGACATCAAAAATCAAGCATAGATGAAGGAGGGACTTGGGGTGTGGCTTATATCTCCCTGTGGAAAAAAATAATTAAAAATATTTGTTGTATGCTATATTTAGGGAGCGGGAAATGCTTGCCTTTATGGATTTACTAATGACAACCCCAAGCTCCAGGGTAGTATTCTGCTCCAATGGTCACACAGATAGATGGCCCTGAATAAAAGAAAGGGGTCTTAAAACAAAACCAAAAGTCATAAATCTGAGCAAGGTACTAGGATGGAGGAGTCAGGTTGATATGGGACAGAACTGAGGTGAGAGAAGGTGAGCAGAAAGGTTAATCGGAAAGCATTGCATACGTGTATGAAATTGTCAAATAACAAAATCCATTTAAAAGAGGCAGTAAGGAAAGGAAAGCTCACATTGTGGTGTGCCTGATCTAATTAATACACTGAACTTCATTAGGAAGCAAACGTTTTGGTGATGCTGAGCAGGAACTCCGTGAGCATCAACTCTGCTGACACCTTCCTCCCTATAGACATGGGTGAGAGTTGAAGACTTCCCTATTAGAGAAACATAGCATCTTAAAAGAGTAAATGCTGATGTCTAAATTAATAATCAAACTTTTTTTCTACAATGCAATCTTTCTGTGATACATTTTCTTCATAATACATTCCGTGTATAATTTCCCTACTGTGTTTCCTCAAGATGAAAGTAGTCAAAGAAATCCATCAAATATTAGGTTTGTATATATTAAGTAGCCACACATTCCACCAACACCAAATGAACTCACCATCACACAGTGACAACAACAACTAAAGAATAAGAAATCATGAGTTTGAGATGAAATTGGGGGGGGCAGAAGTAATTAAAGTGGGAGAGGGTAGAAACTCTCAAAAGAAATTAAGTTAAAAAAAATAGCCATTCCACGCTATATCTCAAAAAGGAAGAAAATGTAATCACTTTAACATCATGATTATAGATAAAAAAGTATAAATAAACCTTTACATAGTGCAAGGAGAACAGGCAGGAAAAGAAAATGAAATGGAGGAAGAGTTTGCTTGCGGATATGTGTTATTTTTTATGCGCTAGAAATATATATATTTTTCCATTCAAAAATTTACACTTCCTCCCCTCCTCCCATTCCCCTACCGCTTCCTCATTCATCCTCCTCCCTCACCCTCCCCCCTTAAGTGGGGTCAAAGAACCCTGCCCTGTGGGAAGTCCATGGCCCTCCCCTCTACATCCAGGCCTAGGAAGTTTTGCATCCAAATAGTCCCAAAAAGCCAGTACCTGCAATAGAAACAAGTCCCAGTGCCTTTAACAATGGCTTCTCACTCAGCCCCCATTGTCAGCCACATTCAGAGAGTCTGGTTTGATCACCTGTTTACTCAGTCCCAGTCCAGCTGGGTTTGGTGAGCTACCATTAGAACAGGCACACTGCCTCAGTTGGTGGACCAACTCCTCGCGGTCCAGACTTCCTTGCTCATCTTCTCCCTCCTTCTGCTCTTCAACTGGACCTTGGGGGCTCAGTCTGTTGCTCTGATGAGGGTCTCTGTCTCTATCTCCATCCGTCACCAGACGAAGACTCTATGGTGATATTCGAGTGTGACATCACTCACAGTGTGACAGTGGGGCAAGGCCAGTTCAGGCACCCTCTAATCTGCTGCCCAAGGACCTAACTGGGGACATCCCCGTGGACACCTGGGATCCCCTCTAGAGCCAAGTCTCTTGCCAACCCTAAAATGGCTCCCTTAATGTAGATATCTTCTTCCCTGCTTTTATATCCGCCCTTCCTCCTTCTCCACCCTCCCCTCCCCCCAAGCTCTCTCCAGTCTTTCCTTTCTCCTTTCTCTCTCCCCCTCTCCCCTTCCTCCATCCTACCCTCACCTCTACCCCCACCCCCATGCTCCCAACTTTTACCTGACAATCTTGTTTGCTTCCAATTTCCAGGAGGATCTATATATGTTTTTCTTTGGGTTCACCTTGTTGTTTGGCTTCTCTAGGCTTGCGAACTATAGGCTCAATGTCCTTTGTTTATGGCTAGAGTCCACTAATGAGTGAGTACATACCATATTCATATTTTTGGGTCTGGGTTATCTCACTCAGGATAGTGTTTTCTATTTCCATCTGTTTGCATTCAAAATTAAGATGTCATTATTTTCTACCTCTGAGTAGTACTCTAATGTGTATATATTCCATACTTTCTTTATCCACTCTTCCATTGAGGATCATCTAGGTTGTTTCCAGGCTCTGGCTATTACAAATAATGCTGCTATGAACATAGTTGAACAGATGTTTTTGTAGTATGATTGGGCATCTCTTGGGTATATTCCCAAGAGTGGTATTGCTGGATCCTGAGGTAAATTGATTCCCAGAAGAGGTAGATTGATTCCCAACAGAGACGTTGACCAATGAAATCAAATTGAAGACCCGGATATTAACCCACAAACCTATGAACACCTGATTTTTGACAAAGGAGCTAAAAGTATACAATGGAAGAAAGAAAGCATCTTCAAAAAATGGTGCTGGCATAACTGGATATCAACCTGTAGAAGAATGAAAATAGATTCATATCTATCACCATACACAAAACTCAAGTCCAAATGGATTAAATACCTCAATATAAATCCAACCACACTGAACCTGATAGAAGAGAAAGTGGGAAGTAGACTGCAACACATGAGCATAGGAGACCACTTTTTATGTATAACCCCAGTAGCACAGACAACAAGAACAACATTGAATAAATGGGACCTCCTAAAGCTGAGAAGCTTCTGTAAAGCAAAGGACATTGTCATTAAGACAAAAAGGCATCCTACTGAATGGGAGAAGATCTTCACCAACCCCGCATCAGACAAAGGTCTGATCTCCAAAATATATAAAGAACTCAAGAAACTAGACATTGAATTTCTAATTAACCCAATTAAAAAATGGGGTACTGAACTGAAAAGAGAAATCTCATCAGATGAAGTTCAAATGGCCAAAAGACACTTAAGATCATATTCAACCTCCTTAGCGATCAGGGAAATGCAAATCAAAACAACTTTGAGATACCATCTTACACCTGTCAGAATGGCTAAAATCAAAAACACCAATGATAGCCTATGCTGGAGAGGATGTGGAGTAACAGGAACACTCCTCCATTGCTGGTGGGAATGCAAACTTGTGCAACCACTTTGGAAATCAGTGTGGTAGATATGCTATTTAAAGCTCTTTATTGATATAGTCCTGGGAGGTGGAAAAACTAGACTCTTAATTTCATTTTATAGGTGGAGAAACTGAGGTAAAGAACTTAAATGATGTTCTGAAAATGACAGAACTCGAAAAAAAGACTAGGTTTTCCTAACCGCTTGCCCAGAGTTCAATGATGCCCAAGTCATCTGGATGGGTAAAACACCGGGGATTGGGGATTATTAAAGCAGGGTATGTCTTGGAACACTTGACTCTCTTCTGGTCTGTATCTAAATATCATTCTGTGCTCTCTTAGTATTTTTCCACTGGCCACAGCCTCTTTGTAGAGCTTCTGCCTGCCCCTACTTGAAACCCTACCTCTTCCAAAAGTTTCCCTTAGTAGAGGAAACCACCCAATCCAATTTGCAATTCTCTTGTTGCCAATTCCCAGCTGCGGTATACTAGCCAAACACTCAGGATTCAACATAAATTCAGTCAGATCATAAACCAAGAGTGATGATCATATTCAATGATGTTTGGGTTTCAAAATAGTGAGAATTTCATTGTGACTAGGCTGTCCCAAGCCAGAGTGTCCTGCTTGAGTAAGAGAGAGAATGACTGAGCTGTGAGCTCTGTCTCATGGTGGATCCAGCACAGGATCATGTCACCTTCCTTCTCAGGGATGGAGTGGGCAGTGGATCACCACAACGTGAACTAGATGGATTAATTGCCTCTGATCCTGCTTCTGAATCCTTTCTATTTTTCATCTTCAGTAAGGCAATCTGCACCGATGAGCCATGCTAATCCTGTCGCCCTCTCAGACAACCCTTTCCCAGGAGGCTTTGCAGTTAATGTCTTCAATCAATAGGGTAAATTTCCTAGGCCTGCTGAGTTGGGGTTCAGAGAGATTTAAACGCCGTTTAATTGCTGCAGAAAAGAATTCACTGAACTCACGCAGCCACGTTTCCTGGGATAACCTCACTATATTTATAGGTTCTTTCCAAAGAATCTCTTTTAGGGTGTTTAGAGGTTTTCCCTAAAAGATCACTGAATTGTATCTCTATTTTTAAAGGCCTGAAAGCATTTCTCAGTGAATTTGAATGTTGGGAAACGTCTTAGCATTACAACAGCCTTACACTTTCACCCCCTGTGATCTCACACTGATCACAGAGTGTTGCATCCACTGAGATCAGCAGTCAGGTAGAAATGAGAAGCGGGAGAAGAGAACTCCCAGTTCCTCAGCCTGCACACCTCTTCCCAATGGAGCACATGTCAACACTTTTTCGGTAATGTCTGTTGACAATGCTATTCCAAAGACAATCACACAAGAGATATTTGAGGAAACAGAATAAATGCAGGAGCCTAGAACAGTCAGATAAGAAGACCCATGACATCATCCCCAGTCAAGGTCCAAGCATGTCCCTGCCTCATCATCACATTCCCCTTGTCCACAGTGTTGTTCGTGCCAGCATCAGTGAGCCAGAAACCCGCTCAACGCAGGAGAGAGCGATGGGCTTCCTGCACATGAAAATAGAAATCCTTTGCATGCTGCACCTGGTTCAGAAAAAAAAAAAAAAAAAAGTTGTTCACGGCAAGCAGGGAGCCAAAGTGACAATATGAAGGAAGATCAGATGAAGGACTAAAATGTGGTACCTACACCCTAGGATGCTATTCACTCGTTAAGAGGAAGGATCACCCAGCATGTGGTATTCCATGGAGGAAACTCGAGGGCATGACCCTGAGTGAAGTCAACCAGCCACACAGAATGATTATGGACCCCCTCACTCCCTGTCTGTCTGGGCGAATAATATTCAAGTTCACAGAGACAGAAAGTTGAATGGTGGCTTTAAGAGGCTAGAAGAAAAAAGAAATTTGGAATTTGTATTTCATAAGCATGGAAATTTAGTTAGAAGAGATCAAAGTTTTGGAAATCAACAGTGGGGACAGATGCCCAGAAATGTAAATGTATTGAACCCTACTCTTGGTGAAAATGACAAATTTTATGTTTTTATAAAAATTACACCCAGGTGAGAATTGTCCTGCAGTCCTTTAATTCTTGCATGAGACCAGAACAGGAAAAAATATCACAGATTACACAAGGAGTTCCAGGTAAACCTTCTTTTCCTCTTTTACTGAAAATAGATTCTTTTCTCACATAATACACCTGATTATGGTTTCCCCTCCCTCTACTCTTCCCAGTTCCTCCCCACCTCCCCTACCTCCTGGATCCACTCTCTTTCTGTCTCTCATTAGAAAAGAACAGGCTTCTAAGAAATATTAATAAAATAAGCAAAATAAAATAGATGGTTGAACAAGACAAAGGAACAGAAGGAAAAGGTCCCAAGAGAAGTCACGAGAAACAGAGACCCATGCATTCACACACTCAGGAGTCTCACCAAAACATTAAACTGGAAGCTATACTATCTATGTGCCAAGGACTTAGTGCGGATTCCTGTCTGCCCTGTGCTTACTGCTTCAGTCTCTGAGTTCACACAAATTTTCTCATGTTGACTTAGAGGCCTGTCTTCTTACTGCCCTCCTAGCTCTTACATTCTTTCTTCCTCCTCTTCTATGGGGTTTCCTGAGCCCTGCTGGAAGAAGAATTTAGGGAGGAGTGTTCCAAGGCCTCTCACTCTAGAAATGCCTGACTATGGTTCTCTGTATTTCTTCCCCTCTGCTGAAGGAAGACATTTCTTTTGTGGTGGCAGAGCAAGGCGCTGATCTATGAGTAGAGCAGAATATGAGTATTAGCAGAATATCATTAGAAATTATTTTATCACTACTCTTGTTTTCCAGGACAGTATTCTTTGGTTTTACCCTAGATCCATGTTCTATCTAGTCCTTCATTAGAGAAAGCCTTTCTCAAAACCCAGGAGGTGCAGGGGAGATGGGTCAGTAAGTAAAGGAGACAACTGCCTCACAAGACTGATTACCCAAATTTGGTCTCCAGAGCCCGCATAAAGGTGTGAGGAGAGAGAGGATTCCATAAGGTCACCCCCCTGACTCACTCTCTCACTCTCTGTCTCTCTGTCTCTCTGTCTCTCTCTCTCTCTGTCTCTCTCTCTCTCACTCACACACACACACACATACACACAAATAACAACAATAATAATATCAATAATAAATAAAATTAAGAACACAGAAGACTGAAGATTGTGTTGATGTGTGTGTGTGTGTGTGTGTGTGTGTGATGACAAGTAATGTTTAGATTGTGTGTGTGTGAGGCAACTAAGAATTATGTGTCTAACTCTCAGGCATTCAAATTAAAATGCTAAGAAACTCCAGTTAAACAAAAGAAATGTGAGGTTTTGCAATATAAATGACCAGGAAGCCAAAGGTAGTAACATCTAACACAAAATGTTACACACTTTCTAAGAGGATGCAAGTTTGTCACCTTAGCAACAAATATGAAAGAGAAAACTAGTTAAGTGTATGGTACACGGGGCAGTGGGATAAAAGCTTCGGCCATTCAGAGACTCTTGTGCCACTGACTCTGAGAAAGGTTTTTCTCCTACGGGTCCCATAAAAAGAAAATCACAGTGCTCACTTTGACAACGCACATTCAAAAATTGGAGACAGAAATGCAGAGATCAGCATGGTTTCTGCACAAAGATGACAATTTTTTTTCATTTCTGTTATTTTTATTTGTCCTTATTCCTACAGATAAATGCAGAGCCCTCAGCTCTCAAGAAAACTTTTCTTTGCAACAGACAGAGATCATTTCAAAAAACCACAGCCAAGTTCATCTTCTTCTTTAGCTTCTCTAGGATCACAAATAATAGGCTCAAAGACCTTTAATTATGGTTAGAATCCACTTATGAGTGAATACATACCGTGTTCCTCTTTTTGGGTCTGGCTTACCTCACTCAGTAAAGCGTTTTCTATTTCCATCCATTTGCATGCAAAATTCAAGATGTCATTGTTTTTAACCGCCGAGTAAAACTCTAATGTATATATGTTCCACACCTTTTTTAACCATTCTTCTATTGAGGGGCACCTAGGTTGTTTCCATGTTCTGGCTATTACAAATAGTGCAGCTATGAACATAGTTGAACAAATGCTTTTGTAGTATGTTAGGGAATCTTTAGGGTATATTCCCAAGAGTGGTATTGCTGGGTCCTGAGGGAGGTTGACTCCCAGTTTCCTGAGAAACCGCCACACTGATTTCCACAGAACCTGATGAAGATTATTTAGCTATCCACCAGGAGGTAGGAAATAGACAAGAGTCCCAGGTAACCTCGGGTGCATGGGGGGGTGGGGGGGTCGATGGAGGGGGAGAGGGCTAGAGAGAAGGGAGTAGGGGAGGAACGGGGAAAGCTTGGTGGCCGGGGATGGGGGGGGAGGGAGGGAGGATGAATATGGGATCAGGGAACAATATATTTCAACTAAGGGAGCCATTTTAGGGTTTACAGGAGACTTGATTATATATGGGATCCCAGGTCCAAGGAGAAATCCCCCAGATTGCTCTCTGGACAGAGGAGAGGGTGCCTGAATTGGCCGTGGCCCATGACCATACCGATGTATATTTTGCTTATCACCATAGATCCTTCGTCTGGCGAAGGACGGCTATGCAGTCGGAGGCCCACATTGGAGCAACGGATTGAGCCCCCCGAGGTCCGGAGGGGGAGCGGAAGGAGGAGGAACATGAAAGACGAAATCAGTACTGCGAGGGATGCTATCACCCACTGATACAAGGGAACGGATCTGATGAGAATTTACCAGGGCCAGTCGGACTGGGACTGAACGAGGACGTGATCTAGCCAGATTCTCGGAATTTGGCCGGATTCTCTGACTGTGGCTGGCCCGGGGTCTTTCTGAAAAGCCATTGACTATGACACTGGGACCTGTTTCCTCTGCATATGCTGGATTTTGGGGATCCAGTCTGTTTGGACGCTCGCCTTCCTGGACCTGGAGGGAGGGGGAGGGAGCTGGAGCTTCCCACAGGGCAGGAAACCCTGACTGCCCTGGGGGACGGAGGGGAAGGAGGGGGGGAGTGGGGGGAGTGGGAGGGTGTTGGGAGGGGGGGCGGAAATGGAAACTTTTATAATTTAATAAAATTTACTAAAAAAAAAAAAAAACACACAGCCAAAAAAACTTCAGAGTTGTGGATCCCAGTCCCAGAGGACACATCTACAAATCAACTCCTACACCTAAGGCTCAGTGAACATTGCAGAAGAGGAGGTAGTAAGAGTTTAAGAGCCAGAGGATCAGGAAGTTTACTGTGAGACTGTGTCTCCTAGTAAAGCTAACTCCATCCATAGAGTCTCACCAATATGGCTGCCTACACATGAGCTGAGCAAGAACAGCAGTACACCTGCCAAACTGGACAGAGAAAGAAAGCCCATGGGGCCGCAGCCCTACAGAAGAACTGCAGGCAACTAACAAAAGCCGAGAGCAGGAAAAATAGTCTCCCCCAAGGGAGAGGACACCAGTTGTTTTTCTAATACCAAAAATAGTCAACCCTGAAAACATACATACAAGTCATATTATACAGACTGAACTGATTGTATTTAGGAATATACATGTACACACACATATGTATTACACACACATATAATTAATTGTTATTTTTTGTGTATATATATACATGTGTATATATATATATATATATATATACATATATATACACAACAACAATTAATTTGAAAGAGAGCAAGGAAGGATATGTAGGAAGGTTTGGAGAGAGGAAAGAGAGGGGGAAAATGATGTAATTTTATTATAATCTCAAAAATAAGAGAAATTTTTTTAAAAAAAAAAAGAAAAGAAAATTATATTTTAGTCGGCAGTAGCCTTTGAGTCTGAGATAAGTCCCATGGGAATTTTCTCTTCCAGCTGCTCACTTGAGACCCCTTATTTCACAGAACAGTTTTACACAGCAGTTACTTCATAAACCAGTGGTCCAGTAGAAGACAAAGCAGTACTGAGCAAATGGAAGAGACAGTGAGGGATGAGGACTCTTGGAACTCACAGGGAGTGTACTTCCTGAGAGCTCATCAGTAAGGGAGAGGCTTAATAAAGAAGCAGAGCTTGGAGAGATGTAATTTGGATTCCTCCCTGGTACACAGTCAGCACTCGGGAAATTTGTGTTATGGGAATGAGTGTTGATATTTTGGTTCATTTGGGCTGCTATAACAAAATAACTAAGGTTACACAATTTATAGACAACAAATTTGTCACAGATTTAGAGGCCAGGAAGGTACCAGAAAACATAGTGCCTGCAAAAGGCTGGTTTTCTACTTGGTGGGTGCTGCCTGCCTCATGTGACAGGAGATGCAAGGGGCTTACCGGCTTCTTTTTTATAAGATCAAACTGACCTTTTGTGACAATGGAGCTCTCACTACTTAATCATTCCCTAAAAACTCTAGCTTTCTCAACTATCACATTTGGTAGTGGATTCCAACACGTATGTTCTCCAAACACCACCAAAGTCATAAGTGTGGCTACTAAGACACCTAAGCAGAAATTTCTGGAGACACCCAAGCTTATGATCACTCAGATGTGCACTGTGCTTTCCCCAGACATTTCTCTCCCTCCCTCCTTCCTTCCTTCCCTCCCTCCATCTCTCTCTCCCCCCTTCTCTCCCTCTCTCAATGCCTGTGATCAAGCCCCTCTTCAAAAAGCTTGAAAGGTCATTCTATGGACAAGAGTGCTTGCTGATCTTCTGAACACCTAAGTTCGATTTCCCAGTACCCACATCAAGCAGCTCACGATCACCTATAATTCTAGCTCCAGGGGATCCTACACCATCTTCTGGCTTCCACAAAAGTTCACATACTTGGGTTATATATTCACACACACACATACACACACACACACACACACACACACACACACACACACGAAAATAATAAAAACAAACCTTTAAAAACCCCTTTCTTAATAAACTCACTTTGCTTCATAATGACTCAGCCTCAAAGTCTTTTATGTAGCTGCTGTACTTTTCCTAAGGAAATGCAAACAAACACCCACTCATTTTAGATAAGGCACTGAGGGCAGACCAAAGAAACAATTCCACTCAAGTATAGCTTGGAGAACCAGTAGGTTTCTTAGAGTCACTTCTCGGAATATTGGTGAGGGTTTACTTAAGGCACGTGGTGATTCTAAGGTTGCAATATCACTCAAAAGCCCATCTCAGACAATTCAGAAAAAAGCTCATTCCTGGAGTACCTACATCGGGTGGCCTAGCAGATCAGAGAGTACCCTCCCCTCAGCAACTATTAACTAACTGCTTTTCTAAACTTAGGGTGGAACCCTGTGAATCCTGCAAGTGTTGGGGATTTTCCTGAGCTTTGTAACTTTCTTTTACTCCCTCAGTCTAGAAAGTTTTACTAACTTTCAGAGTCTTGTGAACTTCCACAGGACACATTGTTTCAGTTCACAAGAAACAGCTCACAACTCTCTATCCCTTCCTCTGGCTATCATATTCTGTCATCTTTTCCATGAGCTTTGTAGGGAGTAATAAATAGTCTGGTTATTTTCCTTCATTTATGAATAAACATTGGGCCACTATACCATAGCAATAGTCACTTATTTCCAGGAACTTGAATAGTTATGAGTCTCTCCAGTAACCATTGATTGCCCACTCTATTAAACAGGTCCCTCCACAACCAACTGGGCTGGGAGCACCTGTAATCTATGTAATGCACCTGACATTTACATTAAATACATTTATGATAGCAATAGCTTCCCCACTGTGACCCACCCAGACACAAGTTTCTGTCTTGGCTTAGGATAACAAACCTTTGGTAGCCATAGAATTAAATTTGGTAGCCATGTAGAATTAAAAACACATAGAATAGGGGATTCAAATGCTACCAAGATGTTTCTATAGTCTGTCACCACTCCTATCTGTTTGTTTGCCATATCTGCACTAGACTACCCTTACCTAAATATTGGGAACCTAATCATGAAGAATTTATGCCAGCTTTAGCTACAGAAATTGTCAGGTTGCTATTATTAACTTCTGGTTTAAAATAAAAAAGTTTTGAATCCATGGAGTGAATGAATATGAACAAAGGGCTGGAATCAGGCACTTGCTCCTAAATAAAGCAACACTTGCCGGAATGTCAAAATGTTACAGACAGCCAGGCTAGAGTTAATCCTGATTCTGTGGATTCTGTGGGACAATATGAACACACATGGAAGCCCACACATCTATGAGGGTTAGAGAAGGATTGTTATGCCAAAACATAATGCAATCTTCTACATTTTGGGAAGTAGCAGCAATTGCCTTTCAAAAATTAACTTGGAATTTTGATTGTTTGTTCATATGTTTTGTGGTTTTCAGGAGTAAATCCAAGACCCCACACATATAAGGCAAATATACTTTTGAACCAAATTCTCAGCCCCTAATTTGAGATTTTTAATTTCAGTGTAGGCAATGAAACATCTAGTTCATTGGGTTTTCAACCCTTAGGCAAGAAGTCTAAAATATTTTCAAACAAAAGTTACATGAGAACATCAACATAATATCAAGCCAGCTGCTAATCTGTAAGAGAATTAAAAAGCCCAGAATCCAGACTCTTGTCCTTTCAAGTTCCATTCCCTAGACCAAAGGAGTCTTGTTCATTCATTCAGCAAATGTTTATTTGACACTTATTCTGACTTAGATATTGTACTAAGCACTAAAAATATGACGAGTAAATGGAAACAAACACAATGCACATTTCTAGAGCTTTCTATGATTATTATGGCATGGTTTTATAAAACATATATATATTAGATATTATATATATAATATTATATATATTAGATAGAAGTAAAATCAAGAACTAATTGAGAAGGGTGTTGCTTTAGAAATATTGGCCTGGTGTTTTTCTGTGTTGTCTATTTAACATAGAAAGACTAGTCATGTTGATTAATTGGAAAACCATTACAAAAGCCAAGACATGAAATGTTGAGTCTAAATTGGAGGGAAGGCAGAGGAAATGAAGAAGACAGGTGAATATAAGAAATTGAAGAAAAAAACTGATGAGCCCCAGTGACAGCCTCATAATGGGTCCTCGTGAGCTTGCATAGATACTGGCCCCATCCTCGCTTTTCCAGTTCAATCAAAAGTACAGAGTATTCAAGTTCATAGCATTACACTTACATGTCAGTCACTTTAGCCTGTTTTTTTTTAGGTACTCTGACCACTCACTGTTTCTCATAGTTTCAAATGCAGCACTCAGCTAACTGATAGCAACAGGAGCTATTCTTCATGTCATACCCTCTTTTGATATAAATACAATCAATGTTAACTTCCTAAGAATTAAGCTTAACATATACAAAGTATAACTTTAGCTAAAATAATGCACTCTAGCTTCTCAGGGATTCATTTTATGTCACATGAAAAATTTTTTTAAGAAAAGCTTTTAATACTTTTACATATGTTCATAATAGTTCATTATCATTTATGAAATAAAGTACATTTTCCTGGCCTTCATAAAGACTTGACAATTATTAGTTATATTTGGGAATTATTTGAGAATTTCAAACCATGTATTTTTCTTATGCTTACCTCCAACGGCTCCCTCTTAGTCCCCCCATATCCATTCCTCCCTCAATTTTGTGTCTTTTCTTAAATGACTCATCAAATTCAACTTGTGATTTCTATATACTTCCAGATATAGGGCCATTGACTGGAAAATCGTTGACTTACCAGGAATCATACTCTTCAAGAAAATTAACTCTCCATCCCACAGGAGCCTCCAACTATTCATAGTTCCTCAGTTAGTGATGGAGACTCATGACTCTTCCCACTCCATGTAGAATACTGACTGGATTGGTCTTGTGCACATCTTGTTCAGGCAATCACAACTGCTCATGAGTTTATAAATGCAGCACTCATGGCATATTTTTGCTCCAATCTCTTCAAACCGATTACAATCGTTAAGCCCCCTTCTCCATGGTGGTCCTCGGGCCTTGGAGAAGTGGTAAAGTATAGCTGTTCAATTTGTGGTTAAGCACTCCACAGTCATTTACTCTTTGTAGTTGGATCAACTGTGAGTTTTTTGTTAGCATGAAGTCCTGATTGGCAATCAAGAGCAATGGCAATGCCTTTCAGAGGGGGAAATCTGAATAATGCAAGGAAGGCTCAAGTGGGGAAAGAGATGGGAGGGTAGAGAAGGAAATGAAGTTTGAAAGAGGGATAAATAACACTATGAGTGTGTAGGTAAGTCATGTGAAAATCTACTATTTTATGTTTCATATGTATACAACATATGTATATCTATACATACATATATCCATACACATACATATATATACATATACATATATTAGTTTAATTAGAGTTACCATATTCAGAGGTATATGTTCATTGCAGAACTCATAGGATGCTAAATAAAAAGCTTAGTCCCAGGTACAGGACACCTCCCTGGGAGTTGTCAGAGGTGTCCCAGAGACACAAAGCAAGTCTTCTCATTTGAATAAATACATCTGTATCCCTTTCTTCTTCAAAGTCACCCTGCAAGAACCATCAGAATGTAATTAAAAACACAGGTTCTGTGTTTGCAAACTAGGGACCAGTTGTAGAGCCATAACACAGTGTGAGAGGAAAGGGGTGCCTGATGCAGAGAACTGTAGCCGTGAACCAGAGAGAAGTCTTTACATCTACGAACATAACTTTGCCCTGCATCTTAAAGACAGCTAGTCAGAAAGAACTTAACCCAAGATAAACAGCGGGGAAAGAGGAGCCAACACACAAATTGCATAAAGCTATTACACGAAAACAGAAGAAGGATACAAGTAAAACAAACGGCAAGTGAAGAATGAACTTTTCCAAGCAGAGCTGCTGCTGTCAGGCAAATGAAATTGAGATCAAGTTCATTGCCATATAATCCAGTAACTTAATTAAACCTTTACATTTTAAATATATCTTTAATTAAAATATAGTTACATCATTTCTCCCCACCCATTTCGGCCTCCTCTCCCAAATTCACAGCCTCCTCATCTTTAATCATTGCTGTTATATATACACACGTGTGAATTTACGTATGAATACAATATGCTGGGTCCATTCAGTGTTACCTACATGTATATGTTTCTAAGGCTGACAAAACTTTTTAATAACCTCAAGATAGAGACATAGGAATCAGAAAAGGAATAGATACTGCTAAGACGACTATATGGTGTATAGAAAATAGACTTAAAATCGATCAAAATAAAAGTTTTTGAGATAAACCTTCAGTATGGAACCCAGGCCGACTTCAAACTTGACATCCTCCTGCTTTAGCCTTTTAAGTTCTGGGATTGTAAGCATATGACATTACACTAGAGAAGGTCATCAAAGTTGAATGAATGTATGGATATTGTCTTCCTTGGGTTATATACCTCCCATTCTGTATGTAATTTAGATGGGATTTTAAAATAAACACGAATAACAAAATCAAATGCATAGTATATCAAGGGAAATTGATATAGAACAATCGTGACCAAGATAAAACCTAGAAGTTGCTTAATTTCAGGGCTAAAGAAAAAGTCATTTAGACATGAGAGCAAAATTATCAAGTCTCTCAGGTAGACAACGGAAATGTTAATAAGAGTCCCATTGACCTTTGATATTTATACAGCATCATTTTACATCAGAAGATAGAGGAGTCGTAAGTACAAGAAATATCTTTTGATCCAAGGATTTTAAAATATATAAACTAGAAGTCATACTTTTTAGTAAAGATCAGATGATAAATAATTTTGGTTCTGTGGGTCATACCATCTCTGTTAAAAAATATACTCAATGCGAATGTTTTCCCTGAAGACGGCCATAAATAATATGTAAATGAATATGCAGTTATATTTCAATAAACTTTAATTACATAAATAGATAGCCTTCTGGACTAGGACTGCAGGCTTTCATATGCTGAACCCTGAGCTAAACACTACTCAAGTGTGAAAGTGAGAAAAATATTTTAGGTATTGTGGGGTATTAAGGGATTCAGTCCATATATTCTAAACTGCTAGAAGACAAACTTAGGTGGACAAAGATAGATGAATAAACTGACAAAAGTACTGGCAAGAAGTAAGAAGCTAAAATATGCTGCAATACCTGGGGAACAGAAAAAGAGACATACCTTCCGGCTTTTTGGCAGCAAGTGCCTTGGAGGACCCGTGACGTGAAAGGATAATTCAAGAAATGAAGACATCTGTTGGAAGCCATAAAAATTATGATCAGTTCTAAATAAAGAAGCTGATGTCACTTTCACAGAGCCCTTTCAAAAAACATCTAGCAACTCGCAGGGATGTTTGGATTGTTAGCCCACAGTGACAGCTGACGTTAGAGAGTCTCAGCATTCTCAGATGGGAAATGAGGGCCTTGGATCTCACCTGCGTTTCCTCGGCCCTGCCTACTCATCAGAATCACAGCCACTTTGGGAAATGCCTGTGCTTAAGGTCATGAAGCACACACTAGATCCTTGAACTAGAATTCCTGGAGACAGGGGAAAGCATGTATTTTTAAAGTTGTCCAAATCCTCAGGCATGTAGTCAAAGCAGAGAGAAGCACTGACTTGGATTTGAGGGGAGGGATCAGGGAGGTCAGGCTCACCGATTCAGATAATCTACAAATATAAAGATACACTGAAAGAATTACCTGTGGTTTTGAGATGTGAATATGATGCATTCAAATGACTTAACCACGTAGGCTCTTCTACAGTACAACATTGCTGTGCACCTTGTTCCTAGTAACCAGGATGTCTAGGGAACGCATAAAACATGAGTGCTATCTTAATGTAAAGGTAATTAAACTGGTAATTATTCATAAATAAGGAACAAAACCAGGCTTATCCTTTGACAATGTAATTAGTTCCTTATTTCAGGAAGAAAAATGTCCTTGGCAAGCAAGTGTAAAGTATCAAAATGTTTTAAAAGCCTTATGAGGGTGTTTTTGCTTTTAAAGAAGTTTCTAATAGACCTATGTCAGGTCTATTCTTCAAGCGGCTCATTTGCTACAATTAGCAAAGTGTATTTGAAAACATGGAGTAAAAAATTAATCCTAACAGAGAAACAAATTGCTTTCTTTTCTAAGTCCCCAAATCATGGATGATTAGCGAGGCAACAGTTTCGAGACACTCAGGAAAACCCTGGTGTGCGCCTGTGACTCTAGAGCGAGCACAATCAGTTCTCTGTCTCGCTATGGAATATTTTTCTAATGTAAGTATAAGCTAACTCTAGCCTGGGTGCTGAAAATAGTAAATTATGGCATCTCTTTGGAACAGATAGAAGATACATGCTTGGAGCAAATTGATTAATACTGCATGAACCTTCACTATAGAAAAGCAAATGTACACAAGAGTGTGCGAAGTGGAGCTAAGGCCTGCCTTAGAGTAAAATGTCAGTATTTGAACATGCCGATGCCATGTCATAATAAAGGATAACACTAGACAACCAAACTGGAGTTTCTGGCAAAGGAATCAAATGAGTTTGGGCGGGGATGAGAAAGGATAGCCTACGATGCTGGAAGAAAAGCTCATGCAGGGGCCAAGAGTCTGAAAGAACAGATCTGGCCAGTAGGAAAAGGGTTTAAAAAGTCCCTGACAGCAGCCAGGGGCGCCTTGCTATAAAATAGCTGTGCCAAGGAGCTTTCGTTTCCTCCAACAGTTTATTGATTGTTATTACCACAAAGCCGCTTTAAACTTTAACATTACATTTCTGGCATCTGAGAAGACTTGTAGTTTGTATAAAAATGTTTAAGTGGAGACTACCCTTTCAAAGATTTTCTTAATTCATGTCTTCAATTAATTCAAACTGTTCAATTATGCCTTTAAAAATAACTTTCCAAATCAGGACTCCTTGTTTTCAAAAAAGACTAACCATAGTCTAATTGTCTTAAACTAGTGTTACTTGGTTTTAGAAGATGGATGTGTATTAAATAGAAAAATTACACCTTGTAGAGAAATAATCACACATGGACAATATTGACTTGCAAATTCAGCACACTAAGTGATTTACACATTCATCCACTCAATCAATATTTATTCAGCATCTTATAGAATCCTTGGCCTCCTCGTTCTGAGAATGGCTCATTCTTATGTCTACCACAGATGTCAGGGACTTACTCACTAGATTACTAATAGTAGCCTATAAGTCCATAGAAAAATGAGCAAGAATCTTAGCTCTCAGTTTACCAAGTTTCCCTACAAAGCATCAAAAATCCCACTTTCACTTTCTAACCGAGGGTCTAAAGAACCTATTCCTTTAAAAATAAATTCCAAATTTCATAAGCCAATTTCAATTGATTTCTAATGGGTGCACATCAACATTTTCTTTTGATGATGGCAGATAACAAGCTCTGCTCTTTACAAATGAGCAGAAGCTTCTGTTGACTAAAATAAATAACAAAGGTAGGCTTGATAATTTACTATAAGAAACAGTGACATTTTCCTGCCATTTGATAAAAATCATATCAATAATATAACCGTAAAGGGAATTTCTTCTGCAAAGAGGTTCATTACTAAAACATGGGTGTTTGGGGGAGTTCAGTAATTGATAAGTTGGAGTCTTAGTGAAAATCCTTCACTTAACAGAAGAAACATAAGAAATACAACTAACTGAGGATAAAATAAGGGAGGAATGTATCCAACCGTTATAAAACATGTTAAGTATTATTTAGTCAAAAATAAGTTATAGGTGGTTGATGCCTTCCTTAGATATATAGGCAGCCATAATATATATTCATAGTGTATTCATAATAACATATTGATAGCTCTAAACTTTCTTTCATGGGATATAGTTAGGTATATAAACTTTTTCCCAAAATCTTATCAACTTTTAATTATGCATACCAATCTGCTTTTGCTGACATTGCTATTGCTTGACCTGAACTTTTTAGTTCAGCAAAGCAGACACTTTTGTCCTTACTACAGTGTTTATGCAATTATTTGAGTATTAAATCACTTTGTAGCTATTTTCTAAGAATATAAATGAAGAATAAAAAGGTAAACATATCAGTGCTACTAAAAACAATATATTTCTTCCAAGTTTAACAAAATTAAAATTATTGGTTATGTCAAAAGTGGGTTTGAACAAAAAAGGGGAAAAAGTGGATTTAGAGCTATAGTTGTGTCTTCATGGTATAAAAAGTCACTTGTTTGTGAGAGTTCTAGTTCAATCTATTTTTTAAAAAAACTAACATGGAAGATATTTAACTATTAGATGAGCTTACTGGGGTTAACCAGCCAAATTGATGGTTGTAAAGAAAAAATTATACCAGAAAAATATATAAGAAATTAAAATTATAATCAACTTTTTTCTGCAAAGTTGTGTAGCAGGGTGAGGACCCGCTTGCTCATCCCATTTGTCTGGTTAGCTTAGTCCCAAAATAACCACACAGAAACTGTGTTCATTATATCACTGCTTGGCCTATTAGCTGTAACATCTTACTGGCTAACTCTTACACCTTGATTTAGCCCATTTCTATTAATCTATGTATCGCCACATGGCAGCGGCTTACCAGGTAAAATTTGGCATGTCTGATTCTGGCAGCTCCATGGTGTCTCTCTCCTCTGCTTTCTTCCTCCCAGAATTCAATTCTGTCTTCTCCACCTACCTAAGTTTTGCCCTATCGGGCCAAGCCAGTTTCTTTGTTCATTAACCAGTGAAAGCAACATATAGACAAAAGGACCTCTTATGCCAAAGTTGTGATAGTTTTTCCAATGTTAATGATTCCTCATTGTTTTGTAAACAGAGCCCACCATTATAATACTATTGCCCAGAATCTATGCATCCGATTCCCTACAGAGACTGAGGGAACTACTATGCACTAAAACAGTGGGCCACCTCCTCCATAATATAGGCACAAACATAAGCACTATATTCCCATGAAACTGCAACTTGACAGCATACCAGAAATTAGTTAAAAACCTGATTTTCTTATGACTAGGTTGTCTCTAAAATAATAGATGAAATAAGAAAGAGGATGCTATTCTGGACCACCTCTGACCAACAAGGAAGGATTGAATGGTTGCCATGTCATCCTGGAACCTGTAATAAAAAAAGGAAATATAGGGCAGGAGCTGATATGCACTGAAGATTTTAAGATATCAAGTAGTGTGTTATAACACAGAAATGAAAATACTCAGACTATGGGCTTAAGAAGCATAGTCTGAAGCCTTAGTGTGAACCCTAGAAGATCTTAACACTAAGCAAACTATTTAATATCTTTTGTTCTTTTATTTTTTTGGTTTTTCAAGACCACACAGAGGGTTTCTCTGTGTAGCCCTATCTGCCCTGGAACAAGCTCTGTAGACCAGGATAGCCTTGAACTCACAGAGATCTACCTACTCTGCCTCCTGAGTGCCAGGATTAAAGGTGTGTGCCCTCCACTGCCTAGCATGTCCTTAAATCTTGAAGTTCCCAGTAAAGTAAGGAAAATAACGACAGCAGAAACTGCTTGGGAAAGTCAGTCAACCTCTTTAAGCTTACTTGTTTACTTTTTTTAATTGGAAAATTTTGGCTAGGATTCTGCCTTAAAGGTAGAGTACTTTTCTAGTATGCTCTAGGCCCCAGCAGTCAAGAAAAGGAAAGTATGGCATTTGTGAAAGAAGTTAGTCTCTGCTTTAACATCAATGAAAGATAAAATGAGAGAAGTGACTAAGAGTGAATACCAAAGGTGATCACCATGTTTAAGAGTAGATTCTTAAAGGCTAGTGATCAGAAAGAAATGAAGTTATATTTTTTCCTTCTTCTATTCTTGTGTGTAATGTGTATGTGAGTGTGTGTTTGCATATCTGTGCTTGTGCATACTTGGAGACCAGGACTTGCTTGAGAATCTTCCACACTCATTCATCCACATTTTCCTTTGAGTGAAGATCTCCAATAAAGTCCAGACCTCACCAACATAGCTATTGCTCTTAACCCACTTGCTCTGGGGGTCCCCCATCTCCACCTTCCTCAGCTGGAGTTCCAGGCAGATGGCTCACACACCTGGCACATACATGGATTTAGTGGATCCAAACTCTAGTACTTTTTTGCTTGAGTAGTTAAGTACTTTAACCGCTGAATCATCTCCCCATTCCCTGAAGTTACATTTGTAAAGACACAAGGATTTGAGCTATGCTTTGATCACTCACAGGGTCTTTGAAAGCTATTATGCAAACTTACCAGATAAGAAGGAGAACCCTAGGCCTGGTGGTGCATACCTGTAACCTCAAGACTCCAGAGGCAGAAGCAAGAAGACTGTGAGATTTCAAAGTCAGAAAGTACAACCCCAGTAGAACAGACAATAAGAGAATCAATGAATAAATGGGACCTCCTGAAACTGAGAAGCTTCTGTAAAGCAAAGGACACTGTCAGTAAGACAAAAAGACTACCTTCTGACTGGGAGAAGATCTTCACCAACTCCTCAACAGACAACGGTCTGATCTTCAAAATATACAAGGAACTCAAGAAACTAGATACTAAAACTCTAATTAACCCAATTAAAAAATGGGGTACTTAACTGAACAGAGAATTCACAACAGATGAACTTCGAATGGCCAAAAGACACTTAAGGTCATGCTCAACCTCCTTAGCAATCAGGGAAATGTAAATCAAAACCACTTTGAGATACCATCTTACACCTGTCAGAATAGCTAACCTCAAAAACACCAATGATAGCCTATGCTGGAGAGGATGTGGAGTGAGGGGAACACTCATCCATTGTTGGCGGGAATGCAAACTTGTGCAGCCACTGTGGAAATCAGTGTGGCGGTTTCTCAGGAAACTGGGAGTCAACCTCCCTCAGGACCCAGCAATTCCACTCTTGGGAATATACCAAGAGATGCCCTATCATACTACAAAAGCATTTGTTCAACTATGTTCATTGCTGCGCTATTTGTAATAGCCAGAACCTGGAAACAGCCTAGGTGCCCCTCAATAGAAGAATGGTTAAAGAAGGTGTGGAGCATATACACATTAGAGTTTTACTCAGCAGTAAAAAACAATGACATCTTGAATTTTGCATGCAAATGGATGGAAATAGAAAATGCTTTACTGAGTGAGGTAACCCAGACCCAAAAAGAGGAATATGGTATGTACTCACTCATAAGTGTATTCTATCCATAGTTAAAGGTCTTTGAGCCTATAATTCGTGATCCTAGAGAAGCTAAATAAGAAGGTGAACCTGAAGAAAATAATATATTTATCCTCCTGGATATTGGAAGTAGTCAAGATTGCAAGGCAAACTTGGGTGCACGGGGGTGGGTGGAAGTAAGGGGAGATGGTTAGAGAGAAGGAAGAGGGGGAGGATTGGGGATGGCGTGAGGGAATGAGATGGGGGGGAGGAAGGATGGATATGGGAGCAGGCAAGTATATATCTCAACTAAGGGAGCCATTTTAGGGTTGGCAAGAGACTTGTTTCTGGAAGGGTCTCGGGCCCAAGGAGAGGTCCCCAGATTCTTCCCTGGGCAGCAGAGGAGAGGGTGCCTGAACTGGCCTTGACCCATAACCATACTGATGAATATTTTGCATATCACCATAGAACCTTCATCTGGCGATGGATGGAGATAGAGACAGAGACACATATTGGAACACTAGACTTAACTCCCTAGATCCAAATGAGAAGCAGAAGGAGGGAAAACGTGAGCAAGATAGGCAGGACCACAGGGAACCTTCATCCGACGATGGATGGTGATAGAGACGGAGACCCACATTGGAGCACTGGACTGAGCCCCCCAAGGTCCAAATGAGGAGCAGAAGGTGGGAGAACATGAAAAAGGAAATCAGGACCATGAGGGGTGCGTTCACCCACTGATACAAGGGAACTGATCGAATGAGAGCTCACCAAGGCCAGCTGGACTGGGACTGAACGAGCATGTGATCAAACCAGATTCTCTGAATGTGGCTGACATGGGGGCTGACTGAGAAGCCATTTACAATGGCACTGGGTCTTGTTTCGTATGCATGTACTAGCTGGTTGGGATCCCAGTCTTTTTGGATGCTCACCTTCCTAGACCTGGAGGGAGGGGGGAGGAGCTTGAACTTCTCACAGGGTAGGAAACCCTGACTGCTCTTTGGACTGGAGAGGGAGGAGGAGAGGGAGTGGGGGAGAGGAGAGGGAGTGGGGGGAATGGGGAGGAGGGGAGGAAGTGGAAATTTTTATAAACAAACAAGTTAATTAATTAATTAATTAAAAGAAAGAAAGAAAGAAAGAAAGAAAGAAAGAAAGAAAGAATGAATGAATGAATGAATGAAAGAAATGGGCTTCAAAAAGTCAGATCATTGTTTAGGGTTTGCTCCTGATCCCACTGCCAGTGGCTTCAACAACTGCCCAAGCCACCCACTGTCTATTGCTTTCAGGGAGCTAGATCGGTCTTATGCAGGTTTCTACAAAAAGGTAAAGACTTAGATGATACAAGTTAGAAGAGGCCTCTGACAAAACTGAAGAGGCTCGGAGCCTGAATACCCAGTACAGTGATGCTTATGGGTTCCAGCTGGAAGGCAGCCATATTCAGATGGGTGGTCTCAGAGGGATTCACTTTTAAAAGACTAATGAGTCAGGTACAAAATGGGAGGAAAGAAAAGCCCTGTGATTTGATAAAAGAAAATAAGCATATAGATTTAAAAAAAAAAATCTAGGTTGAGTACTATGTAACCAAGAATTTCGAGTTCAATGGTAGGCTGGCATGGTTCATTCTAAGATTTGCAGAGTGAAGCAGATGTGGCTGAAAAAGATATTGAGGAATATCAATAACTTTGAGTTCCTGAAAATGGAAGTTGAAGTTCATTTATTTTTTTATTTTATTTTATTTTTTTATTTTTACCTCCTAGACAATTGTGTTAGAATTTAAGAGAAAAGCAAGGTAGGCAAGCTGTAAACCTCAAACGCTGCCCAAAGTGAAGACATAAAGAGGGGAAGAAAGCCCCACATTTGAATGAAGCCAGCATGGAGGCCATCGTATGACCAGGAGAAGGGCTTCAGACAGAGAATGAAAACGTTCAAAGTACCAGAGAAAGCACATTTAGGCTTCAATCACTGAAAAAGGCAGGAAAAAAAGAAAAAGGAAACATTACATTTGTCTGTGTAGATCAGAAAAGTGGGCAGACTTCATTACCCACATGACAGTGACTGCTGAATTTAATTAATTTAATTAACTGTAGCTAATCTAATAGCCATCATTTACTGAGCACATAATCTTTGCACACACTACCTCATCTAACTATCACAATTGTCCTGTTAGGATGAAAACATTATTACCACCACTTTACAAACTGAAACTTGGAGATGTTTTGTAAGCTGAGCAAGTTCAAAAATGCCAGGTAAGTATTAGAATTTAAATTTAAATCAATAACTCCATAAATCAAAAAAAAATCATTTCCACAGTAAACTACATTCCCTTAATTGTAGAGAAAATAGAAATCAAAGAACATATTTCTAAGAGGCAGACATGATCAAAACTACATTTCATAAGATAAAATCGAGTGTCTGTGTGTTTCTTAGAGAGGCAGATATGGATTGGAGATGTAGCTTGTTAGGTAGTGTGCTTTCCAAACTTAAAACATGATTCTGTCAACAGGACCACATCAACCCAGTGTGGTGGTACATGTTCATAAGCCCAGCTCTTGGGAGGCAGAGGCAGAGGCAGAAGGATCTGGCATCCTCAACCACAGGATGAGTTCGAGGCCAGCTTGGTCTACATGAGAATCTGGCAGAAAGAAAAGAAGGAAGCCTTCTTATCAAAGTGCCTGTTCTGGTCATTTGCCCATTTGTTGATCGGCAGGCTTATTTCCTTGGTATTTAATTTCTGTAATTGTAAATTCTAGATGCTTTCTTCCTTGCTTCCAGATTCTCATATAGACCAACCTGGCCTTGAACTCATCACATGGTTGAGGATGACCTTGAAGGCCAGATCCCCCTGCTTCTGTTTCCCAAGAGCTGGTACCTACAGAGACATTGCTATATTTTCTATACTCCATATTTACAGCATGATTAAGTATGTACATTGAAGCCCTTTACAAATTATGTCTTAGGATTCAGTTGGAAATACCCCTTTCTCTCTTTTTTCTTTTTTCATTTGTTCTTGGTCATGATGGTTCATGTTGAATTTCTTGCTGTCCTGGACCTTGTTTCTGTAAACCAGGTAGGTTTTTTTATTCAGAAATGCATCTGCTCTTCCAACTCAGTCCTGGGATTAATGAAATATAGAAACACCAAGCTGCAAAATGTTAATGGGACTGCCTGTATGCTCTTGATAGATTGGACAAATTATTATCCTGATTAAAAGATGGATCTATAAGCAGATATCAATCCCTTTAATGATATTAAAGTTTCTTGATATCAGAAAAAAAAGGAAGAAAGAATATGGGATAAAAAGAGGGAAAGAGGAAGGAAAAGAGAGAGGAGAGCAGGGAAGAAGAAAAGGAATAAACTGGTTAGTTTCTGGGGGTGTTGATTTTAAACATGATTGAACTAGTCCTCAGGTCTGTTCAAGGTATTCCTGGGCTACATTCGAGGTACCGATTTGACTACACTTTACCTAGAGGCTTTCTGAGAACAAATCTGGTTCCATGCTTATCCAAATTATTGGCAATATTCATTTATTTATGGTCATTGATACAATATATAGCTGTCACCTCAAAAGGAAAAAGACATCACTTTTTCTGAGCCATATATGAGTGATATGGCCCCAAACAGATTCGTATTTCTCCAAACACCATTTTCTAATAGGGAAATAGTTACACGAACTTATTATCGTCACAGAACAAAAGTCAAAATTGAGGTGAATGTTGCAGGTGTACCAATCAGAGCAATCTTAGTTGTAGTTCTGAGATATAGTCTGGTGACATTCAGAGCTTTGGGGCTGTTCTGCTACACTGACCCATCCCAGAGGCTGTACATGGTAGTTGAAAGGATGTTAGGCCAGACACGGAGCTGAGTATTACATGACTGTTGAGGAAGTTAAAGATAGACCAAGATAATTTTAACTCTGTATCTACATTCTAACCCCACAAACATGAACTTCTAGTCAGTCAATCAGCTTTGTAAGAATATTCAACATAGGTATGGCTTTTCTTCTGGAGGCTTCAGTTGATATGCAAACATAACCAACTTCTCCATTGTCTTGGTAACTCTTTGCTGGGAGCACCGCTAATATCCTAAGGGTCTTCTGGAAGCCTTTGTCACATGCTCCCTCCTCTCACGATATTTTTGTTCATTTTCCCAATCCAAGCACGGGACAGCCTGCTGCTTCGAGTCTCTGGGGTTGGGAGAATTTAAAGCCCTCTTTAAAAGGGTTCAATCCAAACAGGATGCTCTCCTAATATAATCGCCTTTGGCTGGTACAGAAATTAAAGATCGAGGACCTTGACTTCATCTTCAAAATCTCTTTGCCTTTGTCGTGTAATGTAATGTTAGTGGGGTGACATCCTTAAGTTCATATGTCTCATACACTCTGAAGGAAAGTGATTACATGGGGGTTGCTGTTCAAGAGAGGCAGGAAATCTTGGTGCACATCACAGGGTTCTGCCGACCAAGGTTCAACTGCTGATTTGATACAAGGAGGAGACAGGCTGGACTAAGCTTTCAGCCTGAGTAATTAAGAAGACATGATGTCATTAACACAAATGACACACAGGAGAAAAAGAAGGTTAATGAGAAAGATAATGAAATTTACTCAGGAGAACTCATCCTAAGGTACCAGTGGCATGTCCATTTATCCTAAACCAATTGAATCAGTTTGTGTCAACAGTACCTAATGTTTAATTAAATGGTATGGCAGGGGGCAGGGAGTCGAACAGTTAGAAGTGATTCTATTGTTTGCAAAGTATACGGTTTTTTTTTAAAAAAAAATATTCTAATGGCCATGGATTTGAGAAACAATTAACAACTTGATTATGGGTTACATTCTTCTCCCTTCCCCGGCTCTCTGTGTGTTTGTCTGTCTGTCTATCTGTCTGTTTAATTGAGTTGTTTTGATAAATGTTCTTTGCAGGCTCTGTTATTTCTGAGAAGTAGCCAAACATCTTTTTTGTTCCAGGAATGTTTATCTTAAAATGTATCCAGTAAAAGCTGAAACGAGTTCTTCAGTGAGTAGATAAATGAAATACCCAAAAATAACCAAGGAAATCTTAGGGTTATACTAATATACATTGGAATAAGTAATCTAAACTCTCGCTTTAAACCTATTATCCTGTAGCTTTCAGATTCATGCAGATCACATAGTCTACGGTTCCCACACTGATAGGCTTAGTACGTAGAAAATTAATTTCTGCCGAATGTCTCCTTACTGCCAAATTCCTCGCTAGAAGTTTTGCATATGTTCGTCCATTTGTTCTTGTGAGAGGAGAGGTATGTTTCTGTGTGTGTTTGTGTATGGTGTTTATATGTGTGTATGTATGTATATAGATATACGTGAGTAGCACATGCATGGAGATCAGAGGATGGTTTTTAGAAGTCCACCTGGTTCTGAGGTGGGCTGTTTTGTTACTGTCATTACACTGCAGCTGCATCTTCCAGTCCAGCTAGCCCATGAGCTTCAGCATGATTTTCCCGTCTCTGTTTCCCATCTTACTGTAAGAGTGCACTGAGATCACAGATGCACGCTATTGCAGCCAGCTTTCTGTTGGGTTCAGGGGATCCAAATTCAGGTCATCAGGTGTGCGCTGCAAGCACTTCTGCCCACTGTGCCAGCTCCTGGGCTCTATTTCACTTCATTCCAACAATGCTGAACTAAGAAAATAAGTAACACCGTGGAAGCTGAACAGCTAAACACTTCATCTGCACAAAGAAGTAAGGACAGCCTGGTTTCAGATCTAAGTGTATTTTATTCCTCATACTTCATGGCTTCCACTCCTGACCTTAAAATGGGTGCAACTCTCCAGACGAAGCCTTCCTGATCAGTATCTTGGCCTTCCGACTCTGTATTAGGTGCAAGTTTCCACCACCGTGTCACTAATTAACATCCAGAGTGAGTCAGTCTGCTGCACAGACAGGATTCAACCCAGAAGCCAATGTTCTTACCCTAGCTTTATGCTTCATAACCTGACAAAACTGCAAAACAGACCAACCCTCAAGCTTGTTCATTAAAATAGGAATAATATATTTCCAGAGATCCCAACTCAAGGGATGATTTGGGGAATGACCTAGTGAATATAAGCCCATCTCAAGATACTATTCTACTCGTTACACTAGATTAGAATTGCCTGTTTACTTGTCTGTGTTTGATAATGAATTTTAAAATTATCCTTCAGACAGAAACTATGCATGCATTTATTTACTTTTTGTTTGTTTACTTACTTATTAGTGTGATTTTTTTTCTCAGAATTTAGAACAATGCCTATATCCTAGATGGCAGGCATACAGAAGCTCCTGCTAAGAAAGGAAAGAAGGAAGGAAAGAAGGAGCAGGGGGAAGGGATAAGACTCTTTTGCTTTCCCCAGACACCGCTCAATGCAGAATGAGAATGCAAGCAGAGGGGAGTAAGTCATTCCTTCCCTGGCTCTCAAGCCTTGGAGGTGGAGTTTGTTATGACATCCTTAATGCCAAGGGTGATTAGAAATCCTGCTAGCTCAATGGTGCTTGGACAAAGGCAAAGACCAAGCAGTCTTTCAACATAAATGAGTTTTTCCCTGTTTGAGAGAAAGGACTGCCACCTTTGGCCCTGCAGCCTAAATGTGCTAAATATGAGAGCCCTCCCTACTCCCTTAAAGCTGCCTAAATAAGAGAACTGATTCCTAGCCAACTAGCAACTGCAGAGCTGTGATGAAGAATGCTCAGGGCCCACAATTCTTCCCTGATTCATCTCAGTTATGCTTTCGACCTCTTTGTCACCTTCAGTTTTTAGCAACTCAGGTCAGTCATTTCACTTCTGGGAGAAGGACATATTTGGATTTGATTGTTTATTATTTGGAAGCCACTTAAAGCCCTGCATATAAATGAGAATAAAATGCCCAGACACACATTTTTAATTAATATAGGATCACGCAGTTTGGGCATACATAAGAACATTATAATAAAAGAGGACCATACCTATTTCTCATGGTTCTTATAAATAAAGGCATATTTTCGGGTAAGATGCAAATGAGGCAAAAGGTAGCCACCGAGAAGAGAGAGAAGCAGCAAGATGAAGCGGCCTATTCATTAGTGATGCAAAAATCCATTATTAGAAACACATCTCCCTGGACAGCCTTGTGGATGCTGCATAATTCACCAGCCCCCTGTACTTAGGAAGTGATGGTTAAATATTGAAAATCTGATTGGAAGACAGAAGTGGCTTCCTGCTCTTTCCTGTAATTGCCTTGTCTGAATTTTCCCGGGAACAATGTATCACTGGGACTTCTGACTGTGATAGAATGTGCCCTCCGGAGAGCCCTGCCCTGCAGGTCAGGACTCCAACTCCACAGGACCTATCTGACAGAGGACTTCTTCAGTCTCCTCTGCTCCTGTCATCCCTCCATCCCCTGTCAAGCCCCAGGGTATTCTGTGGGAGGGAGCCTCTCGCATCTCCCTCCACCCTACTGCCTCTTGCGCATTACAGCAGCCTAATGAGTAGAAAAGACAGCGCCAGCCAGGGCTTCTTATTACAATCACATTCCATTTTCTTCAAAGAAATCCTACTCAGAACAAAAGCGGAGCCTCCTGGGCACAGCCTTTGTTGCGAATGTTTAATCATAACATTTTGGTGGAACCCGGGATATTTTGATGATTGCTTTCAAGTAATTGTGACATACATGCTTGGTAGATGATGTCACTGCGCATTGCTGCTGTGCTTTTTGCTCCCTTGCTTCATGCAGTGTGGTTTTCTATGACATTATACTTCACAAATGTAGAGAGACACATTTCCCATGACCTTAACCCTGGCAAATAGAATGTTTTTATGTATTTCCCAGTTAACGTTTTTAGGATTTTTTTTTCAAAAACACAACCACTTATGCTCTCTTGATATTTGCAGTTTCACACTTTGTTTCACTTAGTTGTCTTAGTTATTTCAGGAATGCCCTAACACTAATGAAACATTAGAATGAGAAAAGTACTATAAACATATATAGGCTCCAGTTTTTAAGGGCTTGTTTTAAACAAGATGGTTTCCCTTAAGCTTTCAATTCAACTAAAATGGTAGGGAACAGCTTCTGAGTCATAAAACGTTATCTAAAGGAATGCCAAAGCAAAAAACGAGTAGAATAAGGTGATGTCTAAGTGCAGAAGTGAAATCCAGCAAGGGGAGTTAATGATGTATCCTGATGCCCCTCTACAGTAAATGTATGATTATCTTTGAAGAGTTGATATGCAAAACCTATAATAGCTTTGTCTTCCCCTTTATCCAACTATGCAGCCACTGCCCCTTTCCCATCAAACCCCAGCTTATTACCTTCTAGAAACCTAACACCGCGCCTCAGTTAAGTGAACTCGGACAGAGAGAGCTATTTCATGTATAAAATTCCAAACAATCTATGATCGTCAATTCCATATTGAAAGATTTAGGAACGAGTGATGAAAGAAACTGTGGCCAAGTTCCTCTACCAGAAAGTTAGTATAACAGTATTGGGAAAGGCCATTTAAGGGGAGCATCTCCCTCACGCTTAAATATCCTTGCTGAGAATGACAAGAACAAGGAAAAGCAAAGAGGTCTGAGACCAAGAGTTCCTGAGAGTCAATAATGGATTCTTTTTTAAGTTTATCTGACTGTCAACAATTTATACATCAAAAGTTTACATGTAACACAGCTTAGTGTTACATGCAAGACTATGGCCAATATGATTCAGGGGGGACATTCACAAGGGTGTTTTAAAGATCTTCAATATAAGAAAAAATTATTTCACTGAAGAGGCAGTCCAATGCACCCCAAGAGAAGCTGCAGTGTGAAGAGAGAGGCCATGTTATGCCTGACACTGTAGCACTCTACAGACTGCTCCAGCCACTGGCTGCTCCCTATTTACAAAACTGTCACTATTAGACACACTGCCACAAATGCAGGAGCAATCCAAGTGCATTAGTATAATATTGCATAAAATTATCCATTCACATATACAATTTGAGTAGAGATTTCACACCTCTGGCTGAGCTTCTTCTAGGAAAAAAAAACTTTTAGGAAAAAAAGTGGGTTTTTTTTTAACCTCCCCCCCCCCCCCCCCCCGATTTACTTGGAACTATGAGTTTGCTAAAGAAAGTAGCAGTTTGGATTGTCCCTCTTCCTGTAAAGATTTCTGATAGGTTGTTTCATTTTTCTAGTGTTCAGTTAACTTTATAAGGCTTTTAAACATTGTCTTTAAAAATAAAGTATCTAGGATGTTTTTCTCTGATATAGTAAACAAGATCAAATCTTTGCTCATTAGTTGGAAACTGGAAGCCAGTGTTCCAAGTTGAGTCAGTAGGTTCCTTGACCCTCCTCCCAGCATCAAACATCCTCTTTGGTGATTGACATGTGTGGAGGGGCTCTGTCAATCCTGCCTGAGAATTTACTTTTACTCATTTTGAATCTTTTCAGTTTTATGATGTCACTCCCAAGTTTGTAACTCTGTAACTACCAAGTTTGTAACTCTGGGAATTGAAATATAAATAAACAATTTGTTAGCTTTTCCATTTTAAAAAGATACTTAAAATATAACCTATCAGAAAAAATCCTACTTCAAGTGTCATCATCGATTCAATGAACTATTTTCTAATTTTTGTTTTTCTTTCTAGGGTCTAAAGAAACAAAGTGAAATCTGAGTGGCTGCAGAGTCAGTCCTTTATGTGTGCCCGCTAACGTAAGAATTCTTCCCGTGCATTGTTACCCATGCTCTGCAACACTGAAGAACACTGGTACTGATATTGATGAGTCGCATAGCTCCACACCCAAGCCCAACCAGAAGGCCCTGGTTAAGCCCAGTGGTCACAAAACAAAACCAAAATGGCGTCGTAATGGGAGGGGGACGAGACTGGAGCCAGTGGTGAATGTAGCTAGAACGTGCTGTGAACATATCTGAAATTGTAAAAGGATAAGTTTTTGTGAGCACTGGTTTTAAAAACAGGCAGGCTTAAGACTGGAACATTCTTAAGTTTGGTATAACTAATTTGTTTCTAAGAATTATAACTTCTAATTTTGAAACAGTTTTAGACGACCCAGAAAGTCCACAAATAGTCCAGATAGTCTCTGCTTATCTCAGTTTTTCTAGTAAGAGCATCCTAGGCCGAGTATTTTCAGAACAAAAAGCTGACATTGGTGCAATACAGTCCCAAGTTTTTTCCAAGATTTCTACGAATTAGTTTTGAGTGTTGTGTGTGATTATTTTTGTAACTGGTGTGACCAATGGGATATAGCATCAGAATTTACAAATATTTTATCTCCATAAAGCAATTCCCTTAAGGTACATGGCTTTTCATTTCTTCAAAGGAAACACTTATTAGAGATATTCGTTATATGACAAGCTCTTCATGTTTAACTTGAAAAAGAAATTGTCAATCTGCTTTTTAAAGTGCTAACACATTTCCCATTCGCTGTCATCAGCATTACAACATAGTCTTTTATATCTTGATTGTTTGACTATGTGTGTGATAACAGAACTTGTAACATTAATTTACATTTCCGCAGAGGACAAGTATGGGGAATGGGTTTCCGTTTGTTTATTTGCTGTTTGATCACTGACATCGAAAAATTAGAACAAGAACTGAGCAGAGAGACATGGCTAGTCACTGTGAGATATAACAAGACTAAACTAAGAAAGTAGAGATGTTTATAAAATAAGTTATTTTTTAATGTGTTTAAGAAGGGCCTTGTGTATGGACTCTATGTGTCTTCTAGGTTTAATGTTATTGTGGAATGGTCAGTCATTAAGCGGCTGAAGCCTGCTAGGGGTCAAAGTGAAAACAGGCTGACCTTGCATGGAGATAACTGTTATTAAGGCATTTGCTCGTGTGACAGGACTGAGTGATGGAGCCACTCAACACAAAGAACACAAGAAGAGAACGGAAAAGCTGCATGGAAATAAATGATTCAGGTTTTAGACAGATTCAGTTTTAAAATATTGCAAAGGCCCCACAAACGATAGCTTTCTGGACTAAAACTATAAAGTTAAGAATAAACAGAAATAGAACTCCAAAAGAGGGAAAGGAGAGTTATCATGCCTTTCTACATCAGAAATGTATTGGACCGGAGGATGGTTCAGTGGTCAAGAACACTGGTTGCCCTTCCAGAGTACCTGAGTTCAATTATCAGCACCCACGCAGTGGCTCAAAACAGTCTGTAACTCCAGCTCCAGGAAATGGTACACCTTTTTCAGGCTTCTGTGGATGCCAGGCTCACACTGGTATACAGACATACATGCAGGTAAAACATTCATACATATAAAATGTAAAAACAACAATAAAAACTAACTAAATAAAAATGTGCCAGTCTATTGAGACACGTAAATAAGACACACAGACTGTGTATTTTTTAAAAAAAATATAATGAATCTGGTAGGTATGATGGTACATATCTTTAATCCCAATACTCCAGAGGCAGAGACAGCAAATGTAGTTCTGTGAGTCTGAGTCCAGCCTGGTCTACATAGTGAGTTCCAGGCCAGCCAGGAGCATAATGAGACCCGGTCCCAAAGGGATAGTGGCAGGATATGTGTGTGTGTGTGTGTGTGTGTGTGCGTGTGTGTGTGTAAAACATAGGTTATATATATATTTATACAATGATTATATAGGTTATGAAGCTGTTCTTCCTTGGCCACTATGAGATGGCCCAACACATACTGAAAAAAGAATAAAATAAATAAATGAGAAGTTAAATGTGTAGCTTACATACTCAACGGCTGGCAAAAACTTTATTTTGCAGTGCTGCCGTCACCAGGGGCCATGTCGATGTGAGTGGCCCATGCTGCCACCTGAGCCCATGCTGATGTCCGTGGTTTGTGCTGCCACTGAGGACCAGGTTAGGATCTGGGGTCTTGCTGCAGTCGGAGGCCTTGTGGATATCTGTGGTCCGTGTTACCACCAAAGGCCAGGCAATGCCTGTGATCTAGGCTGCCACCTAAAGCCACGTTAATGCCCATAGCCTGTGCTGCTGCCAACGGCCTGATGGTATCCGTGGCCTGTGCTGCTGCCAGAGGTCATGTGGCTTTCCGTGGTCTGCCCTGTCTGCAGAAACCGTGTGGAAGTCTCTCACTGACTATAATAGGCAAGGAAGCTACTTTTTCAGTGGTATCGATGACCGAAGCCTCACAGCTGAGAAAGAGGGACACAGAAGGTTTCTGCATCAGCCCCTACCATCATCCCACCCACTCCCAAAGAAGTAACAGCCTAGACAGAAAGCCATTAAAGAGAACTCTTTTTTTCTTTTTTTATTAAGAATTTTTTAATTCAATCTTTTTGTCATTTTACATATACCCATACCCACTTCCTCCACTCTTCACGCCCCACCTTTCACCCCCCCATCCCCACTGCACTCCATCCACTCCCCAGAAAGGATAAGATTTCCATGGGTAATCAACAGTTTGACACTTCACTTCAAGGCAAGACCAGGGCCCTCCCCACTAATTCTAGGCTAAACAAGGTATCCATCCAAAGAGAATGTGCTCCAAGATGCCAGAATTGTGGTAAGAATTCTGCAGTGTAGCTTTCCACAATGGATGGCTTCTGGCAGGAGTGTGAGTGGGAAGAAGTCAGTTTTCCATAAGAGGCTGGCCACTGCGAGTTTGACCATACTCCAGAGTATATGAGCAACACAAAGTGAACTTTTTGTTCTTTCTTCTTTTTGGGAGTGAGGAAGGTGGGTCACAAGGGTTGAGGTGGACCTGGAAGGACTAGAAAGTGGTGTAATAGGGGTGCATTATGTGAAATTTCCAAATAATCAATAAAAATATTATGTTGGGGAAAAATTATTCTGACAGAGAATTTAGAGAATCCCATGGAGGCAGCAGTGTACAATGTGAGAAGGCAAGGCCAAGGAAACCACAGCTTCTATATGTGGATAAAAGTAGGAAGTATGATATCCTGAGAATGAGGCCTTCCAACTTCCTCAGAAGGACAGCCAGGATATACATGGGCATAAGAAGGAAAAGTAGGAAAACAGCATTCTTTTCTTTAGGAAGGATAAGGAGAAGAGCCAGAGAAAGTTCTAAGAGCCAGGAGAGCCCAGAAATAAGGAAAATTATTTGATCTGCATTTCTCTCCTGTAATAACTGTCACCTCTCAACTCCTGGAAACTGTATTACTCAAGACTGGCAGTTCTCTCCCTCTCTAAATTCATAATTGACTGATTGTTTTTCTGTTGTTTTGATATTCTTTTTCTTCTTTGTGCCATTGAATCCAGAGCTTTGTGCCAGCTAGATAAGTATTATATCACTGACTTGTACCTTGTCCCCAGGGAACAAACTTCTGTCTGTAGGAGCATTGGGGTTATTTTTAAAAGTTCGTGTTTTGGTGCTGGAGAGATGGCTTAGTGGTTAAGAGCATTGACTTCTCTTCCAAAAGGCTCAGGCTCAATTTCCAGTACCCACATGGCATCTCAGAACTGTAATTCCATTTCTAGGGCATCTGACACACTCACACAGGCACATATGCAGGCAATAAACTAATCATATCAAATATAATACTTTTTTAAAAAGGAGTTCATGTCTCAGAATAATGAGATAACTTTGAACTGCTTTCCTTTAATATAAAGCTCAACAAAATTTATTTCTTCTTCTGACTCTAAACTTGGGGAAATCCCTGCCAACTCTTCCTCAAAGGCAACGCTTCCTGGACTGAGGCTATCACCCATGAAGAAGAATTCTCTCCTCATCTGAGATCCATTTGCAGGCTGGAAGTGTCCAACTGAGGTTATTCCCATCAGAGCCTCGGCCCAAATGAGGAATGATCTAAAAGAAAAGAAGAAAGGCATGACCCAAGTGCCACCACTCCCCATTACCACACAGACTCTGCAAAATGAGCATAGAGTTCTTTCCAGCTGATCCCAGCCCAACCTGGGTTTCACTCACTCTGCCCATGTAGGCAGCTATCATCAGTCACCACCCAGCGAAGGAGATAAAGCCAATTAGTTACAAATACCACTGAGGCATAATCTTCCCCTTAAAGTTCGTTCTTAAGGTTTCAAAGGGTGTTTTCCCCTAAGGACTTCTCTTTGACTCTGTAATTTGTTATAGTCTCTGACCTGTAATGAACTTCAGCTCTACCAGGCAAATCAACTCTAAGAAAAAGATTTGTTAAACAAAGTAACTGTGTTTTAAGTGAAATTAAGAAGATTTTTGATGATTCTTATGGTGTGATTTGTTTCACTTTCCAATGTAGTTTTATATTTCCAATTTTATAGTTGCATTTAGGTGCTAAGAACCAAGACTTTTGCAGGAGTATTTGGTAACCCATTCTTTCTGTCTTCTTAGATAATCAGATTCTACTTGGGGTACTCATATGGTTTTCTTTACTCTAGTTGGTAGCATGTACATCTTGACTGGCAATAGCTATGCTATATCCATTTTTCAGAATTCTGAAATTCATTCTCTACTTGTTCATCCTGTGTATGTCTATATTCTCATTGAAGAGACTTCTCCTCACTGCCAAGAATGAATGGGAATTTGTCCAAGCTAATCAAAATGACCTTATTCTTCTTAACAATGACTTTTAAGCACTAACAAATTTAATGACAATGACAATTTAGGCATTAGCAAATGGTCCCATCCTACTCAGTGAGACAGAAGGATAAATATAGTGGGAAAACTTCTAGGAAAAAATACCTTTAGTTATAAAAAAGAGACACTTAAAGAGCTTCTCAATAAAGGCAACAGATTAATTTGGCCTCTGCTCATCACTAGTACTTTAAAGAGCCCACTAAGACAGCAAAGAAGCTTCCTTTTAAGGAAAAAGAATAACAAAATTAAAGAACCTAACAACATTTTGAAAGTCATAAAGCACTCAAAAGGGAACTGATTTACCGACTCAAGAAAGCTAAATATAAGTCACTAGGAGCTATCACTACAGAAGGCTGAGAAGTGACTCCTTTTCACAAGAATGTACAAAGGTTCAGGAAATAGACACTAGTCATAGGAGTAATAAATAATAGGCTCATGAAAAAGACTTTGTTAAAGTAAATACAGTACTCGTGCACGAAATTCTCAAATAATAAAAAGTTTAAGTCCAAATGCAAATAAAACCAAGAAAAAGAACAAAGAAGCAGATACTCAAATCCATCCTCAAATGGAGGAATTACCTCTCTCCCAACAAGAGCAAGTTACTCTCTGGAAGGGTTCACAATATCTGGGTGGAGACACCAAGTCAAAATGAGGACAAAGACACTGAATGAAACTTCACATACTCAAAACTGAGAGCCTTCTTAAATCAGGTTCCCAAGGTGTAAGCAGTCAGAATTACAGCATTCATTCAGGTGACTGGAGCTCTCTTCTCAATGATGTAACTAGCCCTTGAAGAATGAAGTAAAGACGATCTTGTCAAAGTTTGAACCAATAAACCTACCCAGGCAGACCACACATGACAGTGGGACTCACAGTTCACAGGACCCAATCACATGAAAATAGTTTCCAATTAACACCTTGGTGGCCTGTTGTTAAGATTTGACTACAGAGGTTCATCAGACCACTGAAGAAGGCTTTCAAGTGAAATACTCCCAAGAAAATACAAAAGCAACTAAGAAAACATGTGTGACGTAAGGAGAAGAAAACACCAAAGAAATTGGTGACCTCAAACAGATGAAATGCTGTCTACATCCATAACACAAAAGCAAATGCTACTTATGAGGAGGAGAGACTGAGAGAAGAACTCCCAGGCCTGCACTTTCCTGAAGGAAAACAGGAAGAGTGGGTGCTGGGGAGAGGAGAGATGGAGGAGCACTGGGAGAAGTGGAGGGAGGGGAAACCTCAATCTGGACGGATTGTAATAGAGAAGAATAAAAAATAGATAGACAGACAGACAGACAGGAAAAAGAGCTCCCATAGTGAAAAATTAGACAGATAAATCAAGGAATTTTCCTAAAATTGAACAAAATCTGAGAAAAAAAATGAACACAGGTAATTGAAGCATATAGCAACAAACAATCAATAATTGAATAATATTTTTTTAAAAAAGAAAAGAAAAAACATAGGAGAAAAAGTCATGAAATAATATTAAACCCAAAAAATTGAGATCAAAAATTTTCAGATTGAAAGGAAGTAGTGAGAGTCAAACAATTAATAAAATCATTAAGACACATGAGGCTAGGTTTGACTCTCAGTATTGCCAAAAACATATAATAATAACAAAAAGACTATTAAAGTATTGCTCACACCTGAATGTTTTTAGCTCCCTCAAAAACTATGTGCTGAAATCTAATCACCAAGGCAAATTTCCTAAATGACTTTAGGAGAAAGAGGCCTTTGAAAGACTCAAAGGTCATAAAAGTTTTGCTCTCATGGATGTTGGCATTCTTCTTTAAAAGACCCTGGTGAATAGGCCATCTCTTTCCAGCAAATAAGGCTACACCGGCTCTTTCTATGAAGCAGAAAGCCTTCGCCAAAGAATGAGTCTTCTAGCTTCTAAATCTTCGATGCTCCAACTTCCAGACCTATGAGAAATAAATTGCTGTTGTTCCACACTCCATCCAGTTTATGGCACACCATCATGAAGTTTATAATGGGAGGAGGACAAAGAATAAAGGGAGGGAAAGTCATATTGCATACTAAAGATCAATAAATTCAAAATGGCATAGAATTTCTCTATATTAATATAAAAAGTTGAGAGATTACAGAGTAATTCTTTCAGAATGCTGAATGAGCATTACTTTCAAACTGTAACCTCCAAAAAGCCCAACTACCAGTCACATAAACAATCAAATTACATTTTCAACTAGTCAAAGTTTCCCACCCCCAAAACTACTTTCCGCATACCCAATCTCAGTGAGCTAATGAATAATTTACTCCACTCAAGTAAGCAAGTAAACCAAGAAAATTAAAAGCACACACTCTCAAGAACTGCAAGCACCAGGAGATTTGACACATGAAAAAAGAAAGAAAAAAAAAAGAGACAATGCTGTGGTTGAGGTTGGAAAAGACCTTAGCAAACCTAAAGGAAAATATTTACTCACACTGGCAAAGGTCAGAAGATTTTAGGAGATATTCCTCCTAGGAAATAAGGTTGACAAATGGAACAGTTAGATGCGTGTGGCAACTGTGAGGGAACAAGCCTTAGGCCAAGGCAAACTGTCACTTTTAAGCAAGCACAACAGGTGGGATGAAATGCTCCTGGCGACATCGTTGAGCCCCCTTGATACCAGCTTTGTCTCCAGACTTCACGCTATGAAGCAAAGCAGTGGTCCCTTGTTTTCCACAGACTTTCTATTCTTTCCGGTCAAGACCACAATGATTGCTACAGAAACTCAAGGTCCTCCGGCAAAGCGCGTTGGGCGGGTACGCAGCATGTCATGGAAAGTCGCTGTGTGTGAAAACCTCACTGTCGCTAGTCACTTGAACATCGTCACTCGCACTTTTCTCCTGCATTGGTTCAAGTCTTCTCACCGCCTGTCACTTCTGTGCCTCACTTACCTTGTCTGCTGCTATTTTGGAGCCAATTGCTGGCCGCACTCCCCAGTTTTATGGCTTCATTCCAAATTCAGTTCCCATTGTCAAAAATCATGCTCTCTAGTAATTTCGTGAGAAAGTAAATAGCAAAATTACAGCAGCATGTTCATCTTTCAATACTGACCCAGTGTTTTTAACAGTCATTTTCATTAATCCCTTTTGAGACAGGCAAGCCTAGGAATAACTTAGCAACAAAGGACTGCATTTGCCTTGAATTCTGTACAGGCCTTTTTCTCAGCAAAACACTTAGCAACCCGGGACCCACCTGCACAGAGTTGTGTGCATGCCCCTCTCCAAACAAAGCAGCCAGCTCACTCCAACCTAAGCTCCTTAGCAATCATTAGTCACTCCACATTTGTGACCAGATATATCCTGGAATTAGAAACAGTTCCTGCCTTGACTTTCATCCATAATGGACTACAAAGTACCAGTTGAAATGAGCTCTGTCCTCCCCAAGTTCTTTTGGTCATGGTGTTTGTCACAGCAACCAAACGTCAACTAGGATACCATCTTATGTGTGTGCATAATTGACAAAACAGATGCACCATGGGAAAGGATGTGTGCTGTGAACTAATGCTTAAGTAGCTAAGCCTTCCTATCAAAACAAAAGGCCACTTACAGATCACCCTAACAACCAACTTCTTCCCTTCCTGAACCCACCAAAGGAAGCCCTTGGTAGGAACCAGGGACTCTTGAGCGTATCTCACTCAGAACTGCCAGCTCTCTCACCACGCTGACCTTCACTTTTGCTTTCTGAATATAATCCCTTTGCCACGGCATGCATTTTTCAGTTCTTTGAATAAGGCTCCAAGAACCCAAGAACAGTCCAGATAGAGGCCATTATGATACTTTAATTGCACTTTTTAATTCCCATGTGCTGTTGAGGAAGGAAAGGAATGCCAAGTGATAGAAAACTGGTCACTAGGACTTCCCTATCACAATGACAGACGTTGCTAGGAATAAAAAGAAGCCATTTCTTTTTAGAATACACTATGAAGTAAACTGACTGACTTAACCTCAGATAATGGGCTTCCCTTTTGAAACATCAAAAAATACAAATCATGTATAAACTCCTTTAATGGCACATTTTCCTATGTTGTCTCACAGTGAAGGCATTTTAAAGTCCAAACCACAACTTCCTTCACTTTCTCTTGTGGTTTAATTGTAAATGAGACACAGAGGCTGCTCCCAAGATCTACAGCATCCATTCTGGAAATATTATATGCTTTGAGTAATCTCATCTGGCTAAAATAATAATGGTATTAATAATGATTATGGTAATCTCACCTCTCTATCATTTGAAAGTCAAAGGAAGAAAATACTTTATTTATCAGGATCTTCACAAAATGAATGTGTAGTTTTTGTTCAACAATAATAGTAAAAAGAATTATGCTACTACCAAAGGCAGTATTTTAAGTTATAGCACTTTTATTCACAGGCCACTGTGAATACTGAATATGAATTAACAATAAAAATCTTTAGTCCTTGCATTGATCACAAAATTCATAGGCTGTTTCCTTTGGGAGGCCAGAAACTCGTGAGGGATGATACCATAACCTATGCATATAGATATTCAGTACATTATGGATAACTACAACTAGATAGAACTAATGTGTCCTTAAGTGCATATAAATTTCATTGTAGTTTAATGCATGTGCATATATTTCTAGGTAATGCTAATATCCTTTAGAGTTACAAGGGGAGGTTTGAAAATATATATATATAAATATATATAGAGAGAGAGCGAAGAGGAGTATGCCTTTCAGGAAAAAAAATTAACAATGTTTATTAATGTATGCTATAAACACATGTGTCTTTAATGGATATTTTAATGTACCTTTAAAACAACTCTCATCACAACTGAACAAAATATAAAATTGGCCTAGAAATGATAATCAGGACAGATTCATTAAGGCTCATGTGAGCCTAGGAACATTTTCCTTACTAATCTATATGTTTACTAACAAGCGTATGGTCAGCAAGAACTCATGTGTGCTGATACTTGCCAAATTCTAGGGATGCTGCTAATGGATGTCCACTCCATTTAAAGGTAAACAAAGAAAGCTACTCTACACATGTGGTCAAATATTCCTTTATATCCCCCTCACATTTACTCCTTTCTCCCCATGTGGGCTACCATCACCCCAGGCTGACCACGTTATTTTATAGCCGAGCTTGGCCATCACCTTTCTCTTTAATTTGTTTCCTGCTTCTCTACTGACAGCATGGACTTCATGGGATCTCTTCTCCTCAACCTGTGAGTTTGAAAGCAGAAACTGTCTTCTTTCAAGATTTATTCTAAAAGACAATATTGTTTTAGAGGCCTAAGAGGGAAATCACTAAGCTTAGCAAAGTTTGGATCCTACCCTTCATACTCAGTATTCTTAGATAAATGGGTGCAAACTTCATTATCTGGGAAATGGCTTGGGTAGAAAGGTAATTTTAGGCAAATGATCCCTGCGATGGACTCTCCCTCACTCTGTGGGCTTGTCTGATCCTCTGGGGTCAAAATAGAGGAACAATAAGATGGAAATGTTATTCTTTCCGTTTGGTTTGGATATCCATCTTCTCTTGCCCTTGGACTTCAGTGGTCCTGGTTTACATACCTTTAGGATCTAACACTGACAAGAGCCACCAGTCTCACCATTCATCCCAGTATTTAGTTTCCTTAGATAAAGTCTGGGAATTGTAACATTGCTCTTTCCTTCGACAGGATATTATACTGGCCCTCAGAAATTGTGCCAATTTGACTTAATGACCAACAGCAACAATCTAAACTTGTAGTGTATTTCATACACATATTCAAACACCTTTTATTTAGTGAAATTTCTAGGGGTGTGATTATTTGGGTCATTTTGAAATACCCCATCTAATGTGATTGATAAGTTGTTGCATTAGTCTTACAACCAAAAAAGATACAAAATGCCCTCCAAATGCTCTATCACCATGACCAATTCAAATATTACTTTTATGTCGTAAAATTTTAGTTATACACATCAGGAGAAGACCAAATATCACACAAAGACTATATCTCTTCTGGAAAATGGGCTATTTTTGATGATAAGTAGAAACATTGTGTTCTGTTTGACCTTTTGTTGTCTCTATGAGTTTGAGGCCAGCCTGTTTTACATTCGAAGTTGCATAGCTGCCAGAGCTACATAGTGAGGCTCTGTCTCAAAAACAATAACAAACATTATATGGAAAAAATTGTTGGTGTCTTTTGGGTTTGATTCTCAGCCCCAGTGGGAGAAAAGAAAGAGCTGGAGTCTGTTCTTTCCAAATTTCCCCAAGTGCCACTATTAGGGATGGCAGCAGCTATAGGCAGTTAGATTTCACAGTGACTCTTCAAGTTGTCTCTGTGGTAAGCTGAGAATCCTTCGGGTATATATTCAAGAGTAGTAGGGCTGGGTCATATGTACATTGGTTACTTTTCTTATTGTTGTGATGTTTTTTAAAAGTTAAAGGAAAGAAGGGGGTGGACTCACAGTTGGAGGGTACAGTCTATCATGGTGGCAACATCACAGTAGTAGGAGCTTAAGTATCTGGTCGCATCAAGTCTACAGTCGGAACAGAAATGAATGCTGGTTCTAACTTTCTCCCTCTCACTGAGCTTCAGTACCCCAGTCCACAGCATGGTGCCAAGTACTTTAGGGTTAGTCTTTTCCACCTCAACTCAATTTCAAGACTTACTCACAGATTTGCCCAGAGATTTGTGTCCTAGATGATCCTAGGTTCTGTCAGGTTGACAACCAGTATTAACCATCACAAAATGGTAATTCTATTTTCAGTATTTTTAAAGGAGCTCCATGCTGATTCCTGCAGTCTACATCCCCACCAGCAGTGCATATGGGCTCTTTCCAGGTAACTTTCCCCTAGAAGCAAAGCACATGAGGGCTTTCTGGTTCCGTTCAGTTCAGGAGACACTGCCTAAGCATACATAACACAACTTAGAAGCGTATTTGTATACATTGCTTTATTCCTCTTTCCTTTTAGCCCTTTAAGTTATTAGAATGAATCATACTTCATCTTCCAGGAGAAGCAACAGTAGGTTTGCAACAGTGTAGCCAGGCAGGAGCTCACGTGCAACTTCTTGGCTGATCTGGACTCAGTCGCTTTGCAGAAAGAAGGAAGGGTCTGCATATCTTTGTCACTGTTTCTGTCAACTTCCCAGTCGCTCACTATTACCATGCTCTCCAAATACAGTGGCAAACAAGAAAGAAAGCTTTTAGAAAAATGTAAACATGATCTCGTCCAGTTGCAACAGTCTGTGTCTACCGCACAACACTTAGATGTTTTAAAGAAAAATTATACAAGCTTTCCAGACAATCTTTCATCTATTCCCGAGTCTTCCATTCCAGAGACCAATTTAACTTCAAGAGATAGAGAGCTGAGAGCAGCGGGAGAGAAGTCCACAGCAGCTGCTCCTGAGTATAAGACATGGAGGAAGAGAGTGGCTTATTAATCCAGAACAAATGCAGAAGCCAATCCCGGGGCATAAAATCCCACCTTCCTATGTCTGCCAAATTAAGCCAGTTGCTACAGTCTCCAATACCTAAATCAGAATCTTATACATTAAACTCGGACTTGCCTCTGATTACCTTCACATAAAAATCAAATGCATTCTAGGGGGCTGTTTTATTTCTGGAATGCAGAGTCACACATGTACCATGTTCAAAATGAAAATATCAAATGAAAAATGCCAATTACTTTAATTGTATGAAGCAAACAGTTCCATGGAATAATGTCTCAATATGAATCCCCCTTTGATTTCTATAGCTGCTTTTAATTTCTCTTTGTGCAAATAATTCATGTTTACTACAAAAACTATGGAAAATGATACTAAGTCTAGGAAAAATTATAAAACCATCATGTTTTCTCTGATATTACACTACAGTAAGTTTTCTGTTATGGAATATATTTCTCTAGTCTTTTTTCTACTCAAATGTATGTTTTAAAGTGTATTTCACTATATTTGAATAAAGTTTTTCTTTCTCTTTAGGGTCTGAATGCCTGCATGTCATATACATTAATATTTTACTATCATTATTTTTAATGACTGCAAAGTAATCTATTAAGTGGATTGGCCACAACTAAAAGAACTGCCTGTTTATTCCATAATTAGAATATTTACCATTTTTACTGTTAAAAGTCACATGACTTGGAATTGATAAATTATTATACACATTTATAATCTGTTCCTTCTTTCTATGCCTCAAGATAGACATGCTGATGCTTTGAATATGCTTGGTTAATGAATATGAAGCTGCTTAGGCCTATCACAGGACAGAATAGAATAAGGTGGGAATTCCAAGCAGAGATAGAAGAGAAAATAGGCAGAGTCAGGAAGATGTCATGTAGCCGCAACCGAAGGAGACAGACACCCAGGAACTTTACTGATAAACTACAAGCCTCATGGTGATGCACAAATTAATAGAAATGGGTTAATTTTAGATATAAGAGCTAACTAGAAAGATGCTTAAGCTATTGGTCAAGTAGTGATTTAATTGATACAGTTTCCGTGTAATTATTTTGTATCTGGACAGCTGGAAACAAACTAGCAGCCTTCGCCAACATTCTGGATCAGAGTTTACAATGTTTTGACGTGATTCAGTTGGAAGAATGCTTGCCTAGCATGCAAAAATCCTTGGGGTCAATCTCCAACACTTCAAAAACTCTATACAACAATAAGACAGGTGTCAAAAGATCATAAAGTTAGCATGTGGGAATAGAAGGCAGGAAGATGAGAAGTTCAAGGTCATCGCTAACTACATATAGTGAGTGTGAAGCCAGTCTTGGCTACATGAAATCTTGCCTAAATGACTATAAATTACATATACATATATATATATATATATGTGTGTGTGTGTGTGTGTGTGTGTGTGTGTGTGTGTATAACAATCTAAAAATAAGAAGTCATGAGTTTGAGCGGAATTGGGAGTAATTAGAGGGAAGCGGGAGGAGGGGAATGCTGTAAATGCAGGACTCATATATAAAATTCCCCCAAAACAAATAAAAACAAATATATATAACGTAAAACATTTGAAAAGAAAGTCTTAAAAAAATAAATCTTTTTTTAAAAATTGTACACAAAAGATTCATTCAATCAGGCTCAGAAATTATATTCCCAAATTGATGTTGTTGTTTGCTTTTTGTTTTTATAAATCTTCAATTCTTGTAGATCAGCAGTTCTCAACCTATGGGTCGTGAGTCCTTTGGGGGTTGAATGACCCTTTCACAGGGGTCACTTTAGACCCTCTATATATCAACCGTTCACATTACAATTCATAACAGTAGCAAAATTACAGTTATGAAGTAGCAACAAAATAAATTTCTGCTTGTGGGTCACCACAGTATGAGGAACTGTATTAAAGGGTCTCAGCGTTAGGGAAGTTGAGAACCACTGTTGCAGCGTGAACTGAAGAAAATTGCATCTGGAGATCCTAATAGAAATCCTCTGGGGTAAGGCTCACTTCAGATTTTGTTGTTGTTGCTGCTGTTGTTGTTCTACAGTTGAGTTTACAATGCTGCCAGACCTGAGAACCACTGGGAAATATTTGTATGCTTCTTGACATACACAAGGATTTTACTTTCAAAAAAATATTAACTGAATTACAAACCTATAAACTTTGTACAAAAACATAACGACCAGAACAGACACCCTGTGAAAGGTGCCAGTGTGGGTCCCAGAAATGAGTTGCATGGATATCTTCAGCTTGCATGTGTCTGTGGACATGCAGCTGCTTGCTCCATGTCCAGGCTGCAGCAGTGAGAGAAGACACTATAAACTGACTTCCTGCACATTGCCTCTTTCCTTTGGAATTCAGGAGTAAAGCCACAGCAAACAACATTTCCCACCTATTTTGTCATCTTTATTTGAAAATGATTTTGAAAAAAAAATGAATGAATAAGCACCTGAGATGTGTGCCCGACATCATAAATTCTCAGAGACAGGAAGAGGAGATTCTACAGTTTCCTCTTCCTAAGCTTCAGTAATCTCTTGTGGCATCACAATCCCCTCATCATCCTAAAGAAATCCGATCGGCAGCTTACTCAGGCTGCCCTCTCTTCCCAGGCCTCTCTTCCAGCATAAAGTGCTCTGCTCTCCCCTCCTCCCTCGGTCGCAGTCAGCTGTGCACCCTGATGCCACTTGATAAATAATGCCTCCATCCCGCCCCACACCTGCCCCCTAGGACACTGTGCTCTTTCATTTATATCTTTGCTATTGTCTCATTGTGTATCCTATTTGAGCTCAGTCCTGTACGTTCAGCTCTAAACATCCCTGCAATTCTCACTGAGGGGCCTCACTGTGCCAGCTTAAACACATAAAGATCAGTTTACAAAAGGCAGGAACTATTTATGTGACATGGTGGCTTGTATGGTCTTGGGCTGTTTCCTACAAGCTAGAGCCACACTCCTAATGATATAAAAATAAAGCCTAATGTTTGATTAATATGTGTGTGAGTGTGTGTGTGTGTGTGTGTGTGTGAGAGAGAGAGAGAGAGAGAGAGAGAGAGAGAGAGAGAGAGTATGAGTGTATGTGTATAAGTGTGTGTGTGTGTGTGTGTGTGTGTGTGTGTGTGTCTGAGTGCCCACGTACTGGTATTCACATACATTTGAGTATGGAAACCAGAGGCTAACGTTAATTGTCTTCCTCCATTTCTCCCCACCTTATTCTTGAGCCCAGCAGTTGGCTAGACTGGCAGATCAGGGAGCCGCCAGGATCCTCTAGTGAAGTCTTGGCACTGGGATTACAAGGAACTCTGCATTGAGCTTTTTGCACGAGCATTGGGAGTCTGAATTCAGGTCTGAATGCTTGTGCACTAAGTGTCTCACCCACTAATCCATCTCCCCAGAACAAATACTGTATTTAATAAGGTGAGCACACTCTATGTATCAATCTTCAATATTTAAAAATCGTCTGTCTTCCAGGGGGAGAGGGAGGCTGAGGCTAGGAGAAACCAAAACATTCACGTAAGGGCCCTGACACAGAAGTGAGTGAACTCAAGCAGGCACCCATCTAACGAGAGCTCCCACATGCAATGGGCAAACTATGCTTCTAAACCTAAACATACACTGACAACCATCTCCTCTCCTCTCCTCACCTTTCAGGCAAATTTCAACCAAATTTTGCTACTGCCTGTTCCCTTAGACACTTCTGGAACAAGGCTAGAGAACAGCCTTCTGGACTAAGGCTTAAGAACGACTCTTAAGAGAAAATTCTAGAAAGATAATCTCCAGATGAAGGAAAAATCGATTTGCTCAGCCACCGTTATGTCTACACCCCACATTAAAATTTCTATCAAAAATCTTGATATACTTTCAGACAAAGTTCAGTCTGCTTGAATAATATAACAAAGGTTTTTTGATTATACTCGAAAATCAGTCTGTCTGTCTTCCTATATCACTTTTCCTGTTTGGAACAGTGAATGTGAATGACCCTAATTTCTAGGGTCCATGGAAGGATCCCCCAGACTCAATAAGCCACGCCAATGGATGCAAACAGCAAGAGGATTCTTTATTGCCGAAGGCGCCAATGGGAGACTCAGTACTCCAGTGAGACTGAGCCCCCCTTGCATTTTTCCAGCCAGTATTTATAGGGTCTCAGGGATTACATAACAGGGAAGCATAGCAACAACAACATCATTGGTCAAATCAAATTAAATTAACATATGGAGTGGGTCAACATCAGGGTAAAAACAAGTCTACAAAAACAAGTCTAAATTAAGCTAGTTCCAGCCAGTTTCTGCCCCCTTGGGTTTCAAAATACAAATGACTGGGTGTTTTTCTCAAGACTGCTTCTGTTGCCCACAGATATCCTGTTTTTATCCTCTAGGCAGGTGCAGCCAGTCTTAAGACTGCTTCTGCTGCCCACAGATATCCTGTTTTTATCCTCTAGGCAGGAGCAGCCGGTCTTAAGACTGCTTCTGCCACCCACAGATATCTTGTTTTGCCCTGGCCTAGTTAATCAAAACATCTTAAGATGGAGACTAGGGTTGGGGTCTTTCAATCTTAAGATGGAGACTAGGGTTGGGGCCTTTCAAATGCACCTATTAGAACCACAGTTTTGCTCCACATACTGAATTACTAAATTTGCTTGATTATTCTTCCCTCCTCTTCTCTATCAATCTATCTATTTATCTATCTATCTATCTATCTATCTATCTATCTATCTATCTATCTATTATCTGTTTATCTCTACCTCTATCAAAAATGCCTGGTTTAGGAAACTACTCAAATCTCTTTGGAGAAAGGAATGATATGAGATCTTGAGTTTCATCTGTATGTGTGTTATGCTGGTCATAGAAGGTGGTTTATGAAAAAAAAAAAGGTTTGGTGACTATCAAAATAAGACTGCGGAAGAAAAGTAAAGCAAATTTGGCTTAACTTTGACCAAATCACCTCCCTCTTAATCTGTGTCTACATTCTTCAATTCCAGAGATTAAGGCAAAGAAACACAGTTGCTATCTATTTTCTGTATGTTTTTGTGTTCTTTCACTGTCTCTACCACTGTAAACCCTCAACTAATGATGACCCAAACTATGAATTCTGAGTCTTACACAGAAAAAAAGGTTTTCTGTGCATTCCTCAAATATACATAACTCCTTGGATATTTTTATCATAAACACAAACTTTTACTGGAATAATGGTTTAGGTCTGGTATGGTAACTCATATTTTTAACTCCAGCACTTGGAAGGCAGAGGCAGGAGGACCAGGAATTCAAGGCCATTCTTGGCTACAGCAATGTAGAGAGTCCCAGGCCAGTTTGGGATACATAAGACTCAGTTACAAATTAACAACCACAAAATACAAGAAGAAAGACACAAAGGGAGGGAAGATGGAGAAATGGAGGGAAAGAAGAGAAGAAAGAAGTGAGGAACTAAGAAAGGAACCCTGGTCCAGGTTGGCTTAATGGTCTGAAGTAAGAGGAAAGTTCCTACCAAAGCCTTCCTAAAGAATCCAATATAAACAAGCCATGATGTTATGAAGGCTGTTCTTTCTTTTCATTCATTTCAAAGCTGTGTCCTTCTAGGTTTGCTCCCACATTAACCCTAAGTATGCTTTTGGCCACCAATAACCTACTCACTGTCAAACATGTGGTGACTTCAAGCTTCACCTATAGCTTCTGCATGGTGTTAGAGATCACTGACATCTTTTCCTGCTGAACTTTCTGTCCTTGGATGCTTTGTTTTTCCTCATTCCTCATCTACTTGATGACTTCATTTTCCCTCAAAGATTGGTAGGCCTGAGTTCCAGTCTTCACTTCTTGTTTCCTGCTATATATTTTTTCTGGGTAATCTCATCTATACTTTGGGTTTCCTAAATGTAATTTCCTGACCGAGTTCTAGACATGTACATGACAAATATCACCACTGAAAATACTCAACATATGAGAAGTATATGTCACTTAAGCCCTACATTCTACCAAATGATGTTCAAGTTCTGTCAGTGTGGTACATTTCTGGGTATCTCTGTAATACCACTCCAAGGAATAAGCCATGCCAGTTTAAGTTGCATGAAGACCCATCTACAAAAGACAAAAACAATATGCATCTAAAAGTTTTGGCTGGTACTGTATTTGACCCTTTCTTACAGAATAGAGAGCCACGTTCTCAATTACCAATAGAAAAGTGAAACCTGATGTTTGCAAAATATCTTGTTTAATAGTCCAAATACAACAAACATAACATCTTCAGTACTCATAAATCCCTTAACTCACAGCAAGGGAAAATAAATACATAAATCTTATTTATTTGGTTAATTTTACAAATTTATAAGTACAAAATTCATCCCCTCCTTTCCTCTCATTTTTCATCTCCATTTCCTCTAGTCAGAACAATAAATGAATAAAGACAGTCTAGGAGATAAAAGCAACCAAGTTTTTGAAGGCCTCAATCTGTTCATTCCCCTAACTTCTGGAAATGACCAATCTGTCCCCTAACATTACTGTTTCTGTAGAGAATGCATTTACACAATGTGAAACACCTTTAATCTGGTTTGGTCTTCACATTTCAGAGACGTTTGAGTTACTTTTCTCTACAATGTGTTCTATGACTGCTGAGATACCCACCCTACAGACGTAGCACTGTTCACATATTCACCTATTGAACAACGTTTTGGTATTTCCACTTCTTGGTGGTTGCTAATAAAATTAGCATATGTGTATACTGCAAGTCTTTGGGTGAACAAAAGCTTTTACTTTTCTGAAGTAAATATGAAAGAACTCATTAACCTAACCCTGCTAAGAACACTACCCGAGTGTCTGCTAGAGGAGCTGCTGTACGTTGATCCAATTGCTCTTCATTTTTTAAAAACATTTTTAAAGATTTGTTTTATTTTTTGTATATGAGTCATTTGCCTGTATGTATGTATGTGCATCACGAGGCAAGGTGCAAGGGCCTGCTCTTCCGAGTGCTGCAGCTGGTGGGGGACAGGGGCAGTTCTCCAACTCTTATGACTTCAGAATCAGCTCTCCCACTTGCTTAAGGAGATGATTTGGGGAAGGGTGTCTCTCCCCTACCATGCTGCCCTATGGCAGATGAGGGGTGGGAGTAGGCCTCCCATGTACCCTCATAGGGTCAGCTGTTCTTGCGCTACACAGAGCAATTATGGGCCCCACTCTCCCCGGTGTTGAAGCTGGTCAATGGGTCGACTCCCTCACCAGCTGGAGGTGGGAAGGGTAAGAGGGGAGGGTATCTTTCCCTCATCTCCACCACCACTCCACAGCTGGGGGAGACAGTACCAGCTATGCCCATCTCACACCCTCAGGGCAACCTCACCTGTGCTCCTTTATTCAGGGTCAACTCTACTGTACAAGGCTCAAGGCCCATTCTCCCAAGTGATTCAGCTGGTGAGGGGTTGTGTCTGGTCCCCCATTTGCCTCAGATGTCGAAGGGTGAGGAGAAAAGGGCATCTTTCCCACATGCACGCTGCCATTGGTGGAAGAGAGGGGTGCGACCAATTCTCCCGTTCTCACCCATGCTCCTGGTTGAGTCCTGCTCAACAGTGGAGCTGTTACTGTTGCTGTATCCTGGCCCAGGGCTAGAGTTCCCAGGCTATGCAACCGGTCTTAACTCCTGAGTCACTCTCTAGCTCCTTTTCTGCATTCTTACCAGTATTCCCCGATAGTTTATATTTTAATTTTTAATTAGTTACCCTTTACTCCTACTCTAATTCTTCTTTCCTGGATGGCTAAAAGGCCTTTTATGTGCTTATTTGTCAGACTTTCCTCCAGATTGCTCAGAAGATTTAGGTCCCTTTGCTTTTCCAAATAATTTTTTTAAGTTCTCAATAATTATATTGAGATATAAATGACAAACCCCTATAAATGTTTAATAGTTACCTCTATAATGCTTCTATTGGCTTGTATTAAAATTTAGGATTCAGCCTCTCAGCAAGCTGCAACTATACAACGCAGTATTTTTAAGGATCATCCTCATGCTGTACAATCTTTTCATATCAATTTTAAAAATCAGCTTTGATACAGAGTACTTCTCTGGTCTTTCAGGAGACCCAGGTTCAGTTCAGTTCCTACCACACACATGGTGGGTAGCAACCATATGTAACTCCAGTTCCAAAAGACTGAATACTTTTTTCTGGTCTGTCTGGATACCAGCCATGCAAATGATGCATATACATACATTCCGGCAAGACATCCATACATATAAAATTTTTAAAAAATTGAAGCTCTCTCCCAAGCTTGTCTACCAATAGGAAGGGACTCTTCTGCTCCGTCCTCACCTGTCCTGCTCATGCCTGGGATCTTGGGGCTTTGAGAAGTCTCCATCTTTTCTCTATCTCAGGGACTTGCTTAACATTCCCACAGCCCACTCTCCACCTGAGGCCCTATTACCTTATTTTCTCTTCATAGAATTTATCAACATCCAGTAGTTCTGGTGCACCTACCGATTTCCTTTTCTGTTGTTTTGTTTCACCGCGAGAACAAGTACATTAGGTAGCTTCATTCGTTTCTGTATCTCCAGAAGGCAGAATCCTATGTAACATGCAGTATTCCCTCTTTTATTTTCTCCTTTGTTCATCCCTTCTCTTTCCCTCTCATTCTTCATTTTCTGCACCCCTCATATGTGACTATATCATGGGAAAAACCTATTCAACCACAAAATTCCAAGGGAAAAGGTATACATGTTTCTTTACCTTTCTAGGAACAATCCTTGTTCCTGGATAAAGAATACATGATACATTTAACATATATATTTATATATAAACATACACACATTATAGATACTACAACCTGCAGTGTGTCAGGCCTGATGTCATTGAGATAGAAATAATATTTGTTCTCCATTCAGTCTTCACATAAATATATAGGACATAAGAGAGTGATGCTTACAAAAACAATACATCACTCAGTGAGAAAGGAATTATGAGAGGTTTAAAAATAAATCAGTGTGGTCAAGACACACTCAGCAATAACAATCAATTAGAGGGAAGACTAATGGCATAGTGCAAGTCAGGCACAGAAGGTGCCTCATTTGACCAACAGGGGAGTTGATCAAGGTGATTTGAGTGTTCCTCTGACAATGAGTCATGCGTAATCTCATGATAGTTTCTGCTGTGTTTGTGGTTATGAAACGATCCTCATGCTACCATTCTTAATATTAGAAGATTCCATTCTAACAAGTACAAAGTGTCAGTCAGGGGAGTGGGTGTGGGTAGTGTGGGGTTTATTTGTTCTCCAGCGGGCCTGGGTTGCAGTGAACTCAGCACTCGCAGAATAAGAAACACATACCGGAATTTTCCTAAATTTGCTAAATGGGACTAAACAAGAGGTGCTTGGGGGCACATTCAGGGGAAGTCAGAGAGCAAGATGAAGGAATACAGAAGGTGAATAGTAAGAGCTAAAATGTTCTCTTGAAGAGAAATTGCCCTTCTGAGAAAACAGTTAGCAAACTAGCAGATCCATAACTCTGGGGTTCGGAAGCCTGAGCATAGCAGCAGCAGCAGCAGGAAGTTGTCTTGAGAACATAGCCCCAGTTTCCAGACCGTATTTCATTAGTGAAAACGTCTGGAGTTCTGTTTCTAACTCCATTTAAGATCAAGAATGGAGACTATGTACATAAGAGGACACAGTATGAAAAGAGAGAAAGATGGTATAATATTTGAATGAGGTTTGGGGGGAAGTAGAAAAATGGAGAATCACTGAGTGGTGGGTTATTTCACATTCTTTACTGCATCTGATCTTCACAGTATCACTGATGGCTAAATATTGTCTGTTTTCTTCATTTTATAAAACAAAAGACTGAGACTCAGACCGAAGAGGTATTTCCAACTGTAAGAGCCAGCAATGAATCCTGGTCTTAGTTCTCCCTTTCTACTTTTTATATTCTTTCTTCTCCACTTACTGTGCTAAAGCTCTGGAAAATAGGTTGTAAGGTTCTAGTCTAAAGCAGTGTTTCATGGCCTAGACTGCATATTGGGAATCACTTGGGAACTTTATAATCCTCTGATGTCTGGGTACCAACACTGGAGGCTAACATTTAGTTGGAGTACAACATGGACAATGAGGCTTTTTGTTTTAATCTGTTATTGAAAACATTTTTGTGTGGGGGAGGAGGCCTGGCGGTGGCACATGCCTTTCATCTCAGCACTCAGAAGGCAGAGGCATGCAGATCTCTGTGAGTTCCAGGATTCCAGGACGACCTGGTCTACAGAGGGAGTTCCAGGACAGCCAAAACCAAAATGACACAAAGAAACCCTGTCTTGGGAAGAGAAGGAGGAGGAGGAGGAGGAGGAGGAGGAAGAGGAGGAGGAGGAGGAGAAGAAGAAGGAGGAGGAGGAGGAGGAGGAGGAGGAGGAGGAGGAGGAGGAGGAGAAGGAGAAGAAGAAGAAGAAGAAGAAGAAGAAGAAGAAGAAGAAGAAGAAGAAGAAGAAGAAGAAGAAGAAGAAGAGAAGGAGGAGGAGCAAGAGGAGGAGGAGGAAGACAAGACAAATTTTTCATACAATATATTTTCCCTGTTCCAACTCCTTCTAGATCCTCACCACCTCCCTATCCACCCACTTTTATGTTCTTTCTCTCTTATTAAAAAATACAAAACCGGGTGGTGGTGGCACACACCTTTAATTCCAGCACTTGGGAGGCAGCAGCAGGCAGATCTCTGTGATTTCGAGGTCAGCCTGGCCTACAAGAGCTAGTTCCAGGACAGGTCCCAAAGCTACGGAGAAACCCTGTTTTGAAAAAACAAAACAAAACAAAAAAACACAAAACAAACAAGTTATCTCAGTTAAGGTTTCTATTGCTGTGTTAAAACACCGTAACCAAAAGTAAGAAGGAGAGGAAAGGATTTGTTTATTTGGTTTACACTTCCACATCATAGTCCGTCATTAATGGAAGTCAGGACAGGATTCAAAAAGGGCCAAAAGCTGGAGACAAGAGCTGATATAGAGGCCAGGAAGAGGTTCTGCTTACTGGCTTGCTTCCCATAGCTTGTTCAGCCTGCTTTCTTATAGAACCCAGAACCAAACACAAAGGGCTGGACCCTTCCCCCATTAATCACTAATTAAAAAAACCCTTGCAACCGGATCTTATGGTGACATTTTCTCAGTTGAGACTCCCTGCTCTGATGAGTTTAGCTTGTTGACCTAAAACTAGCCAATAAACAAGCAGAACACCAGTAAAATAAAGCTTGTCAAACAATGCAAAATGAAACAAAAAGTCCACAAAAATACAATTGAGTAGATTTTGTGTTGACCAACTGTTTCTAGACACCAGACCTGTCCTAAAATGTGAGTGATATACCTACTAAGACTCCACTGAAGAAAACTGATTTTTTCCCTTTGTCAGCAGGTTTCAACTGCAGATTGCTTTTTGGTTAAGGTGGAACCCCATGTCTATTTCCACCTCTCAATTCTGGGAGTCCATCTGTCTCAATCTCTGGGAGCTCATGTTTATCCATTCTATTGTGTCTGGAAGGCACTGTTTGATTGGAGTTGTAGACCACCTCTGGCTCTTACTACATTTCTGCCTTCTCCTCACTATAGTTTCTAGATTCCTGAGGGAAAGGCTTAGATGAAGACATCCCATTTAGGAATGAATGTCCCAAAGTCTCTCACTCTCTGTTCATTGTACAGTTGTGGGTCTCTGTGTTAATTCCTATCTCTAGCAAGAAGCTTTTCTGATGAAGGTTGGGTGAGGTACTGATCGACAGTCACAGCAGTATATCACCAGGAGTTATTACTGCTACGTTTGCTATGTTCTCTTAGCAAAACAATACTCGTAGGTATTACTCTAGGCTCACTTTTAATCTTGTCTTATAACTTTGGCCACTTTGGCAGTATCAGGTATGGACTCCATCTCATGGAGGGGGCCTTAAATCCTGTTTTTTTAAGTGGTTGGTTATTCCTGTAACATCTGCACCACTGTTGAACCAGTGCATCTTGTATTTTGCAGTTAGGTCACTGCTGTAGGATATAGAATTTGTAGTGAGTGATACAGATAGTTACCTTCTCCCCTGGCAGTGTGCAGAGCACCTTCCAGTACCTTGAACAGTAGAGAGTCATTAGGAATAAGGGTAAAGTTTATAGTTCAACACCAGTTTGACTTCTCCCATGTTCAATGACATAAGTAAGTCGTGTCTTCAGTAAAGTGTGTATGTTTGGGGGTTTCGATGAGATTCCTTTGGCCGATGACTCAAGAAAATGTAACCCAATGATGGGATTTTATGCTCCCCAGTTGAGACACCTATGGAGAAATGATTTAAAGTAAAAATTTGCCAACTTATCACCATCCCTTGTGGTGCCCAAATCTGTGAAACCCTACTCTCTGATACAGGTGCACACCTTCCCGTGTCGAAACCTAGAATCTGGATCAATATCCTAGGAGTTAAACAGACACACACACACAGATACCAGGATCATTTGCCCAAAGGGTAAATGTCGACTTTATTTAGCACATGTCGGGTTTATATACTTGGGAGCAAAAGGACTAGAGTCCCCTCCCACATGGGAGTGAGATCATAGTGTTGACTGCTTGGTGCCAAGTGGCAGAGCAGCCAAGCAGAGGGTATTGAGCTGGTGGCAGTGTCAGATGGGGCAGGCGCTGCTGTGGGAACCTTTGCTTGCAGGTAGAATTACCATATCAAAAGAGGACAAAACTCTCTAAGCCAGTGGAGCCAGCAGAGGAGAAGACAGGAAGCTAGGCTGGTAGGAGATACAGCCCTGCATAGCGCCTCGAAGAGCCGGGAAAAGCCTGGGTACCAACAATCCCTGACAGAAAGCTCTACTGTAGTGCTACAGTAATGAAAACAACTTGTTATTGGCATAAAACCAGAGAGGTTGACCAATCGAACCAAATCAAAGGTGCAGATATTAATCCACACACCTATAAACACCTGATTTTTGACAAAGAAGCTAAAATTATACAATGAGGAAATGAAAGGATCTTCAACAAATGGAGCTGGCATAACTGGATGTCAACTTGTAGAAGAATGAAAATAGATCCATATCTATTCCCATGCACAAAACTCAAATCCAAATAGATTAAAGACCTTCATGTAAATCTGGCCATACTAAACCTGATAAAGAGAACATGGGAAGTAGCTTTCAATACAGAAGTACAGGAGGCCACTTCCTAAATATAACCTCAGTAACACAGACACTGAGAGAAACAATAAATAAATCGGACCTCCTGAAACTGAGAAGCTTCTGTAAAGCAAAACACACAATCAATAAGACAAAGAGGCAGCCTACTGAACGGGAAAAGATCTTCACCAACCCCGCATCAGACAGAAGGCTGATCTCCAAAATATATAATGAACTCAAAAATTTAGACATCGAAATTCCAAATAACCCAATTAAAAAATGGGGTACAGAACTAAACAGAGAATTCTCAACAGAAAAATCTCAAATGGCCAAAAGACACTTAAGGAAATGTTTAACATCCCTAGTTATCAGGGAAATGCAAATCAAAACAACTTTGAGATACCATCTTACACTAGTCAGAATGGTTAAGATCAAAACCATCAATAATGGGGCTGGAGAGATGGCTCAGTGGTTAAGAGCATTGCCTGCTCTTCCAAAGGTCCTGAGTTCAATTCCCAGCAACCACATGGTGGCTCACAACCATCTGTAATGAGGCCTGGTGCCCTCTTTAGGCATGCATGTAGACAGACTACTGTATACATAATAAATAAATAAATGTTTAAAAAAAAGAAAAAGAAAAAGAAAAAAAACAAAACCATCAATAATAGTTTATGCTGGAGAGGATATGGAGTAAGTGGAACACTCCTCCATTGATGGTGGGAGTGTAAACTTGTACAATCATTTTGGAAATCAGTATGGCAGTTTCTCAGAAAATTGGGAGTCAACCTACCTCAGGACCCAGCAATACCACTCTTGGGCATATACCCAAAGAATGCCCAATCATTCTAAAAGGAAATTTGTTCAATTATGTTCATAGCAGCATTATTTGTATTAGCTATAACCTAGAAACAATCTAGATGCCCCTCAACCAAAGAATAGATGCAATTTTTTTTCTTTTGGTTTTTCTAGACAGCGTTTCTCTGTAGTTTTGAAACCTGTCCTGGAACTAGATATAGGGGTTAATGCTGAAGATCAAAGAAGAAAAGTGCCAGCCACTAGAGAGTTCTTTTACCTCTACAAATGCTCAGACTGATGGGGCAATCTTGTCCTCAGACTGCTTAAGACTGCATGTGTGTCCACCAAACCTCAGAGTGCACTGAGAGTCTATCCTCTGTCTGCCCAGCCATATCCCTACTGTCTTCACCTGCCCAGTACTGGGATTAAAGGCATGGGATGCCAAGTTCTGGAATCACCTTTGTGTGAGCTCTGTTTCTCTTTAGGTATATTCAGTCTTGTGTAACCCAGGGTGGCCTTGAACTAACTAACCACTCCCTGACCTCTAGTGGCTTAGCTCTGCATTTTGATCTTCAGGCAGGCTTTGTTTGTTAGAATAAAACCAAAGTATCACGACGTCCCTGATCATTTTTCGTCTCTGACATTTACTGATAGGTCAACGGAGAAGGATCCTAGTTCCTTGTCTCTGCACTACAAACGCCCTCTCTTATCATCTTCTCAACTCACAAGGACCTACAGGCTAAGCAGATTCTCTTTCCCCATCAGAGGAAGGAATATGCAGAAGCTTGCCTCCGTGAGGGGAAATGCAGAGATGGGGACTACGTAACATAAGCCACAGGCTTAGTTGCAGAAGATCTGAATTTCTCTGAAGGACTGAAGTGTTAGTCAATACGTTTTTTCCCAGCACTCACATTCAATTCAGAGAGGAGACATGCCATTACCAAGAATATCCTATCCCAGCAGAATTGCAGAGCTTCTTCCTGTAGGATTTAGAGTGACTTGGGTGTGTGGCAAGGACATACAAAGAAAAAACACACTACACAGATGTTTTCCAACTCCTGTTTTCTAATAGGCTACGACTCCTCCCATTTTCAGGATGAGGCACACAGAGGCTGTATTAGTGACTTGTGTTGCTGCTTGGTTAAAATGTCTAACTTCAATGAAACTTAAGAAAGGAAGACGTTTTTTGTCTTATAATTCAAGGGTCTGGTCTCCATCATGGTAGCAGGGGTCTGAGGTGGACAGTCACATTGCATTTGCAGGAAGCAGGACAGATGGAGTCTAGTGCTCAGCTTGCTGTTTCTCTGTTTTATTCAGTCCTAAAGCCCCACCTATGGTAATCTTCTTCACACATTAAAAAAAGATAAAGGATGCCTCTTTATACTTCAACTAACCTACCCTTATAATCCCTCATAACATCCCTCAAAAACATGCCCAAAGATATGTTTCCATGGTTTGTCTTAATCCCATCAATCTGACAAGCAGTATTAACCATCCCGTGGACTGAGGGCCTTTTGGGAGGTTTGGACTCTTTATGTCATAGAAAAGATGGTCAAACAATAAGGTATAAGATGTTCTCTACTAATTCTGATTTCCATCCTTTCAGGTTGTTCTGTGTGTATTTTAAGATACCCATAATAGTCCCACAGTAGTAAATATTGAGACTACAAAGAGGGGGGGGGGAGAAAGCAGAATAAGAGAAGGGAGACAGAACTTATATCCTCCAGGTCTCTACCTTTCCCTGGGGCTTCCTCTAGGGACTACCTGTCAATTTACCACCCTTCTAACTTCAGCTGAGGATCCACCCTCCTCCAAAACTTTGTAACAAGTGATTCACAAACAGAAATGATACATTCATGGGTTGCAAAAAGGGCCAACTAATTTATGAGGAAAAATCAGGCAAAAATACCCAAGGCAATATAAAAAATAAATACAATTATAAATATACAATTATAAATACAGATTTTTTTCTATTGACACTGTCCCTTATTGGTGCAGGACAATCATCCATATTTTGTCAATTATATTTTAAATAAACACTGATTGGCTGATAGCCAGGCAGGAAGTATAGGTGGAAAAACCAGACAGGAAATAGAGGTGGGGCAATGAGAACAGGAGTATTCTGGGAAGAAGGAAGCGTTTTCCCCAGTCCTGCCCAGATCACGGAAGAAGCAGGATGTGACCTGCCCCTCTGAAAAAGGTACTGAGCCATGTGGCTAACGTAGATAAGGATAATGGGTTAATATACGCTATAAGAGCTAATACAAAGCCTGAGCTAATGGGCCAATCAGTTTATAAGTTATGTAGACCTCTGTGTAATTTCTTTGGGGGTTACCGGCTGTGGGAACTGGGCAGGACAGAAACCCCAACAAGCCAGCCGGCATGTTACACCTTATAACATTTGTTAGCGATATTTTGTTATCAAAAATCTACCCTCTGAGACCACTGACAGGAAGGTGTCTATAGCATGCAGCAAGGCATCTCAAAACAAATGCATGTTACACATGTTACATGTTTGAAACTGTTTTCTCCCAAATTAATCCTCAGAAAAGAAGGAATTATATGCTACTTTGTAATTTAGTGCTAGAATGTTTGCCAAGCATGTACAGACCCTGAGTTTGATTACAAACACCAGAGAAAGGGAGAGGATTTTAATTTATTACATTCTGATATGGTCTTGTAAAGAGATTACAGTAATACCTTTATTTTAAACAATGTGTTATTATTCAGAGAAAATCTGTTAACCAAATCAATGCTAATCTGGGTTTCCAATAAAAAAGGATTAAATGAGAACTAAAGGGTCTGAAGATGTGGTTCATTGGTAAAATGCTTGCCCAGGAGGCATGAACTCCTGAGCTCACCAGCACCACAGAAGCCAGGCATGGTGGTAAATTCCTGCAATCCCAGCACTTGGGAGAAGAAGGCATGGAGATTAGAAGTTTAAGGATATCCTCAGCTACATAGCAAGCTTGAGGAAACCTAGGTTACTTGAGATCCTCTCATTAAAAACAAAATTGAAAGGAAGGAAAGAAGGGCATGTGTGTGTGTGTGTGTGTGTGTGTGTGTGTGTGTGTGTGTGCGCGCGCGCACGCACACATACGTGTGCATGTGTGTGTACATGTGTGTGCGTATATGTGTGTGTATGTGTGAGAGAAAGAGATGTATGGATTGTTCGTACATGTGTGCAGGTGATCTCACCAGGAGTCAGTGTTAGTTGTCTCCCTTTATCACTCACAACAATATTACCTTCTTTTAGACAGGGTCTCTCCCTAAACCCGAGTCTTGCTGTTTTAGCTAGTATGGCTGGCCAGGGAGCTCCCAAGATGTACCTTTTTCTCCTGTTGTACAGCATTTTACTCCAAGTTGAAAAATTCCATCTAGGAGGAAGCTATTTTAACTCGGAAAATTCTAAAGTAAGATTTTTTTTTTAAGACTCAGAAATTCAAAAGTCCCAGGAAGTCCCTGAAACTGACCAGATATTCAAATCTTCTCCCTCCTCAAGTATATAAAAGCAGTAAGAGCCAATGAGGAGACTCAAATCATCCTGGAAGAGAAAGACCAGTAAAACTGCCTAGAAGAAACTCTTTGACATGTCAAGCTGCCTGCAAGTCATGCACAGAGTTCGAAGATTCCAGCCTCATTGAGTCATCACTCATTTTGGATAGGCTCTTCACAGATAACTGCTTCTGAGTCATCCGTGCTCTGGTACTTTATCCCCACTCACATTCCCGTAAGTAATCCCCATACACTCACTGAGTCACAACTTGGACTTGGGTGGTAGTGTTACTTTGGTCTGCCATCAGTTTTCCACTTGAGGAGATTAGGTGTTTGCTCACATCTCCTTAAGAGTGGTGTCACCCAGCACTCCAGTCAGTGCTGGAATTGCCAGTGCACACTGCCATGCCCCTTGCTTTTATATGGTGTTAGACTCTGAAATCGGGTTCTCATGCTTGCTCAGTAAGGAACTGATCAACTGAGCCATCTCCTTGACACAATATAATATGATATAATATTCACAACTATATGCTTACAGGATGGGTATTTTTAAAAACTTTTTGTATTGTCAAGGCAATGGAGGTACATGCACTTAATCCCAGCACTGGGAGATAGAGGCAGGTAGATCTCTGTGAGTTCAAGGCCAGCATAGTCTACAAAGTAAGTTCCCAGACAGCCAAAACTGTTACACAGAGAAACCCTGTCTCAAACAAACAAAATAAAAACAACAAAAGAAAACCCCTTATGTTACAAATGTTTCTGTACAAAGCATTTGCTTAGCATGAACAAAGTCCCAGTATTTATCCCCAGAACTAAAAAAGAAAACCCTGTTGTTATATAAATGAGTTATTTGTGTTAGCTATAAAGTTTCCTGCGCTAGATCAGACATATCCAAAAAGTATTGTGTTAAACAGTAAATAAGTGGTCAGTCAGCTGTTAAATACTCAAAAAGTATTCCTTACAAGAAAGAAGTTAACTTTCTTATTAAATGTGAGTAGAAGACATAAATAAGCTCAAAAATATTGCTAAATAAGTTTTTCTAAATGTGTAATTATTATTAGTTCATCTGAATTTCACATATTAAATATTATAAACTGATCATTTAGCTCAAAGTTTTATGTATTTGTGCTTTCCAATTTTTAAGTTTTTACTTCATTTTTATATTACATATTATTATGTAATGCCTAAGTGGGCATGACATGCATGAATGAGCCCATGTAGGTCAGAAGAGGGCATTGAATCCCTTGGCATTGGAACTTCAGGAGATTGTGACTCATTCATCATGCGGGGTACTGGAAACTGAATCCAGGTCCTCTGGGGGGGGGGGGAGTGATCAGGCATAAATAATAGAAAGTTTGGATTTCAGAATGCTTCTCTCTCTCTCTCTCTCTCTCTCTCTCTCTCTCTCTCTCTCTCTCTTTCTCTCTCTCTCTCTCTCTCTCAGTTTCTTTGTGTAGCCCTGGCTGTCCCAGACTAGCTCTGTAGCTCTGTAGATCAGGTTGATCTCAAACTCAGTGATCCATCTCCCTCCGCCTCCTGAGCGCTGAGATTAAAGATGTGCACCACCACACCAGGCTGTTTCTCATTATTATTTGACCATTGATCTTGGTCCACATGAGATAGGAGTTCTACAAGAACATATGTATGTTCATCATTCCTCCTCCTGCTGCAAAGACTCTGACCAACTTCCAAGGCACTTTTCAAAAGCAGGTTGCCTGGCTTTGATTTCCAAGTAGAATTGCCTCCATGCATGAGCACTGTCTACTGCCCATCACAATTAACTTGTATTCCCTAGCAGACTTGTACATTTCATTCAAAAGAAGCTTATCTTTGTCCTTCTCACTGTTCAGGTACGATTTCATTCTCTAAAACGAAGGTTGTGATCATTTCATGCTCAGCAGTGTAATCATCCCTCACTGTATAATATTTAGAAACTTTACTCAGGGACTCATTACCAAGTGATGTGAGGTCAAGCCGCAGTTTTCATATACTAGGCACAAGACATTGAGTGATATTTTATACCTACAATGAATATAGTACCTCTCCAGTTGTGATAATGATGATGAAAAGACTAATAACTGTCAATATCATCAACGGTCATCAATGCTTGCTATATCCACGGTCACTAATAAAGAACATACCGTGCATGTATGTACATTCATGTACAGCTATTAACATTTGAGTATCACTCCAGTGATAACTGTAAAATTGATACAACTAAACTGGGAGTCTACATCTAAACAATCTATCCAAAATGCTATAATCCGGAACTGGCCAAATCTAGTTACTCAGTCCTCACAGACTTAACATCTTTTAATTTTTAATTCTCTGAAATTTGTTCTCAAATTGTTTGGGGACAACGATGGTTTTGACTTCCTATTTCAGAGTTGTCTTCTGAACTCAATGTGACTTGGTTTTATGCAGTAGCTCCAGCTGGTGGCAAATAGAAGAAAATAAAATGTACATGTGAAAGGTTCTCTGATATTAACCCAGAACTTCCACCAGTCCCCTATTGATAAGAACCGTTTGGTTTTTCACAGTTAAAGATACTTATTATCATGCATCTTATAACTCTTTGTTGGGAAATAAATCCTGGAAATTATTCTCTCCACGAGGAGCTAGCAATACAGTGAAAAAATGCCAGGACAATCTGGGTTTGAATGAGAACCTTGACATTGAATAAAATAGTCACTAATGGCGAATCAATCCCACACCAGTTATGTTTTAAAGGGGTATTTATTTTGGGGGGTAAAACTTACATATACCATACACCATCAGGAAGGGAGCCTAGATGCTGGAGCAGGAGCCGGGATCAGGAGCTGGAACCAAGCACCGGAACCAAGAGGCCCGAGCCGAGACTTGTGGCTCTTTTTAAAAGAGAAATATACCACACCCCAGTGGGCTGGTATTTCAGCGGCTATTGGCTGACAGAGCGGAAGGCGCTCCTGCAGCACCTGGGGCTCGTGCTTCAGCGACTATTGGCTGAAGCAGCAGAAGGTACTCACGCAGCAAGTTACTTCTTGTTTTTTCAACAGTTTTTGTAAGTTATAAATGAGATAATGTAATTGCAAAGATTTGTTCCAATGAATAACTGTTTATTCCCCCTTTAAAAACATACAATTAAAAAGGTTCATTTGCTTCCCCACCTTTTAGCTTATTGCTATTAATATTATTAGTAAGTCTTCTAGGAGGTGAGAGTGCTGTGCTTAAAAGAGCATTTTATTTTCAATTGCTTGTATTTGTCTGAAAAAAAAGCCATCCCTAGCTAAAAGGAGGTTTCAAATCCTGTCAGAGGCCTATCTTCTATAACTTATAGCAACTTCTCACCGAGAAGAGGAATTTACGTGCACAGATAGAGTTTTACTGACAAAGACCACAGAACTGTTTCCGAAATTTCTCAGAAAACTTTCTTCAATGTTGCATACTGACTGTTTCCCAGTTGCCCAGGTACCTTGTACCCAGAAAATCCTTTGAACAAGAACAAGTATTTGTGCGCTCTGTTATGGCTACACAGCACAATTTGAAGCATTTTATTGTACGTCTTTACTAGGAAAATGTTTAAATCTGCATAATACTATGTATACATTAGCACTAATACAATATATTATCTTATATCTGAGTAAAACTGTTAGTAAATTGTTCACATTTTAGCTTTTTGAAAATTTATATTTAATTTTTCAAGTACAAATACTTGACTTACAATGAGGTTGCATTCCAATAAACATATTATAAGTTGAAAATATCTTCAGTCAAACTGTGTTTACTACACCTGTCCTACTAAACAGCAGTGCTTATCAATACTGCACCCTATAGACACTATCAGCATGGACCTCACCTGCCCTATTACACACTAGTGTTTATCAGCATTATCTTATACACACAGTATCACCTGTTTGTTCCACCTTCTGATCCTGTGACCAGATGCGGGCTATGGCTCACTGTCTCTGCTCAGCATCTTGAGGCTTACTTATCTCTGCCATATGGAAATGATCACACTGTGTACTCTGATGTTTGGTTTGTGGGGAGGTGTATTGCTTTCACACCTTTGTGAAATTGAAAACTGAAAGTGGAACCATCATAGGTCAAGACCGTCTGTGAGTACCTTAATTACTTTGAAGATGGATACTTCCTTTCTAAGTCAAGATAGTGAAATGTGTCATAGGGAAGGGAAACAACTCTAACTTTGTAAGGACTAACAATTTCAAAACTTATTGGGGGCTGGAGTTATGACTCAGTGGTTAAGGCCACTTGTTATACTTTTACAGAGGACTGAGTTCTGTTCCCAGTACCCGCATCCATCTTCAGCTCACAACCATCTTCAGCTCCAATTCCAGAGTAAGCAATGCCCTCTTCTGACCTCTGTATACACCAAATACACATATAGTGTACATATATGCATGCAGACAAACACTCGTGCAAGTCTTTTAAAAGTCCAAAAGCAAATGTCAGGGAAATAGCTTCATTGGGGAGCGTGAGTCCCTGGTATCCATCAGGCTGAAAGGTTGATCCTCAACAGTGCATATATCTGCCTGTGCTGGTTTACCCCATAGTCCCAGCACTTAGGAAGTAGAGGCAGGACAATCAGATGGTCAGGATCATGCTAGTTTACATAGTAAGCCAGAAGGCTAGCCTGGCTACATCAGAACCTGTTAGGGGAAAGGGAGGGTTGAGGGAGCATTTCAAAAATAGAAATACTGTAGAATAGAACTTACAAAGAACTAAATACTTAAATCCTGATGATGAAACCTTTAATCTTAGCTTACTTATCAATAAAATGAAGATTAAACAGAAGGATTTAAAATAAGATAGTATGTGTAAAATGTCTACTATGAATCCCAGCATGGGATGGATGTTCCTTTGCATTCTCCTATGCAGACTCTGAGAAGGCATCTTTTAGTAGGCAGCCCTAATGATGATTCAGGTGAACACCTATCAAACTCAAAATAGGGCTTCTGATTGACAATGGCACTGGGTCTTGTTTTGTCTGCTTGTACTGGCTTTTTGGGATCCTAGTCTGGTTGGATGCTCATCTTCCTAGACCTGGAGGGAGAGGGAAGGAACTTGAACTTCCCACAGGGCAGGAAACCCTGACTGCTCTTGGGACTGGAGAGGGAGGAGGAGAGGGAGTGGGGGGGAGGGAGTGGGGGGAATGGGAGGGTATGGGGAGGAGGGGAGGAGGTGGAAATTTTTATAAACAAATAAATAAATAAATTTTAAAAATATAGGGCTTCTGGATGGCTCCATAACTAAGGGTCTTGCCATGCTTACCTAAGAAACAGTATTTGGATCTCCAGCATCCCATAAATGCTTAAGATAGTGTAGTGGCCCAACTATAACCCAACTTTTAGGATAGTCAACTAGACTACCTAAATGAGCTCTTGGTTCCAGTGAGAACCTCTGCCTCCATATATAGGGCAGAAAGCAATGAAAGGAGATACCCAGAACAACTTCTGATTTCCCCATATGTGTATATGCACCTGCACACATATTTGTACCCATATACACGTAAACACATATACACACTACACACAAATGTACATTCAAAAAATTAAAAGCCACTGTGAAAAGAAAACATAGGTGGACTATTTATTTTAAAGTATATAGAAACTATATTGAATGTATAAATGAAGAAAAGTGGGGGAAAAGAACGAGCATAGTTTAGACAGAAATTCTGTGGTTTTAGAGAGCTTATGTCCTCTATTTCTAGTTTGTTTATCTTTTTTCCTTGGCAGGAACAGCAAAAACACAGAATATGCTAAACGTCTCAGAGTACCACCTCATAAAAGTGTTTTGACATCACAGCAGCTCTTTGTAAAGCAATGTTTAGAATTCCTGTTGCTGTCAAATTTGAATGAAATGTGTGGCTACCCCTTCCTTGTATAAAAAATTAAGGGGAAATTAAATTTTGAGTGGTAGCCATTTAGATAGAAATGTTTGTTCGCTAAAGTACATATAATATTGTGTTTTAGTTCTGGAGCACAGGAATTCAACCCATATCCAAATAAAAATATGTATAAACGATATATATATAATAATGGTATGAACTACCAAGAAAGCATTCTTTTGGGGGGGATCGAGACAGAGTTTCCCTGTGTAACGGTCCTAGCTATCCTGAAACGAGCTCTAGTTGGCCTTGAACTCACAGAGATCTGCCTGCCTCTGCCTCCCGAAAGTTGGGATTAAAGGCATGTGCCACCACCACCCAGCAAGAAATCATTCTTATAGTGATTAATTTCCATCATTTTCTTGGGGTTTTGAAATGATCTTTAGTTTATCAGGAGCAGTAAATCCCTTTAACTTGAAACAAATGTGAAAAGCAGGATAAACCTGGTGTGGGAGGTCCTTCTGTCTGTGTTGCTTTCATTAATGAATAAAGAAACTGCCTTGGCCTGTTGATAGGGCAGAACTTAGGTAGGCAGGAAAGAAGGAACTGAATTCTGGGAGGAAGAAAGCAGAGTCAGAGAGACACCATGGAGCCGCCAGAGACAGATGCTGGGAATTTTAGCTGGTAAGCCACTGCCACATGGCGATATACAGATTAATAGCAATGGGTTAAATTAAATATAAGAGTTAGCCAATAAGAAACTAGAGCTAATGGGCCAACCAGTGTTTTAATGAATATGGTTTTTGTGTGATTATTTCAGTTCTGGGCAGTCGGGACAAACAAGCAGGTCCTCCTCCTACACAAACCATATAACCAGCTAAGGATGAGGCAGAATAAAAGGTAATGATAGTAGCCTATCGTGACAAAAATAAAAGTCACTATCTCATTTCATCTCATTCAGCCTATTCCATTGGCAAGGCAGAGTTTGCTTACTTACTTGTTTTATTTATTTGCTTTGCATACTGCTGAATTAAATCCCCATTCTAAAGCAGGTGTTTCTAATCCTTTCCATTTTACTTTGGCCAAACAGCAGACAGAAAAACTAACAACTGGGGAAAGAGGAATTGTTGACGTCCCACCAACAGAAAGGAGACGATGGGCAAGAATGACATCAGAACTTTAGAAATGGCAGGAGCCTTCCAAAGGCCTTCCATGAAAAATGGAGTGTGTTTGCAGCCCAGAAAGTAGAGAACACGCGGCACCATGCCATCTTCCTTCGGTTCCTGGGCCTGAGCCTGGGATATTTCATAGCCGATTAAAGAAACGTATGCAATGTGATTCATTCTCACACCGTTTAAATGTTAAGTACATGTCAGGAGCAAGAACAAAAGATAATATGCCACTAACTTGACTTTGGTGAATGTAAAAGCAGATTACTCAAAGCTTAACATAAGACAGCTTCAATAGGCTGTCTTTCTTGCCCCACCCTTAGGGAGTCCTGCCCAGAAAGATTCATGCATTAGGCTAGGCGGTATAATGGAAGGGGAAAAACAGAGTAGGGAAACCCAAAGTCAAAATCAACAACTGTGTGATTTTCAACCACGAACTCACTGCCTAAAGGGAATGAGGGAGGAACGAGTTTCCACCCTCTCAATGTAGAAATGAAAGCAATTGTTGATAGAAAAAGGAAAATCTTTTCCTCTCCTCCCTCACCCAGGGAAAGTATGATTAAATAACACAATGGGTACCATCCCAAATCTCCCTATCCTAATTAGGAAGCTAAAACAGTATGCTAAAATAAAAAAATACAATTCAGATATTGAAACAACAACATAGCAAAGAACCTGTGTCCCTGCTCTAATCTAATTACATACGGTAATTGATGACAAATTTGTAACCATCCCCGTTGGCTCTGTTCAGATGCTGAGTGTGGCAGTCTCCAGGGGATCATTATTTGTAGGTGAAGATCTCTAGCTGGTACTGAGTGATGGCTTTCAGTGACTGTAAAAATTTAAAGGAAAAGAGCAAGGCTCTAAGATCAGAAAAACTGCCCGATACCTAAATTGTTTTCTTGTGGTCAAATGCCATCTCCCTGTTTCACAGACTTTCCAGACAGAATCAGACTCACGGTCCAGCGCAGGCAGCATAACACAGACCTCTCCCGAAACCTAACCCTCTACCAGCCTGGAATTAGGCTTGAGGACATCTGTCCTAGCCAGAAGAGAAATAGTGCCAGAAATTTTGAGTTCAGCATACCATCACGTGTGTGCTTGGACTTGTAGCCTCAGTATAGGCAGATAGTGGTGAGGCACTTGGTGGCAAATTCCTGTAGGCATGACTTCACATAAGACCCATCAGAAATTTCCCTTTAATGAAGGCTTTCGATGATAGATTAAGGTCCCTTCGTGATCAAACCATTTCAGCCATTCCCACACATGCGAACAGCATCATTGTTCAGTGGAACCAGACCAGCCCAAGGCCAAAATAAAAAGTAGGCCAAATCTGTCCTTGGCTGACTCAAAACTGGTGTCTCTACTCGCCTCTCTTCTTTCAGCAGGCTCCACCTTCCCTATTCTCCACCCAGACAAGGAACTCTCTTTGCTGTCTCTCCAGTAAACCTGGCATTAAAACAACACATTCGTTGTGTTTTAAGCATGGAACAGGCAATATGCTTTGTACAAGAACTATAAATGATAAGGATTCCTAAAAATGGCAGATGATATCCATGCGTAGATTCCTAGAATTTCCAGGTTTATCCGAGAATATTGAATACCTACAAGGTAGGTGACAATGGAAAAACAGTTTCAGTCACACTGAAAGAAAGGAAACTTGAAGGGCAAAGCAGAGGAGGAGTCAAGAGGCTCAGCCAGTGTGAGTGAGTGCCTGGAACCGCTGGTATAGATAAAGAAAGAGCCTCGAGAAACTCACATGATACTTTCATTAATTTTGAGAAGAGAAAGGTGGGGAGAGAGAGAACCCAAAGCTCCCTGTGACAGCTGCAAAGGTAAATGAAGGAACAGTGCCAGGAAAATTCTCTCTTCTGGACCCTTGACCAGAGCAGTAGCAAACACCATTTTAAATCCAGCCCTGCTGTGTTGGCAGCTATAGCCAACAGTCCTTCCTTCCAGGGCACAATTTTCAAGTACCGTATGCTAATATCTGACCTATAGAATACCTCTAGCTCAGCAGTTCTCAACCTGTGGGTTTCGGCCATTAAGGAGTTGCATATAATATATCCTGTATATCATATATTTCCATTATGACTCATAACAGTAGCAAAATTAAAGTTGTGAAATAGCAACAAAATAATTTTATGGTTGGGGGTCACCACAACATGAGGAACTGTATTAAAGGGTTGCAGCATTAGGAAGGTTGCGAACCACTGTTCTAGCTAGAGGGGGGATACACTGAGTCAGAACCATGCAATATTTCACAAGGTGGAAATGTGATCTAAATTACAGATTTAGGTGGTCTCATAAATACAGGCACACCAAGCAGGGCCAGAGGAGGTACTGCTGATAGACAAACCTACCTCTATCTTGCACTAGTGAGCCATCTTATAGTAAAGACAAACTAGGCTCATTTCTGCTTGTGGTTAAATCTGTTCCTCAAGGATTGCGCTAAGCCCCACCTATAACCTTAACTACAAATAATTCTGTGCTGCCCGTTTCAGAAAATGGCAACCATGCTTTTGTTTCAGAAGGTTGATTATGACCACCTTGCAATCATGCCTTTGTTTCAGACGGTTGATAACCAGCTTGTTATGCTATGTTCTGCTTCTGTAACCCCTGCTTATTTGCTTGCCAAATCCCCCATTGGGAAATCCCCTACCCCTGAGCTATGAGAACCGTATCTTTCCCTCATCCAATGAGGATCTGTTGAACCCTGCCTTAGGGGAAGACAGCCCGTATACACAAACAAAAAAGCTTGTTTTAACAAATTCGGCTATGGTTTGGGTCTGTTGTGGGATATTTGTACATTGTGTGAAGATGTACACCTGTGGTTGATGTAATAAACAGCTGAATGGTTAATAGCTAGGCAGGGAAGGATAGGCGGGACTTCCAGGCAGAGAGAGGGGAAATCAGAGGGATGAATCTAGGCACATCGGAGATGCCAACAGGATGCAGTACAAATCAGATATACAGGACAGAGAAAAGGTAACCTGGTCACGTGATAGAATGTTAATTACTAGAAACAGGTTAATTAAGCTGTAGAGCTAGTTAGGGAAAAAAAAACAGCCTAAGCTTAGGCCAAGCTTTCATAATTAATAATAAGCCAGTGTCGCTATCTGCCAGCTGGTGGTCCCAGTGAGGAAGTACTATTACACGGGTCAGTAGTCTTTCTTCTCGAACCTGTGGGATTAATGCTACCTGGAGACTATGCCCCGCTTGTCCACTTTGAAGCAGTTTTATTCTTCCCCTATTCAATACCCAATGTCATCTTAGTGAAACAGCTTTCCCCGTTCTGTCCTCACCACTACCCCTCTTTGTAATTTTCATTTTGTTTTGATGGAGATTTCAAAGCCCACAGCTTTTCATATCTCTATGTTCACCCAGCCTTTCGTTCAAGCTGCCTGTCTCCTTCCTCCTCTCTCTTGTCCCCATCCCAGCCCTGCTCCTGTTTACTTCTCCCTCCTCTGTCTCATTTGTTACTGTGAGACTAAGACTTGGGCTTGCTGTTTTTTTCCTCCCAACCTCTACCCTTAGAAACTCCCCCTTTATATCCCCAAATTACTGGAACCAGAGAGGCAATTGATTTCTTCTCTTTTTTATTTAAAACTTTCTTTTTTACTTATTTTTTGTGTCTTTTACATAATACATCTCGATCCCATGACCCCATTCATTTCCCATCCGTTCCTATCCACTCTAGGCCCTTGCAAGGCCTCCTCCAATAAAATAAAATTTAAGAGAAAAAAAAGAATAGAATAAAAAGAAAAGTCTCATCGTGGAGGCTGTAGTGTGACACGGAGAGACACGCAGTAAACCCTTTTGTACATATAACTTTGCTTGCAAGTGTTCATTCCAAAGAGTCATTGGTCTGGTTCAAGGCTTTGGTCTGGTTTGTGCTACACTATTGATGCTGGACCCTCACTGGAACTCCTCTTGGTTATCCTGTTGTTGCCCTGTGTCATGGAGATCCTGCAGCTTTGGGTCTACAGGACCGGCCCCTTCAAGCGTCCTCATAGATCATGGCTGGGGTAGATGTTGGGGTGGGTCAACCCATATTCCCAGTTCTGGGCCTGGGTAGTGTCAGGGTTGGTCAGCCTTTCAGCTCTCCACAGGACTCACCATCAGGGTGGGCTCGGGGTGGAGCCAGATCTCCTGCGTTTACAACCTCAGGGACAGAACTCCCACACCTAGACCATCAGGACAGCTCTACTGTGTTGCCCAAGTAAGGTGTGGAGGTCACTTGTGGAGGCGGCGGGAGGGAAATCTCTCCACTGCCCACACCACCATATGGCAGATGAAGGGCGGAGCCAGATCTCCCATGCTCTCGTTCTAGTCAGACCACCTGCACCCCTGTCAATAGGGTCAGCTCTGTTGTGCTGCCGTGACGAGGTGCAGGGCCCACATTCCCAAGGGCAACAGGTGGCAGGTGCAAGCACAGAGGGCATCTTTCTCTCACCCTCACCACCACAAGGCAGGTGAGTGGGTGTGGCCAGCTATCCCTCTTTCACAGCCTCAAGGCCAGCTCACCTGTGCCTCCACCAACAAGGTCAACCCTATGGTGCTGCCCAGGTGAGGCGAGCAGCGACTGCTTTCCTGAGTGCTGCAGCTGGTAAGGGTGAGGGTCGACTTCCTCATCTGTTGCAGATGGTGAGGGGCAAGGGGTAAGAGAAAGCATCTCTCCCTTACCCATGAGGCAACTGATTTTAATTGAAGAGGCTATGACTCCATTTTGAAGATGGGCATATTCCACTGCCCAGTTATATCCTTTCTCCTTCTATATCTAAAATACTTTCGATCGACATATGAGAAATAACTTAAACATTAATATTTACTGTGGTACAATTTACAGCAACCAAGTGATAAAATCAACCCAGGATTTGTTGACAGATTATTAGATAAAGAAAACATAGCATAAACACATAACAGAGTTTTAATCAACCATAAAGAAGAATTAAATTACGTCATTTTCCTTTTTTTTTAGAAACTGGATACACTTGAGGTCATATTAAGCAAATAAGCCAAATAAGCACCATCAAAATTCAAACACAGTTCTTTGCAGATCTTGGATAATTCTCAACTTCATATGGAAAAAAATGGAAAAATAGCTAAAACAATCCTGAACTATAAAAGAACGACTGGAGTATCACCATTCCTGATTTTAAGTTGTACTACAGAGCTATAGTAATAAAAACTGCATGGTATTGACATAAAAACAGACACATTGATCGGTGGAATCTAACTGAAGATCCAGACATAAATTCACATACCTATGGACACCTGATTTTTGATAAAGAAGTCAGAAATATACAATGGGGAAAAGACAGCATCTTCAGCAAATGGTGTTAGTCAAACCAGATGTCTGCATGTAGAAGTATTCAGAAGTATTCAGATAAACCCATATTTATTCACCCTGCACAAAACTCAAGTTCAAGTGTATCAAAGACCTCAACAGAAACACAGATACACTAAATTGGATAGAAGACAAAGTAGAATACAACCTTGAATGCATTGGAACAGGAGACAACTTCCTAAACAGAACACCTATATTGCAGGCACCTAAGATCAACAATTAATAAATGGGACCTCATGAAACAGAAAAGATTCTATAAGGCAAAGGACGCCCTCAATAGGACCAAATGATGACCTACAGAACAGGAAAATATTTTCACCAACCCTACATCTGATTGAGGGCTAATATTCAAAATATATAAAAAACTAAAGAAATTAAACATCAACAAACCAAGTAATACAATTTAAAAATACAATTTAAAAATGCAGTACAGATATAAACAGAGAATTCTCAACAGAGGAATCTCAAATGGTTGAGAAACTCTTAAAGAAATGTCCAGCATCCTTAGCCATCAGGGAAATGCAAATGAAAACTTCTTTGAGATTCCATCTTACACCTGTCAGAATGGCTAAGACCATTAACACAAGTGACAACTCATGCTGGCAAGGATATGGACCAAGGGGAAGAGTCCTCCATTGCAGGTGGGATTGCAAACTTGTATAGCCATTTTGGAAATCAATATGGCAGTTCCTCAGAAAATAGGGAATTTTCTGTCTCAAGACTCAGCTATACCATTCTTGGGCATTTACCCAAAGGACACTCCATCCTATTACAAGGACACTTGTTCAACTATGTTCAATGTGGCTATTCATAATATCTTATATATTCATAATAGCCAGAAACTGGAAACAACGTAGACACCCCTCAACTGAAGAATGAATAAAAACTTTTATCTAGAAATCCTACTCATTTTTTCTCATAACAGAGTCCCTCCTCCCGGCTTTCAGCACCACCTTCCTCCCATCACACTTCACACTTTTCACCTACTTAACAGTCTCACTGCTCCCTCCATGCTCCCTCACAGTTTGCTTTCAACAAAATGTCCACAGTGGCCTTTTAAAAGTAAGTCTGGCTGGGGCTGGAGGCATGGCTCCATACTTAAATGCACTTGCTGATTTTGCAGAGAGAAGGTCCTGGGTTCAGTTCCCAGAACCTACATGGTTGCTCACAACCAACAGTGACTCCAGTTCTAAGAGATCCAATGCCCTCTCCTGGGATCCACAGCCTCCAGTCATGCACATAGTTCACACAACTGTAAGCAAGCAATCTGTACACAAAACAAAACTAAAATAAAAAATTTAAGTTAGTGTGGTCATATCATTTCCCTCCTCAAAACTTTACAACAGCGTCATTTTGATTCAGTAAAAGCCAGGGTCCACCTTAGAGATCTTTGCTGTCCATTCCAGTCACACATAGCTACCAAAGACTTCTGTAAGCTTTTCTAATTGAGATAAGCCATAAAAGCAAATATTTGATTTTAAAGAACAAAGAATAGAAAACATATCATTAAATATTTTATATCAATCACATGTTGAAATGTTGAGTCTTTCAGTATACAGAGTTGCATTAAGGTGCTACTAAAATTGATCTAATTTGTTCCTTTTCATTAAATTATTTTATATTTATTTATTGTAAGTGTGCCATAGTGCATGTGCGATCAAACTCCGGTCATGATGCTTAGAGACAAGCACCTTTGCCCACAGAGTCTGCTTCCTGGCCTTGTTATACTTTTAAAAATGTAACATTAGAAAATCCAAAACTATAGTGGAAGTTTGTATTGTAGTTCATTAGCTAGTACTAATATAGAGAGCATACAACCATGAGGCAGAATGAGATCATTCATTAAGTGAGTATAGCCAGAAAGCAGAAGAGGGATAAGGATGCAGCCCTTTGAGTCTTCCAAAATTAAGACTCCAGGGAGACAAAGGAGGACTATTTTAAGAGACTGGAAAATTATCCATTGAAATGAGAGAAGACTCAAGTCGGCGACATCCCAGAAGTCAAATGGAGTGAGCATGGCAAGGAGGAAGAACTCAGTGTTTCATATGAGACAGTGACTAAGAATGGAGGACTAGTTCTGGCAACACGAAACATCCTCTCTCCACTCTACCTCTGAACACACTAACCTTTGTCTCCTCTGAGTCCTTGCCAGCTGCAGGGCCTTGTCGTGTGTGCTGATTAACTCTTACTGTTAACTTGATAGAACCCACAATCACCTGGGAAGAGGGACTCTCAGTTGACGAATGGCCCAGATCAGAGCTCTTTGAGTAAAATGCTTTAGGTAAGTCTTAAAAGAGAATGGGAAGAAGAAACGAATACTATCCATATATGGATCACACTGTGAAGAGAAAGAGAGAGAGAGAGAGAGAGAGAGAGAGAGAGAGAGAGAGAGAGAGAAATGTTGAAATTGTGCAGTGACGAGTGAATGGAGTAGGAAAATTCAACAGAATTTTTAGGGAGCCTTGAATGTTGTGGTTTATGACTTTAAAATGAGACTACACAATAAAGCTGAGTACTTTTCTTAAGTCAAGGAATAACCAGAGAGAGGTGCAAAGTAGGAAGACAATCATAAATAACTGGAATGGAATTCTGCAAAGGAAAGAAGGGCATGTGAGAATTGCCAGAGTGTATAAAGCCAGCTTCATCATGAGCTGAGATCTTGGATGGATAGGATGTAATGAGGATGGCGGAAATGGAAACTTTTATAATTTAATAAAATAAAAAATATATATATATAAAGGACAATGAAAAGATGGTGAGCCAAAAAGCTTTTAGGGAGTTGGAAATAGGTGGTGGTCCTGGAAGGGAATACCAGTGGCTGATATTATGGACAGGCATCCAGGTCTGTGTCGGGAGAGTATATAAATGGATCATCCTATGGAAATGAGTGGCCAAGGTTAGGAAGGCATGAGATCATTACAGAGGAACAGATCCAAGTACTCAGAAGCCAGAGTATTAAAATGACTATCTACATCAGCAATTCTCAACCTGTGGATGGAGATCCCTTGGGAGTTGTATAGCAGATATCCTGCGTAACAAATATTTACATTACAGATCATAACAGTAACAAAATTATGAAGGAGCAATGAAATAATTTACAACTGGGAGTCACCACAACACGAGGAACTGCACATGCTATGAGGGTCATAGCATTGTGAAGGTTAAGATCCTCTGGTCTACATGGAGGTGGAAATCACGAAGAATTGTGACAGATGTGTTGTTGGTTTGAGTGAGGGTCAACTGGAGGCTTAACTCGTCATAGAATATGAGAAATGACCCCAAATGAGATGATGTTTACAATAGGAAAGAGAGTTAGTCATGATGTCATTGCTTCCACACCAAAATTCCTCAAGGGAGATGAGAACTTGCTCTGGTTGGAGTGATGAAAAAGAAACAATGTCCAAAATTTCACCCTAAATTTATGTACATACCATCAACAGCTTCTATTTCACTGTTCACAAAAGTCATAGTTTATTTTTAGGAAGAGGGGCTGAAATAATGGTAGTGTTACTTATTTACCACAGTAACATGAGGGGGAAACACACACATACACATACACGCACACACACAAAGTACCACTTGGCTAGGATGCAAGCAAACAAGACTCTGGTAGGATCAGGCTTCATTTAGAATAATAATGTGTAATGGACACTCATAAAGAAGGTTAAAACCACAGGGCTTTTGCCTCAGATAGATTTCAGGGCATAGAAATGGATAGGAGAGGGAAATGAGGAATGTGGTCAGGAGAGAAAATTAATCACAAAGATTTAGGCTTTAAGAATGGCCAGGTAAATTGGAATAAGAAAGGAAGTGTTAGATCACCTCTTGAGCGGACTGTTGAAGCTCTTTGTGGTGGGGAAGAAAAGAGGTGAGGGTTATGCCAGAATTTCGCCAGGACTTTGGGGTCCTTTGAAACTTTGATGTCAGATTTACCACTTCTTGAACCCAAGATAAGTGGCTCTCACTTCCAACCTTATGCTAGAAGAATTGAGAGTCACTATCTAAGGCAGTTTGTCCATTTGTGAAGAAGTTTAAGTTCCTGAGGCTAACACAAGATAAAATGACAGGCAGAAAGGGTAAGCTCTCTTTGTTCAAAGTGTAGGTTTCTGATGCCAGGAAAGCCTTACTTCAGCCTAAAGATGCAGGTATGGTTATATGCTTCAGGGTCCAATTGAAAGACTTAAAGGCTTGAGAATTGCAGGGGTAGAGTACTGTTTAGTTCCTATGGAGCAGGATGTTTTAGAAAGGGTCTTTAACTCATATCTGGCACAGCCCCAAGAGTGCAGCTGTTTCTGCATAGAGCTTTCTTTGCATTAATAACAATAAAACACACAAAAAAATCAGCCCAAGGATAAATGCTCAGTAACATTTAGAAAAATAAAATTTTACCTAATATTCTGAATGAGGGAAGTTCAGGTCAAGTTCATTGAGAACTAGCAAGATGAGTCAGTGGCTGAGATCTGTAGAAGCTCTTAATGATTTTTATAATTGTTTCCTTGATAATGGGATCATAATAAGCAGGTCAATGTTAAATTAATAACAGGGAAGAACTCTAAAAGGCATATTAAAACATGATTTTAGCTTATTCGTCCAAGGCTTGAAGCCATATTCTTTTTGTTCTTCCTGATAGCATATCATCTATCAGAAGGAAATATTTAAGCTAGGAGATGAAGTTCAAAACATAAAATTATCAAGGATGAAAATATTGTTTTAACAACCACCTAACAAAGACTCTGTGGGCACAGTCCTCCCCTCTGCTACTCACTCCCTCTACCCACACTTCACTCAACTGGTGACCACTTAACCTAGAAAATAAGCCTAGGTAATATTTGCTATCTCCTGAAGAATGAGATACGTGATACACACACAGACTCACATACACAAACATATATGCATACACACATACTCACAGATACACATACATACATGAATACCCACAAACACACATGATATACATGAATACCTACAAATAAATACATATGCATATACAAACACACACACACATACACATATACACACATACATATATAAAAACACATGGGGTTTTCTCTGGTCAAGGAACATAAACACTTGAGCAAACACAGTACAGTAGTGGTGATCTTTATTACATGTACCAGAGAACAAAACATTTGGAAATATGTTTCATTTAGTTAGTTATGTTAGTGATGCTGAAAATGAAGTGCAGGGCCTCATGCATTTGAGGCAAGGATTCCAACACTGAACTGTACCCCAGGCTCTGATACTGGCCTTAAAGGATGAGCAAAAGTTTGCTGGAGGAAAAAGGAATATATCACTCAGAAAGAAAAGCGTGTGAAAAGGTGGACAGGTGTGGCATGTTTGGAGCTGAGTGCCGTTCTGCAGAGCAGGACTGTGAAGAGCTGGGGTTACTGCCCAGTCATCGCCTCTGCTCGCTGACTTGCCCTGGCTCCTTCCTGAGATAAATCATTTCTCCCTACTCCATCCAATGCCACTTTGCATCTCTATCAAAACTCTTGCCGCCAAAGCCACGACACCAATGAAAACATTTAACACCATCTCTCTTTTGTCCTGTGTCCCAGCCCCCTCCCACTATGCATATAAGCTGTTTGAGAGACGAGTCTCCCTAGTGCCCTGCACAGCACATCACCACACTGAGTAATTAGGACATACTTGCTACGTTTAACTATCAAGCTGTTTTCTCAGTCTGTTTGTCTTCTGGCTAACCATTTAATTGACTGGATGAGTGGAAAGACTGAGTAGCTAAAAATTATTCTAATTGTGCTCAGATTTTTCTCTATACCTGGAAAGTTATAGGAAGAAAAAAGAGACGTGAAGGCATTTACTTTCTTGTTTTAATTTTCACATGTGGGACTTCTATTTTCTTTGTTTCTTTTTCTTGAGACAGAGTCTTGCCACGTAACTTAGGCTAGCCTCAAATTCCTAATTCTCTTGCCCTATCCTCTCTAGTCTTTAGGTTATAGGTGTGCACCATGACCAGCGGCAACAATTTACTCTTGTTCCCTAAGTAAATATTAACTTTCAAACAGGATTTAGGTTAACATAGTGATCTGGGTTTCTTGAATTTATTGAGTCTGTTTGCAAACTAAATGAGCCCGAAGTTTAAAGTATCTAGTGCTTCAGATCATAAGAGGAATTAACTCCAAACCCGTGAGTGAAAGCATCCTAGGGACGCTCATCTGCTCAAATGGGTTGAAAGTTCCTTGAGAGCAGAGCTCCATCAGATAGTTCTCGCCTCCTGAGCAGTGAACACTTTAGAGTTGCCTGGCTGAATACTATGATGGTGATTGGTCAGGAGAACCCAGTTGACCAGAAAGCTCCAGAGACTGCATTTTTGGGTGTTTTAAAGACTGTGATACGTGGGGTAAAGCTCACAAGAGGTTTATAACAATATTCATTTCTGCTTGTTCCTCGTAGTCAGACTACAATTTCATAGATGTGCTCCATGCTGTTAAAAATAAAAGACTTTGGAACTGGATGTGAGGTCTTGGCATGCACAAGACTATGGGGTCAATCACCAAGAAGAAGAAAAGCAAATAGCCATGGTTTGGAGGTAAACCATCCTTCGGGGCCCTGAGGAGTGGCACTATTTGGGGAAGTTGTGGGACCTTCAGAAGTTGGGGCCTAGAGGGAAAGAGCAAGTTGTTGGGAGGCAGACAGTCTTTAAAGGTTATTTCTGGCCTATGCTCTATATCCTGCACTGTGACATAGGAGCCCAGCCACGCACTGCCCTGTATTGACAGGAGCCCAGCCATAGACTGCTTTGTATACTGCAGTGACATAGGAACCCAGCTATGCACTGCACTGCCATGAGCTCCACTATACTTCCCTGTCAAACCGTGAGCCAAAGCAAATCCTCCCTCCCCTAAGTTGCTTCTGTGACATATTTTTTCATGTCAACATGTAGCATAATACATACATACAAATACACATAGACAGAGACATAAGTTTATTTTCTAGTTCCTTTGCAGTAGACAGAGGCATGTAGCAAAGTCCCGATAGATGAAACAAAGGTTAAACAATGGTGTGGAATTTCAAAAAAGGATGCTTAAAACCTGCTGGCTCACAACAATCATGGTGGTACGTATCTGCAGTTCTAGCATGGGGAGGTTGAGGCAAGGGCACCTCAAGTTTGAAATCAGCAGAGACATACATGTACAGCAAGTTCCAGGCCAGCTAGAGTCATGCAATGGGATGCTCATTTCAACACACCAGATGAACAAAACAAAAAAAGGCCATTGATTCGGCAGGGAAGGAACGTTTTACTCGTGGGTGACGCCTTAGTCTTTATTTTCCTACTGTACAATCTATATGTGGTGGCTGGAGCCCCAGCAGCCAGGACAGATCATGAATGTACTTGACTATGAAAACCATAGTCTAGCATCATGGTACAAATACCAGTGACTGGGACTCTCACCTAGTGGCTTGGTGGGTCTATCATGGATGTACCACATAACTTATCTCTGGATTCTTTCTCATGGGAAAGACACATTGTTTTTCACTCTGGGGTATGTATGAAGCTTTATCTAATTCTGATTCACAAGTATAAAACTAGAATTTGAAAATATATGTTATGCTAAATGCTGTACCAGAACTTTTAAACAGAAATCTGTCCCCCAAATTTTTATAGGTTTGAGAAAATATAAACATTCATGCCATGTTTGGCAATTTTCAGATTAAAAAAAATATACATTGTAAACCTGTGACGTGAATATTTAGAATTGCATCTGTCAGAAAGGCAACAATTTGCATTATATATGGCTATATATAGTATATGTAGTGCTATGTGCATGTCTGGAGACAGACAGCAATGTTGAGCATTCCTTGTGTTACTTTGTATTCCTACAGGTTGATAGTAATGCTATGTCACCTCTTTTATTCCTAATTTTGATATTCCTTTTTTTTTATCAAATTACAGAATTTCCATTGAGTCGTCTTTTCACAAAATCAAACAATGTAGGCCAGGTGTGGTGGCATAGGTCTCTAGTCCTAGCACTTGGGAGGCAGAGACAACCTGATCCACGAGATGAGTTCCAAGCCAGCAAGGGCTATCTGTTAAAAAGAAAAGAAAAAGACAAAAGGAAGGAAGTAAGGAAGTGCAAGGAAGGAAAGAAAAAAGAAAGAAGAATGAAAAGAAAAGAAAGGAAGAAGAGATGAAATATTGGCTTCAGTTTTCCCTATGGTTCTGCTTTCTGCTCGGTTTTCTGTTCTGTGTTGTCTGTATTTGCCTTTACATCTGCTCAAACCTTTGTCGTCCTTTTCCTTCTGTTTAGTCTGGTTTTAGCATGTGGTTCTCAAGAGACCTTGTTTTGTTTTTGTTTTTGTTTTTAAATATAGGTACTTAAAACTATCAATTTCCCTCTAAGCACACTGTTAGCTGCATCGTGAGCATATTTTTAAACACTGAAGTGTTGTGATGTACCGACTTGGTGAGAAATGTGCTGTACTTCTTAGTCATATAAAAGTTTTGTTTGCATTTTTCCATCGCCCAGCACTGTTGCTGTTATTTTGAACAGACAAAGCTTTTTATGAAGCAAAATTCCTTGGCCTTTATTAGATAGTATAGAAAGGTGTTTTTCTTGAGCTAATCTAAAACTCTGTTTTGTTTCATCTTCTCTGAAAAGAGAAGGTACTCATATGAGATATGTCCTTCTTCAGGTTTGCAGGTTTCCTCTCTAGCATATATTTCTACTAAGTATGTTTTTAAAGCCTGGAAACAAAGCTGATATCCTTTAAGTCAAAGTCAACTAATAGGGAAAACTTTCCAAGCTAAGTTCTTTCTCTTGCCATGCTTTTTTCATAATTTAGCAGGATTATCACCGACTCCACGTGACAAGTGACATCATTGCTATAATGAGAATTCCAAGCAGCACCACTGGATCAAAGCCCATCTGCGTGCCTGCTCCCACACTTGACAAAACAAATTCCAAATTCATTCAGCATGCCAGTGCCATTTAGTCACTGTGACATATCCCAAATTTTGGACTCTGTGCAAAAGCCAGTCTGTACCCACAAAATTAATCATGGAACATATTTTATGACGTTTGACAACAACTTAAAAGGTTCTCCTCTCTGGCAGGTGGCTCTGCCAGTCTGCAAGCATGCACATGATAAATTCTGAACAATATACATTGTGTAACTGAAAATACTTTGTGAAGGACACACACCCTGGAGAGACCCCAGAGCAAGTCCAACCAATCCTGAATTCTTACTCATAGACAAACCCATCAGACTTGCAAAGGAAGTATGATGGCCCCAGGTACTCATAGAGAGCCAAAGAAAAGGCAACAGCTCATGTGCCAGGAGATGCTGAGAACATTGGCACGTTCGCCTGTGTTGGCAGGACCAAGAGTTTGAGATGGCTAATTTAAGCGACAAGATCCTGGCAAACAGATTTATTTAGGGCAAGGGTGCGTCAGGAGGATGCCAGAAAAATACATCAAGCTGTGTCTTATATGCACTTCAGAGTGATGATGAAACAATTGACATTAAAAAGTCAACTCTCACACTTTAGTCTAATCTAAAATCCATCGAGCAAGAGAAGCAGAGATTACTTTAGATCTCTGACACTCTTGAGAGTTCTCTGACAACAATTTTCCTTCAGAAGGTGAAGAGACTTCTCCACACTTTCAAGTTTAATTGATTAGACCAAGTACTGTTGTCTATTAACTAATCTTGTTTATCTGCTTGTTTAGAGAGAAGGGTTCCTGTCGTCCGGGATGGCCTCAAACTCATTATGTAACCAAAAATAACTCTGATTTCTGATCTTGCTTCTAACTCCAAGTGTTGAAACTAAGGGCACGGAACAACACAGTTGGTTTATGTGGTACTGGGGAATCCAGGGCTTCTTGCCTGCCAGGCAAACTGAGCTACATTCACAGCACACTTAATTCATTTTAAATGCCAACTATTTTACATTTGACCATGACATTCACATTAAGTAAAATAAGATATTTGCCCAAGGTTTTACTTTTCTAAGGAATAAATACCATATAAACTCTGCTGGGGGAAGATACAGTAAGTTGAGGATTTAATTGCTCTACCAAAAACCTTTAAAAGATATAGCCCTCCAAAATTCCTATTTTATATAGTAGTGACTATTTCTGTACAGATCTACAGGCAATAAAATAGTAAACCATTAGAGCATCTTGCCTCATCATATTCCTTTCCATTTTCCCTTTTTCCCTAGACAGCCTCCTGCCCCCAGGTTTACCTACCTACTCCCCTTTTGCCTCACTGATGTGATTACAATCTCTTAGGGTAAAAAAGTTCTGACTGCCTGGCAGCTTACTTAGGACTCTTGTTTGTTATTCAAAACACTAAATTTGCACAATTTAGTTTTCACTAGATTTGCCTAGATGCAGACTTCTCATTCTAATTTTAAAGTCCCCTGACTTCTCTGAGGCAGGATGTGACAGGGAGAGGCAACTGGAGAAGAGGATCTCTTCCATGGGAAGAAAAAGTCATGATTAGAAGGCAGAGTGGGTGACTTCCTAACCCAGCAGAGGCTTAAGAGCTAAAGCCAGTCTTTCATTCAGGCTCAGAATTGCCTCTGAGATACAAGACACTGACCCATGCCTTCTGTATCCTCCAGGTCTCCCCCAACTGTGATGGAGCTACCCATTCGGAAGAGATCCTTCTTTGCACAACAGCTGGTTCTCTCATTTTGCATGTTAAGGACAAATGGGTTGTCATCTTGAATCGTACCTATCCCACTCAGAAGCAGTTCCTAGAACTTTTTCTTTTTTACCTGTACCTCAAATACTATAACACTGATTCTATGTTGCCCTCTATACAAGAATATTCTTTTTATGATTCTAGTAATTCTCTTGATAACTTTGCCTCTGTGCTTTTGTAATGAAAAAAATAATTTTAGCTGGAAAAGGCCCCAGGAATAATTTTTTTGAAACCCAAAAAGAGTTCACTGAGTCACTCTGAATGCATCAGAACCACTGAGTTTGAAAACTGTTGTTTCCAAATTATTAGCGTGTATAAGGACTGAGTTCAGTCCTCAGCGCCTATGTAGTAATAAGTACACACATAAGAAAAATGTATATTACCAGAGATTTTCCTAGAGATTCTAATTTATTAAATTCCAAAAGTTTTAAGAAATGTATATTTACATAAATATTTGTATTATTTGCTATACATTATGTATATATCATCAAGTAATTTTCAGGTCTTCTTCAATGTTTTTGATAAATGAGAAAACTCATCAAAAGTGAGACTATACTCTTCTCACAAGCCCACAGTGGTCCAGTTTTGACTGGAAAAGAGAGCCCTTGATATGTAGGCTACTACTTTTCCATAATTTTGGGATGCTACTCCTACAGAATTAGGAAGTTCCTCCAAATGTTATAGTGTTATGTCAGACAAGACAAATACATTGTGCACCATGCACTAGTCATATCTAAGAGAAGATGTTCTGCCCAGGCATAGACTTAGCCCTGTGTTATCACCTCTGTCAGGCACAGATAACTGAAGTAGGAATCAAGGGTGGCAAATCCACAGACCACCTACAGTTCAGTGAGATTCAAATACCAAATAGTGGTTTTATAAATCTAGCAAAGAAAATCATCTAATCTTTAAGCCCTTGAAATCTCTAAGTGTTTCTTTTCTATTCTTTCCTCTTTTCATTTATTTATTGGGGGAAGGGCATGTACCACGGTACATGTGTAGGGGTCAGAAATAACGTTTGTGAATCATTTCTTCCTTACACTGCACATTCCAGGGACTGAACTCGGGTCTTCAGGTTTGGTGACAAGTACCTTTAAGTTACGCACCCACCAGCCCTCTTATTGGTGCCTGCACTCTCCAACCATTCAAACAGTATTTTTAACGTAGGTCTCCTATACCTTTTCATAATATCCGTAACCAAGAGTGACTATTTCTATTTGAAAACATAAGACTAAAACAACTTTGATTCCAAGATAAAATATATCAAGTTTTACCTTACTAAATATTACTGCTTTTGTCTCATTATTTTCATTTTATTAAAATACATCTAGTCAGGTTTGTGGTGGCATGTGCATATCATCCCATCACTTTGAAGACTCAGAAAGAAGGACCTTGGACTGGAGAGATGGCTCAGTGGTTAAGAGCACTGACTGCTCTTCCACAGGTCTTGAGTTCAATTCCCAGCGACCACATGGTGGCTCACAGCCATCTGAAATGAGACATGGCGCCCCCTTCTGGCATGCGGGCACACATAGAAGAAATGCTGTATACGTAGTAAATAAATAAATCTAGAAAAAGAAAAAGAAAAGAAAGAAAGGAAGGAAGGAAGGAAGGAAGGAAGGAAGGAAGAGAAAGAAAGAAAGGAAGGAAGGAAGGAAGGAAGGAAGGAAGGAAGGAAGGAAAGAAAGAAAGAAAGAAAGAAAGAAAGAAAGAAGGAAAGAAAGAAAGAAAGAAAGGACCTTAACTATTGTTTGGGGTTTGAAGATGTATTTCGTGTGCATGACTGCTCTGCCTCTATGTATGTATGTGCACCATATACATGCTGGGTACCCATGGATGTCAGGAGAGCCTCAGATTCCCTGTTACTGAAGAAAAGTTTAACCTTGTGCTCCACTGATCTGACACACTATGTCTAAATGAGCCAACTGGCACCCAGTTTCAGTGGATCCTCTTGCTCAAAGTTTCACTTGGGAGGACCAATTCCTCAAGGCTGCATCATAAACAAAAGTCGGTGTTTGGCTTCTAGGACATGTTGATTTTTTTTTTTTGCTTGGTTTTATTGAGCTGGCTTAGGCAGAATTCTCCCCAGAGCAATAAAAAAATACATGCTTCCTAGTAAACTTTTCCCCAATTCACACACTAACTGAACTTGAATTTTCTGGGAACATTTCAGTTGAGAAACTGGAACAACAATTAGGATCATTTTCCAAGCAACCATCAAGTTTGATTTGCTTGGAGATCTTGATTTTGAGCTCACAGAGATTTGACTTGAGGCCTGATTTCATCTCCAGCAGTGCTTGGCAGTTATCCAACTTGAGTTTTTCTGCAGTTGAGTTTCATGATCTTGACACTTAAATGAATGTGGCTTCTTCCTGGGGAAAAAATGCTGCTGTAGGTAAACTGGGATCCTGACCTACTCCACCTGAGCTACCAGTAAGGCCAGTCCAGATAATCTGCCTCACCCCTACTTTGGAGTAAGGCCTGTTGCCCACAGGGGCTGCAGCCTTTCCCCTAAACTCAATAGAAAACTGTCAATGGTTAACCTGAAGTATCAACTTAACTGGGCTAAAAGATGCTCAGACTGGGGATAATAGCACAAGCCTTGATCCCAGAACTCTAGAGACATAAGCAAATGGACCTATGTAAGTTGGAGGTCAGCCTAGTTTATATAGCAAGTTTTGAGACAGACAGAGCTACAGAAAGACCCTGCCTTAAAACAACAAAAGGACAGCCAGATAGCTGATAAAGCATTATTTTTGGATGGGGCCTGGGTGTTTATGAAAGTGCTTAGCATTTGCTTGATAAATTGAGAAAAGGTCACCATCAGCAATGTGGGTAGGCATCATCTAATCTATCCTTTGAGGGCCTAGATAGGACAAAAGAGCAGACAAGGGCAGCATTCCCTCAGGTTAGAACGGGTTATACACCTTCTGCCTTTGGAGCAGTGGTTCTGAGCATCAGGTCCCCAACCACAGACTAGGAGTTACATCGTTAACGTCTCTGCTTTTTTTTTTTAACCTTTGACTTTGTACTGAAACTATGACCATCTTGTTTCCTGTATTTCCCCATCTCTTTTAGGCCACAGATCATGAGGCTCCTTATCTTTCATGATCACTTGAATCAATGTCTCATAATAAATCTATGTGTGTGTTTCCATGCATGTACACCAATGTGAATATACACATTCTGTTGGGTTTGTTTCCCTTGAGATGCTAATAAAACAAGTATTCTAGAATCATCTTCATTGGTTCTCTGTTTTTCTGATGATTGGACTCAAGGGCCAGGTACTGGCTAGGCTCTACCCCTGAGCTACAGATGAAGCCTAACTTCCTAATTCTGATGGGGCATATTTGCTAATTGCTTTTGAGAAATTATACATGGAAAGTAATTTTTTAGGATGTACATGTTTAATATGAAAGTGTAACAAACCCAGGGTGTTAGACACACTAGACAAATGTTCAAATGCTGGGCTACACCCATGGCCCTAAAACATCTTTTGGTATACCTTTACTTCTAATAATTTCATAAGTATAATAAATTGACTCCTCCCCTTTAAAAAATGTACCTAAGAATAAGAATGTATTTGGAAGCAGGTCCCTTGCTTAAGTAACTAGTTATGATGACAGGATATTGAATTGGAGTAGGCTCCTGGTTCTTCTTATCAGTAAATGCTCTGATGAAAGAATAGAATGCCACGTGACAATGAAACAAAGATTGGAGCAACACAACTGCAAGTCAGGAACACTAAAGACTGCCAGAAAACATCTTGAAAGCCAAGAAGAAATAAGGAAGGGTTCCTGTAGATTCAGAAAGAACACAGTGCCTTCATTTTAGAAACGTGAGACAACTATCTGCTGCCTTAAGACATTCCACTTGTTATACTTTGCTATGAAAGCTCTAGAAAACAAATAGAGAATTCTAGTTTGGTAGTTACTTTTCTATCAAATTGTATAGCTTGCAAAGTTTTTCCAGGGATGTTAATGAAAAGTGCATCCGATTCTGGTTACTAGTCATTAGAGGGTGACTTTTTATCCTCTAGAAATCTTTATGGTCTTCTATTTAAACCTGGAATTCTGGAATTTTATGGTTATGTCACAATTATCAAAGACATGGAAAAACACTACTTCAACAGGATAGAAGATTTAGCTCAGACGAACTACATCAGATGAGCATTTGTGTAGCATCTAAAAGTCTGTGGGTTTGATTCTCAGGCACTGAAAAAGAGTGTAGGGAGAGGAAAAGTTAATGTGTAACCCCAATCATAAGAATAGTTCCTATCAGTATAAAAAAAAAAACTACATAATTTGCACTGAGCATGAGAAAGCTTGACGACCACTACCCAGTGGTAGAATTCAATTAAGTCTTACACAGAAGTCTGAACTGGCTCTACCTAATAATCTGTAGAAGACTGTAGTTGAACAGACAGAGTAGATCCCCGACCATCAGTGAGATATTAAAGCAATCCTGTTCTGGAGGTGTTGAGAACTTAACACAGATCAAGAGATTTGCTAATCAAATCATAATTTCATAAAAATTATTTCACTTAAATTAGGGACTAAAAGGACTTGAGTTCACAAAATTTTCAGAAGTGGCCCTATGAGGGGCTAGAGAGTTGACACAACCATCAGGAGTACTGGCTGCTCTTCCAGCCAGCCTGGGGTTAGAGTCTCAACACCCATGGCAACTCACAACCATCTTTAATGCCAGTTTTAGGAGATCCAATGCCCTCTTGTGGCCTCCATAGGCACCAGGCATGTAAATGATGCACAGACATTCATGCAGGCAAAACACCTATACGTACAAAAAGTTTTTTACAAATTAGAAATTGGACCAACAAAACAACATATAAGCTTCATACTTCATTTACAAAAGATTTTGGTCAATTAGAAGCGTTACTTTGTGATGCATCGAAGTATCTCCTCTCCTAGCCAATTACTATGTATTGTCTACCCTTCTGTTCATACAGACTTGTGGGAAAGGGTAGAATTGTGGATTATCATTTTTTTCTAAGAGTCTTGAACGTGGAGAGACGGTCAGTGTGCAAGTCCAAGGTCAGAGGCTGGCTGCCGCGGACCAAGCAGGGCCTGTAACTAAAGATTTGGCTTCCCCAAGGCAGGGGACAAGTCGGGAGATCGGTTCTTTTCAACCTCAGATGGTTGAAAGTGAGCAGGCAAAGACCAACGAACGGCGAGCAACACCTCGACCGTGCACCCCAAGCCGCCACAGCTCTGCATAGGGAACCCGCATCCTTCTGGCTCTCGCGTTACTAACCCTCCTCACCCTTCCGGCTTCCCGGCCCCGCCCACCGCGGCCTCTGTGTCGTCACTTCCTGTGGGTACGCATCGCCGAAGAGAAGATGGCGGCGCTGGGCGAACCTGTCCGGCTGGAGAGGGGTGAGTGCGGCGGCTCCCGCGACCGCGGTGGGCGGAGCGGGTGGGTACTGACGGAGCGCTTTGCGGGTCGGAGCGGAGGCGAGGTGGCCGGGGCGCTGACACCCGGAGCGCCTCCCCGGCCTTCGTGCCGGCGGCTGCTCGCGGAAGGCGCTGGCCGCGGTTTGGAAGCTCGCCAGACCCCCTAGGTTCACCCCGGCGGTGGGCGCAGCTCGGTCCTGAAGACCTGCTCACGGCAGCAGGCACAGACACACCCTGGGTCACTGCAGACGCGGCTTTCGGCTTTGTAAACCCTAAAAGCGAGAGCCACACACGCTGTTAGGGACTGTCTTCATTGCCCCCCGTGCGTGAACGAATTCGTGTGCCCTCTCGCCCTCGTTCATACACTTGGCAGACACAGGCACATTCCCGCATAAACTCCCTCGCCCCCATTTCAACACAGACGCCTTCATTACTCTGACCACAGCCTCCTGGGCCTTGAGTTGGTATTTCTTGGCTTTTGCATTCCTTCCAGTCACGGAGGGGATGCTTAAAAAACAATCCGACTGGCTTGGTCTTGCGATGATTACGTAACTAGGTGGAGTAGTAGTTAGTTGTAAATCACTCCTAAGTGCGATACTAATCTTTACTTAGAAGCCCTACAGTTGCCAACCTGGTTGGTTGATTGCTTCTTAGAGCAAACAGTCAAGAAAAGTAAAGCCTGCCGTGGAAGTGGCCAGTTGCAGATTTCCAACATTGCACTCTGCCCTGCCCAAAGCGTTAGATTTCAAACAACTGGAGCAAGCTTTTTACAACTGCAAGTTAGAGTACTTAGGAAGTGCCTGTTGGCAAACAAATCATAGAATGGAGTTTGACACTACTTTACATATATTAGTATTTGCATTTGCAGTCTCTATTAATATTGGCCAAGAAGGAAAATAATTTTAAACTTAAAAGAGCCGCTTTCCGCGGACTTGTTTCTCTCCAGCCTATCAGGGCTTTAATTAAAGTGGCATTCTGTAACCGAGGGTAGTTGGGAAAGACTAAGGTAGGCTTACAGCTGTGACATTTTCTTCTTGAGCATAATGTCAGTGTGCCTTGGGGATAGGAACAAATCTGTTGTGTTAAGCAGAGTAATTGGAGGTTTCTAACAAGTTGGCATTCTTGGTATTTTTAAATGAAGCACAAAATGTGTACCCTGATCCTCTGGCATTTGCTGTTTACGGTTACAAAGTTTTTAGTTATACAGTAAAAAACTCAAAATGCTGGTGGGGATGACAGGGTCAGCAAGTCAGATGACATCATCAAGTCAGATTCTGATTGAGGAATCTAACAGACCTGGCAGATACTCTCAAGAGTTCACAGTAAACCAGCACCTATGAGTAAATTCCTGTCTGTCTTCTAACTCATCGGAATATAGTTCACCAGAGCACAAACTCCGTGAGCATTTTGGTACAGTTTAGATTTAATAGAGTCTTTAGCTTGCTTCCGAGTGTTAATTAGACTTCTCTCTTCTCCTTCCTTCCACTTTCCTTCTTTCCACCACGTTGGCTACTGAGTTGAGGGCATTGCACATGGTAGGTGAGCACTCTACCACTGAGCTAAATTTCCAGGCCTACTTAGAGGATTTTAGTGTGGATAATAAATCGTAACTTTGTAAACCAGCAACTCCTGAAACAACATTTCCTAGCCACTCTGGAGGTGGCAAATCAAAGCAGAGATAGTCTGCTTGATTAAAAACAGTTTAAGCTTTTATTATCCAAAAATGAATCAACGCTTTGCTTCCCTAGTCAGCTTATTTGGACTTTTTCATCTGCAAGTGCAAAGAAAAGTCCTAATTCTATGAAGTAAATATCTGGTTCTTTAGTGTAACGTGAAATCCAAAACTTTACCCACTAAGTCAAAAGTATTTAAGAACTAGAATATGTGGACTAGTAGGAATTCTAATCTTTGGAGGTAAATGAACAAGATTAAAATTTACTGGTTTTGGTTAATTAGTGGTAGTAATACATTTAGGCTTGGGTTCAGAAAAACCTTGGGGATCAGAACAGAGGTCATGATATAATAGTGTTATAGCATGAATCTTCATCTTCGAAAGTTCTTTGTTCATAAAACCCATTTGGACATTTCCCAATCACAGTAACCTAATTTGTGTGTGTATGTGTGTATTTTTTTCTTTCTAAGCTGTGTGTGTTAGATGGTGGTAGAGACCAGACAAGGTTGTCAGATTCCTAGAACTGGAGTTTTAGGTAATTGTGAGATGCCCATGTGGTTGCTGGGAATCTGGAAGTGCTCTTAACTGCTGAACTCCTGATCCCTTAGTATTTGTTTGTTTGTTTGTCTGTTTGTTTATTGATTAATTTTTCAAGCAGGGTTCTCTGTAGCTTTGGAGCCTGCTGGAACTCGCTCCGTAGACCAGGCTGGACTCAAACTCACAGAACTACAACCTGTCTCTGCCTCCCTAGTGCTGAGATTAGAGGCGTGTGCCACCACCGTCCAGCTCCCCTTAATATTTCTCTTTTTTTGTTTTTGTTTTTGTTTTTTGTTTTGGATTTTCGAGACAGGGTTTCTCTGTAGCTTTGGAGCCTGTCCTGGAACTAGCTCTTGTAGACCAGGCTGGTCTCGAACTCACAGAGCTCCGCCTGCCTCTGCCTCCTGAGTGCTGGGATTAAAGGCGTGCGCCACCACCACCCAGCTCCTTAATATTTCTTAATATGTGGCATATATGTGCTGTGAGCCTTTTTATTTCCTTTTCTTTTTCCCATATGAGGTACTATTATTGATGTTTTACAGGGGAAGACTGCAAAACAATGTGGGAAACTTATCCAAGGTCACACACAAGCATTAAGATCAGGTTGATAAAGCTGTTTTTTTCTTTCTGTTTTGTAAACTATATCTGGACATGTCTGAATTAAAACAGTGTTAGCAATCCTCACAGCTGATTGCATTTCCATGTGTCATTGAACAGTCTGTATTACATATGTATCATGTTTTCCTTCCGGAAGTGACAGTGAAGTCACTAGCACACGGTCTCTTGTACTGGTTGGCTGCTTTGGTTACCAATGAGATGATTAGGTAAATTTTTATTGACTAAATAATGAATGATAATACTGTTAACTTTTCTAATTAAAGATTTTTCTTTTTTACTATATATTCTGTGTCTTTTGGGGGAATTGGGGGTTTGGGGTTGTTTGCTTTGTTCTTGAGGCAGTATTGAAACCCAAGATGGTCTTTAACAGATGATGATGATCACCCTGCCTCAGCTTCTGGAGTAAGGATTATTCTTATTGGGCACCAGACCTGGCTAGCCTTTGGATTAATCTTAGCAGCTATAGTGTTCTAAAGGAATGAGAGAGTTCTTAGCAAGAATTACCACTTGTGTTTTGTTTCCCTGTAGATATCTGCAGAGCAATTGAATTGTTGGAAAAACTGCAAAGGAGTGGAGAGGTGCCACCACAGAAGCTTCAGGCTTTGCAGAGAGTCCTTCAGAGTGAGTTCTGCAATGCTGTGAGGGAGGTAAGGTAACATGGTTGATATTGGCTTGAGTTAATTAGCTACCGAAATGCACTGAAATTCGGATTCAGAAATACAATAGAAAATGAACTAGAGCGGGACATGGTGGCTCAAGCCTGTAATCACAACACTCAGGAGGCTGAGGCGGGAGAATGCTCCTGAGATACAGCCCAGCCTGATCTACATAGTGAGGTATAGATCAGCCTGCCTGAAAAAAGAAAACATTAGAACTAGTCTTGTCTCTCATTTTTTGGAATTTTTAGCTGGGCGTATAGCTCAGTGGTAGAACTGAGTCATAGATTTTGTATGTGCCTAACATGTATGAAATCCTGGGTTCACCTCCCAGTACCACTACCGAAAAAGAACGAAGATTTTCCTTTGGAATGCCAAATAGAAGAGCATTTACATTTTACAAAAATGTCTTTGGGAAATTTTAACATATTTGTTAGCTTCTCAGAGAACTCAAACATAGATATATCCCAGAACTTAAATATGAAAACTTTGTTTTGCAGGTGTATGAACATGTTTATGAAACTGTGGACATCAGTAGCAGCCCTGAAGTGAGAGCTAATGCAACCGCAAAGGTATCAAAAGTGGGGCTCCAAAACAAAGAACTAGAACATGGCCTGGGAGATAGCTTAGTGGGTAAAGTGCTTTTTATACGAGCAGTAGGGCATCAGTACGGATCCCCAACTTCCTAGTAAATGCTCAGAATAACAGTGTCTATAATCCTAGTGCTGGAGGAATAAAGAGGTGAGTATCCTGGGTGCTTACTGGCCAGTGAGTCAGCACATGCTCACACAGATACATACAAGCTGTCTGTATATGTGTGCATGTATGTATGTATATGTATGTATGTTTATATAAAGTACAGAAGTCATAACTGAAGATTTAACGTGCAATTATAAGATGCATAGTATCTTTTAAAACTAGCATATATTCCAAACTATGCTATTCTCAAGTACTAAGAAATAGGAGTGTTTTGTTGTCTTTATAAGATTTTGTGATACTATTTCGATAATATACTGAGAATACAGTAAAATGTATATCATACCTCATATAATTGTATTCAATACATTATGCAGATTGTGATTATAATATTAATTTCATAATCAATGAAGATGACTTCATTGTTGATGAAGAAGCATCAAAGGTAGACTGCTTTCCTTGCCCCACACAGCAGTGTGTGAACAATAATCCTCGGGATTTTCCCTTGACTTTGGCCCTGCACATATTGCACAGTGTTAGTTGGTCTTAGGCCGCCTCCTCGGGGCTGTCCATGACATGTTTGTGTGTGGGTGGGTTTTTCTGTGTTTGTTTTGTTTTTGTACCCATGTTATTTTCCTCAAATAACTCCGACATTGAACTAGATATTGTTATGTGGTTTTGCTCTTTTACTCTTTAGCTCTTGCCTTTTTGCCCCCCCGGGGGGGGGGGGCTACCCAGCTCCCAAATAAATCACACACAGAGACTTATTCTAACTTATTAATACCCAGCCTTAGCTTGTTTTGTTTCTTTCCAGCTTTTCTAACTTAAATTATCCTGACCACCTTTTGTCTCTGGACTTTTTTCTTTTTTTTACTTCTATATATCTTACTTTCATTCTTACTCCGTGGCTGGCTGGCCCCTGACTTCTTTCTTTCCTTGTTCTCTCTTTCTTGCTCCTCTTCCTCATTTCTCCTTCTTTTTATACTCTCTGCATGCCAGCCCCGCCTATCCTTGCCTCTGCTTCACTATTGGCCATTCAACTCTTAATTAGAACTATCAGGTATTTTAGACAGGCACAGTAACACAGCTTCACAGAGTTAAAAAATTGCATCATAAACAAAAACAGCTCATCTTTACATCATTAAACAAATGTTCCACAGCATAAAGTAATGCACCTTAAAATAATATTCCCCAACAAGGTGTGTATCTTATGTACTTAGAATACGTTAACTTATATTACAAGTACTTCATAGCAGGCTATTTTGTATTGCTAGTTACTGGTTCACAAAGGGTAATACTGAAGTGTTCATTAAGTACAAGTATTTAAACGTGTAGGTCTCCTTTGTCAAAGTTGCTAAATCCATAGACACTTGGGGTTTGGAAAGGTGTGTGAATCTAGTTCAGTTTATAGAGTGTCTGCCTAGCGTGCATAAGACTTTGAACTCCCTCCATCCTTAGCACCACATAGAACCAGGTGTGGTGGTGTATGCCTATAATACCATCATTTGGGAGGTGGGGCAGGAGGAGCAGAAATTTAAGGTTATTGGGTCTCTAACACGTTTGAGGCCAGCCTGGGCTAAATTAGACCATATCCCAGAAAAGAAACTTTTTTTTGCAAGTTTTGTCAACATACGTGCAATCCCAGCACTTTAGGCTAAGGCATGAAAATGAAGAGTATGAAGCTAGCCTGTTTTATGCCTTCGCCCCCCAAAAGAAATTGGTTCTTTCTTACTTATAGCCCTCAGAGCTTGCGAGTCTTGGTTGTTTGTAGATGGGATCTTTTTTAGTGCTTCTGAAATAGTAGTTGGTATTCAGCAAATCTCAACGTCTTTCCCCTCCCTCCTCCTCATTTTTGATTTTCCATTCAGGATCCATAATAAAGATGGTGCCTTTAAATGGGAAAGGAAACAGAATGTAAATCTGTGTTAGAATATAATTAGACATAGTTATATCTCTTCTATATCATTTTCTTTTTAGTTGTAACTAGATACTTTAAGCTAAAGCAACAAAAAGCATTCATATGGGTTATATGCATCCTTCCTTTTCTAAATGTTATTTCTTGAAGTTTTTGTTATTTAGTATTTGATTCAAACAATATAGCAGCCAAAATGACTTCCTAGAAGGACACATTTATGTAGGTAGGTAGGTTGTGTCTTGCCCAGGGGCCCCTGAAGGAACCAGCTCAGGGCTATTGGCATCCTCAGACAGGGCTTCCCTCTTAATATCTACATTGACCAGCACTGGGCACCTGCAGCAGCATGTTTCTGAGGTCTGGAGGAGCTAGTAGTGATCTCTGAGTATTTATTATTCTCAGTTATCTCCTACAAACTTGTTTGACTTACAGTGAAGTTGTGGAAGCTCACAAATGAAAAGCTGTGTGGTTCAAAAGTGGCTTAAATAGATTAGAGATGTAGAACGATGCATGTGCTTAGCATATCTGAGTCTCCGGGTTCAAACTCCAACTCCTCAAAAATAAGTTTGTTCTTAAATGTGTATTTTTCTCTTTCAGGCTACTGTTGCTGCATTTGCTGCCAGTGAAGGGCACTCCCACCCCCGAGTTGTTGAGTTACCCAAAACAGAAGAAGGCCTTGGATTCAATATCATGGGAGGCAAAGAACAAAACTCACCAATCTATATCTCACGGATAATTCCCGGTGGAATTGCTGACAGACATGGGGGCCTCAAGCGAGGAGATCAGCTACTTTCTGTTAATGGAGTGGTAAAGATAAATCTATTTATATTTGCTATTTGCAGTAATGTGTTGTAGCCACTTGGGGGTGCACTGGAGCAGTCGAATCAGAAGGTAAAAGGGGAAAGCTTCCTAGACTGAGTTTTAAAATCCCTTGAAAGAAGCCCAGGTGCTACTGCTCCGTACAGTGTTGTGTGGTTGTTTTGGTCGCTAGTGATAATGGAGGTTTTCAGGGGGTGAACACTAAACTAATACCAGGCAACTGCTTGACCACTGAGTTAAATTCCCAGCCCAGAGTTGTAAGTGTGGGCTATAGAGCAACTCCAGTGTAAGTCAGCATTGCTTTCAAGGAGCTAAAGCTGTGTGTTAGGTTAGAAATAAACTGGTGATGGCACACGCCTTTAATCCCAGCACTAGGGAAGCAGAGGTTCATGGATCTCTGTGAGTTCAAGGCCAGCCTGATCTGTAAGAGCTACAGAGAAACCTTATCTCAAAAAACCAAAAAGGAAAGAAGGAGGGAGGGAGGGAGGAAAGAAGGAAGGAAGGAAGGAAAGAAACTGGCATTTTACTTGTGTAGAGTGGCAATTACTTGATCTACTGCTAACCTACTGCAGTAATGAGGTGTGTATGCACAAATGTGTCTCATAGGATTTCACATTGATTAAGACTGATGGAGTAAGATTATTATTTTTATAGTGCTGAAATGAATTAATGCTTAAAATTTTTAATTATGTTTTAAACCTTTTTTTACAGGTTGGATTACTTATGAACTTGTTTACTTTTAATTGTTGGATTACATGTTAATTGTTTTGTGTGTGTGCACTTTTCCAGAGTGTTGAAGGAGAGCATCATGAGAAAGCTGTGGAACTACTGAAAGCAGCCCAAGGGAAGGTTAAATTAGTGGTACGGTATACGCCAAAGGTCTTGGAAGAAATGGAATCACGCTTTGAGAAAATGAGATCAGCAAAACGCAGACAACAAACCTAATCATTTAAAAATTTTATGTTCTTCTTTGCTTTTAGATAGAAAAGTTTTACTTGTGACCTACTGATGGCCTCAATGCCAATGATTGAAGAAAAAAAAAACCAGAAACTTCCGTGAAATCTTCTTGCCATTTTATAAATGCCTATTTTCGCATCACTTACGGTTGTAGAGAAGCATACACTTTTTTTCTCACGAGAAAAAGTAAAAGGTGATGAGGGCAGTTCTGTCCTGCTGTTTTTACAGGCCTTTTTCAAATGCAGAGTTTGTCACAAAGTTGTTATAGATTTTTAAAAATGCTTTTTTAATATTAAAATGTACTTTTACATTCTTAATCTTTTTTTAAAAAGAGATTTCTTCATTTGGCAACTTATTTACAAATAACAGTTCTCCAATATTTCCTTTTGCTTATTACAACTTCTTTCTGAAATTTCTTTTCAGTTTTCCAAGAAATTAAACCTAGCGGTCTTGCCTTCAGCGGTTTATGACACTGAGTGTTGGCATTGCTGCTGCATTTTGTACTTAGAACATACATAAATATCTGTAATCAGTGGTAAATCATAGCTATCGTGGAGCCTTTCTACTTTTATTTAAACAATGTATAATGTATTCATTTATACTGATTTGTAAAAGTAAGTTTTTAAACACTGAAACAATCATTGCTAAAATATGTATTCTTTCATAATATTTAAGCAGGGAGGTGAGAGGATGTAATTTGATTTTTAGCATTAATGATTAAATCCCTTATTTATATTTAACACTATGTCATAAATTATAAATGCAAACAAGCTCAGATTTCAATTTTTCAAATTTTTATGCTATTCATTTGTATTTAAATATATTTCTCATATTTCGGCTCTTCCATGCCTAGAGATGAGTCACTTAGTTTGTGCTGAGAGAAATAGAAACAAGACAAAGTAATAACTTCAAATGTGGTGCCTGAAGAGCACAACATAGTTACTGTCCCAGCTTCAGTACCGATTCGAGACAGCAAGGAAAGACAAGGTTTGTTTAAGATATAGAAACAGGCAGCTTCTTAAGTCTCACAATGAGTGGAGTTCAGAGTGCTTCATATCTTTATGATCCAAATAGCAATGGGAGTTTGAACAAGCTTTTTGCCATTTGTCCACTGGATGTCACCATTTTACTAAAAGGCAGCTATCATGTGATTGTGACTAAGTCTTCTAAAAACTGAAGTCAAAGTTGATTCATTTTCAGTCGCAGACTATAGGAACATTTGTAAAGGGTTTAAGTGACAATGTTAAGAAACTAATGGGTTGAAATGCAGTAATTTATCATAATTACGACTTTATTATCTTTATTCTATATTTTAAAAATGGGCATTTTGTAACATTCCTTCAGGAAGAATGGAAGTGTGTACGTGTTTTTGCATGTTTGTGAGCACTGTCAGTCTTACAAGAGATCTGCAGTTTTCAGTGGTTTTCAGAGTAAAAGTCAATCAGCATTGTTATTTATCATTTAGGAATTGAACACTGGATTGCGCATGGTTGAATGTCTTTAGTCCACTACAAAATGTGCTTGATATTGATAGGATCATGTTGAATTGTGTATTTTCAAAATTAGCTGATGTTTTTAAAATGTTGACACCAAAGTAGTATAGAAGAGTATGACATATTTTAATTTAATTGTAAGATTATTAGAGGTATTTGTTGTGAAGCTCTGTATTAACGTTTGTGCATAGAGAACAGTAATATTATTGTTGTGCTCGTATTCGCACTTCACAGGGCAAGTACCCCTGGGGAGACCTTGTCTCAGCCCAGCTACTACGGCTGCAGTTGCTCCTGAGAACGCATCAGCGTTCTGTTATAATTACTGCTTCCTGGTTCATGTTTCAGCGATTGCAGAATTTCGGCCAAGTTACTTTTTTTTTTTTTCTTTTTTTAGTTTGTCGAGTAAGCTTTCTCTTCTGCAATAATTCACAATCTGTTCTTTGTGTGGGCTGATACCTATTTATAATTCTTAAAAGTAACTTAAAGGAGCCAAATGCATAGCTTTGCTTGGTACGATTGAGCATGTGTAGCAATAACTTGCTTTCATTGATGCAATTTTCATAGCTCAGAATTTTAAATATTGACCATAGGAAAATGTCGTGGCAGATGTACAGTAGTCTTCTTGTATAACAAGAAAGTGAAGGAGCGTCATCTAATAAATGGATGGTTTGTGAATAAGACCAAGCAAGCAGTAAATATATAATAGTGTTTGTTTCATTTGTAACTTACAATGCAAATTTCCCTTTGCCCCAGTCTTCCATTTATTTTCTTATATAGTTGAGACTGAGTTGACTTGGTGGTTCTCAACCTTAGTTGCATGTTATATTGCCCTGCAGAGCTTAGAACTTCCCTTCGAAGAACAACTAGGTCAAAATCATTTCTTTGTTGGTTAACAATTTTATATAATGTGTTTTGACCAAGTCTACCCGCTATTGCCTTTAGAAGCTCATTCTATGTAGTTCTGATGGAAACCCACCTTTGAGAAGCACTCGCTCATGGAATTTCCGATTATACTAAACTCTGGAAGTACATTTAATCAGAAACTAATGATTGATTGTATTTCTTAGTACCTCTGTATGGACTTAAAAGATATTTGGCTTTCCTTATTAACAAAACAGTTCCAGTTGACCTTTTTGGAAGTCTCTACATATCCCCAGCTGTCCTGGAATTCACTGTGTAAACCAGGCTGGCCTTCCTTTTTCTTTTTTAAAGTGAAAGCTACCAATAATTTAATTGTGAAATTCAGTGTTTTCTCCTTCTGCCCTGTTTACCTTTTAAAAAAGTTTTTAGGTTATTTGGAAGAGCATGTGTAAAATTTTCAGATGCGAAACCACGGAGCGATGATTCTCTGCTGAGTCCCTGCAGCTCCTTCACCCACCACTGTGCCCTGCGTTGGTGGAGTCGTGTTTAAAGCTTGATGGTTTAGTTTTTAAGATCGTCTTCCTGTTGTAAAGTTTTAAGGTATTTTGTACACGTACTTTGTTTACAATTAAAATAAATAGAATCTAATAGGAGATATTGTCATGGCTTACCTGGGAAGCATTGCCAGCATGACTTGGTGTAGGCTTAAAAGAATACATATGATTATGATGTGGAATGATCGTTGACGTATAAGGACTCTAGTGATTGTACCTCCTAAATAAATGTCTGTGCGTTTTTAACTTACAGTCGTTTCTCCTCTGGCAACAATCTCATTTTATAGTTTTTAATTGTCCAAAATTTCCAAGTAATGTTTCTTCAAAGGTTGTTGAAGTGATCATAGTTATATAATAGGGGACATCACTTGATTATTAATTTTAAAGAAGTTTTAAACTAATTTGTAACTGGACATGGTTTTTAAAAATACTGGCAAAGGTTTGATACACTTGTACTCTTTTTAGTTTGAGAAAATAATTTGGAATGTGAAACAGTACTTTTCCAATAGATGAGTCATTTAGCAATTAAATTGTGATTCAAGGCTTATTTAAAATATATTTGTCTGAGTCATGCTTGTCCTTTGCATTTGACAAAACTGATACAACTACAAATAGATGTATTTCTGAACACTGTGTATAAAATAACCTTTAGAGTAAAAGCAAAATCCGTGGTGGTTCCTGAAATAAAACTTCAGATTTCTGCACTTTGTTTGCCTTTCATAAAATAGAACTAAACAAAAGTTTCTCTTCCGTTATTGTAAGAGATGGTGCGGTATGGTTGACAGCATAGGCCGATACCCAGCTCTTCTCTTTAAATCCTTCTTTGCCTCCATTCTGTGAGCCTTAGACAAGGTACTTCTCTGTCCTGTTGGAATGCCCTGCAGAGCTTCATCTCGGCTGTCATCTACAATCAGTGTGTCTTGCTCTCTCACTGACTTGAAGCTCCTTGAAGGATGCCTACAAGTACTAGTCATGTGTATATATATGCAAATACACACACATATATATATGCAAATACACATACAAAATGAGGCTTTTAAAGTAAATTGCCAAATTTTAAAATTAGTGGCATTTTGAAGGATATGTCAATGAGAATTGTTAGAAAATGAATTCAGTTACAATACTTATTAAATGAGAAGGCAATTTGTAAGGAGAGCGACCTAGCCCTGACCTTATAGACAAGGGGTTACATGGGTAATAAAGGCATGGAGTAGGGGATAGCAGGGTAATGCTCGGAAGTAGAGTTCCTGCCTACCATATTTGAAGCCCTGGATTTGAACTCCAGATATCCACCCCCAAAAAATTTTCTATGAAAAAAGTATGACCAGGCAGCCAGGATGAAACAAAAATCCGTGAGGCATGTAATCTGAAAACATGAAAATTATTTCTGGCTTTTTTTTTATCCTGAAATCCTAGAGTTTCGTTGTAACTGTAACTTGACCTTTAACTTCATGTCATACCACATAATGGGCTGTCTTATGTCCCTCCAGAAAAAAGCTGTGGAATCCCAATCCCTACCTTAGGAGAAGTTAGGTTCTTCCCAAAGTGGTCAGGTGAACATGGGTGGTAATTCAAGGCGGTGCAGATCCTCTTCTGGGAGGCTGGAGCACAGGCACCATGCCACACAAACACAAGGCAGGGATCAGGGAGCTTCTGCTGTTGCAAATGTACGAGTTTGCCGGTAGACCTATACCAGAAGCGGGGCGGGTGGTGTCTGTAGATGTCCCTCAGCATGCAGAAGCAGCCAGCCCCAATCTTGGACTCAACATTCACTGAACCAGTTTATAATCCTTTGTCTGGCAACACTTTTGTCCATAAGAGAATACACCCTGTGGTAGCATCTCCAGGATCCAGCACTGAACCAGGATTCAATGTGGCTTCTTCCTAGTACAATAAAGATTTGAGTAGAAATCTTGAGGAAGAGGATTTGATGCCTGACCCTTGAGAGCTAGAGGCTTGCTGGTACTTACTTTCTGTGGTGGAGATGCCTTTTTACACACTTTGCAGCTACGTCTGGAGCTTTGCCTCCTAGTGGCTGCCTGGGCGCTCCCATTCCACAGAGCATAGCTTACCTTATTCGAGTCTTATCAGCATGGCCTAATCATTCTCAGT